>NW_023458556.1:60524616-60576717 GCF_013731165.1 Rhagoletis pomonella
ACCACCCTTATGTTCATACATATATGCTAAGGGAACAACAACGGGCAACAACTATAGAACCACAATTAGCTTCAGAAGGTTAACAACCAATACTCGCCGGTTGGCATAGGCAAGTTCGCATTTTCTTCGCAATACTTGCTACGTTTTTTTTTGTATTTTTTTTTTGTTCCTTCTTTATGTTCCGCAGATAATTTTCCTATTTAAGTGCCGAAATTCGTTCTTCAGCTGCAAACAACCTGATGAGTAGCGTGTCCAGTCAACCAGCAGCGGCAGCAGCAGCAAAATCACCCAGCGCAGCTGGCAGGAGTGGCAAGTTGCGACTTCGCCATTTGGCCGTTCTGGCGGTCACATTACGCGGCTATAATCGCATAGATCACAACAACCGAACAGCCAGACGTACGCTTCATGCATCATCACCCTGAGCAGCCGCAACAAAAACAAGTGCCAACAACAGTGCTGCGTGCAACGGCGCGCAACAGCTCTCGTAAATCGTGTTCATGCGCCAGAAAGCCGCAGATTAAATGCCAACAACTAATTTTGCTCGTTTTCGTCCATTTTGTTTTGCGTCTTTCTTTTCTATCTTTATAATTTTCCTCTATTTTTCTCCAATTTTGCTATAATTTTTCGTTAACGAAAAAGTGATTTGGGCAGTGGGAACCAACAGCAAATGCGTCTGAATTGGAGCACTTGCGGTATCGGGTGTTGCATGTTGCATGTGTAGCATCAGCAATTGCTTTCAAGAGCATTGCACTAATTTCCAAATGAATCAAGCAATTTATTTTGTTTTGGGTGTATTATGTGCATATGTATGTATAGCTTGTGAAAATTTGGCGCGTTGCAATTGCGCTTCTGTGCCTGCACTGTTATTCTTTCCCTTTTTTAGAGCCACCTTCACTAGGGGTCATAGCGGTTGTAGATAATGCCATCCAACGGAAAACGCAACTTTAGCGTGGCATGACTCGAATGGGAAAATGGTATTTTTTTATTTTTTTATATGTATAATTGAAAATGTATTTCAAGATAAGTCTGCACCAAATTCGGTGAGAAATTAGCAAATCGTTTTTTTTTTGTGCACAAAAGTTAGGTTTTACTCATTTTTGGGTGGAAACTGAAAGATATGTTGAATGCCTATGAGCATGGCACAATTGCATTGCAATATTCAGACAGATTCAGATCTTAGCAAAAGCATTTTTTATTCCACCAAGTCCTTATTAATTACCGTTCACAGGTTTGCATTGAATATTACACATGCCACCGGCGGACCTAAATAGTAGCTCAGAACAAAGTGTATAAAACTACCAAGAGACTTCATGTCCCGGGTCAGGTTGGATTCAGGACGAATGGTCGCAGTATTATAGCGGCACCCTTGACAGAGAGAAGATATGTATGTACTATGTGACTTCGCAGCTGGGCTTTGCATGGTCTCTTGGAGCTACAAAACAGGTTGGTGTTTGGCGTAAATGTCTGATGAAGGAGGAAGACACCACGACGATTTAAACTGACGGTTTAAAAACGGACGAAGGGGGTGGGAACTGCTCTAAACTGGAAATTTCCTAGTCCAAAAGTACAAAATACACAAGTAATTTCTAAGTTGGAACTTTGGGAGCATTTAATGATTAATTTTTATGCCCATACGCAGGCAGCCATTGTGGCTTTAGTTTCCCTCACTAGCTACCAGAATACCATTTAATAGTACAAAGAGGCAACAGCAAGATTAGCTATGGCCAAAACCACCCACTCATATTTGGTCCCAGTTTACAAAGGTGTTGAAGGTCACTGAAGGCTGATGATCTAGCCAAAGAGGGCGCTCTTCTAAACTCCTCACTAGTTACGGACCTACAAATTTTTCTGAAGGAAATGAAACCATCACCGGATCTGTTCAGTTACCGAAAGGCAGGTTGAGGGTAAGTTAAAATGGTTGCACCTTGTCAAGCGCCCGACTTGAACCGTGAATGTTGGTCCTTTGTTATAGCACTGTGAACATTAACTGCTAAGGTGAAGCGAGAATCGCTCCACGTATATAGCGTTGTTTCGCAGGCGGCATATGTTAGTTCAGGAGAGCTTTAAAGTATAAACCCTAGTGCCTAAGCCGCAATCAAGAGAAGTGGGGCAATCTAAAAATATGTTCTGAGTTGAATCCACCTCATGCTATTCCACGCAGTTGCGACAGAAGGGCTGTTGTGTGATATTTAATCTAACTGCATGAAGCCCGATTTTGCAGCACCAGAATCGAGAGATCTGGCTTCGCGAGTTTATGGAGATCCCTAGACCTTCCCCGGTTCGCGCTCGTCCAGAATGACATCGCAGTAGCTTTTCCCGTAGTCTTCCCCCAGCGTTCGTTGATTTGACCTGAGGCTCATCTTTCCAAGAGAAGTCCACACGTAGTCAAGGTAACTCCCCACTCTCTCTTTGCTTGCCGATATCACCTCGATGATGTCGAAAGACAGACAAGGTATTGAACCATACAGGACCGCAGAGTAACCCTGCTGAAGGCAGAGAGGAGGTTTACCTTTATTCTCATCATATTTTTCATTTTCTATTTATCTGGTCAAACAAAATATATGAGTGAATATTCGTCTTCTTATTTTTCCAGTAAAGTACGTTAGTCTCTTATCTTCTGTGCCAACAGACGCCAAATGGAAATGCAAGGGAAGGCCAAGTCCTTCCAAACTTAGTATTTTCATCGCAGAGCAGACCTCACTCTTCCTCTGCTACCACCTGCGAGTTTCGAGTTGAATATTTTCAAGGCTGGACCAAAAGTCTCGAGCATCCATCTATCCTGCTGATTTCAGAGTACCTCAGCGCGCTTTTCAGTATTTTATGGCTTTGGAAGCAGATGAATCGGTTAATCACCAAAGGGAATAAGTCATCATTGTTCCGATATGGAAAATTCGATGGAGTTCAACAAAGCCGAACTGCATCAAAATTTTCCAAAAAATTCTGACTTATTCCCTTTGGTATTTAACTGATTCAGATAAAGAATAAAGATCTAGAATGCGTGCAAAGTGTACAAGGGCTTTGGAGTTGTAATAATGACCCAAGAATAGTATATTGCTGGTGCAGAGCTACACTGAGCCAAAAGCACAATGTTTTTTTTCAACCAAGTTATGGTTTGATTTTTTCATGGTCAATACGCCGATTATAAGAGATGTGATTCAAGTTGAACATTTGCGAACAAATTCGTATGTATGGCAGTGGCTGAACGAGCAGAGGTGCTTGCTGTTTTTATTGACTTTCAGCAGTACGAATGCCGTCATACAATACATAGTTTTTCTTTTTTCGGTTTTTGGTTTTTCTTAACTCCGAAAAAGCCTCTGTGAAGTGCAGAACCAAATCAAACGACGAAGAAAATTGATACAAGTTGAACATTTGACGAGTGTGCAGAGATGCTTGCTGTTATTTGCTAATCCCGTCAGAGGCAACATGTTAAAATGATAATAAACATTTTTGTTTTGTATCTCCGAATTATGAAAAAGCATCTGTGAAGTGCAGAAAATAATCGGATTCAAACGAAAAATCGCCAACTAAAAGTTTGGTTAATTTAAACAAAATTGCTAATATTACAAAATCATTACTGAAAATAACAACCAAGGTATTGTTAATATTAACCAATTTTTGGTTGATTTTTCGCGCAGTGTAATACCTCAATAGTTAGATGTACAGTATATTTATGCCATAGAAAAGCTCCCGTTCGTAAAAGGCTTAAAATTGGTCCCTCCATTTGTTCTATAACATCAAGGCCCACGTAAAAGTTGCTTCTGACTCAGCCTAAAAAAATTTTAGTACTAAATATAGAATTTTTTTTGCCAGGCCGAGTTTTTTAGTGAATCCTAATATAAGCTCTCCCCAAAACTGTATAAGCTCTCGAAATAATAGTCACTCAGTATTTTTAAGCGCTTTATCCGGAGTATGGGGCACTCTCTCTCCGGCATCTCTAGAGATTTCACAGAAGTAGTTGTATGGCGTCCCGCACTTGGCGGCCATGTTACCCATACTCCAGTGTTAATAGGTATTGCAATCATAGGCCGGGCTTTCGGTTTTGAGGGCCTTAGCAAACTCTGTGTCCTTCCAGTAGTTGTCATATTAGTTTACGACCCGGCTGTTGCTAGCGGACCTGATTATCTCTCGCATGAAAGGCCGTCAGCTAACCCTAATCTTATCTCAAATCCCTCTCTCGCGTATCGAATGCTTTCCTGGATATCACATTGTTACATTGATTTTCCTGGAATATCACATTGTTCCTGGATCCGGCAGAGATTGACATACATATATGCTGCCGAAGAGATTTTACGCATATTTGACATTCGCGTACGCATAGTTAGGCGTTATCATCCTCTTCGTCTTGATATCAGTTTAACTGCCCACATCGAAAGCAATTTCGGATTGAGCTTGATCGATCATGCTAATCATCTTAGCCGCCATATCAGTTGCATATATCGCCGCCTATAGGCCGCTTTCAAAGACAACTTCTGAGAGAAAACGCCAGATCCGCTCCCGTTTTGAAGCAGGCTGTGAGATTAAGTTCCCAGTAACCTTGGTCGGTAGAGTTAATTTCGAAGTTGCGATCAAGGTCATGTGTAATATAGTAATCGCCCTGCCACAAATTTTGAGGTCAGAGGTATCCAATTTGCTATCAAAATAGGAAAGGGAGGCATTCCATCAGCCGGGAAGGTCTTCATAGCTCCTGTTATGCCAATGCAAACCTGGCCAGAGTGGAGGAATCTATGGATCTTACTTCCATTATCCCATTCCCGTATGGTTCAAAGCCGAACTCTTCACACAAACAAGTTATAGGCCAATGGTAACGACAAGTATATACCTCTGTATGTAAAGTGTTTTCAGTTATCCGAAATCTTGAGAAGGTTAGGTTGAGTTAGGCTAGAGTGGCTGCCAACGCAACGCAAGAGAACGAAGACACATTTAGGCTGAAAAATACCGTTGCGATACCGCTGACAGATGCCACTTGTTTCTTCTCTTGCCTTAAAAATTTAACCACTGAGTGCGTTTTATATAACACAAAAAGTTTAGAATATTCGCTGAATTCAGGTCGGCTAAACAATGTAGCAAGTACTTGTTGAAGAATTTGTTGCGCGTCTTGACCAGAGCGGTACAAGGAGAGGGAAAATGTTGGATGCTCTTCCCAGGCGTGCCCACAAAGCAGTGTCCGGTTATTACTGAGAGCTATGGACCGCTTTCCTTCAACTTTTGCTCAAATTTCTCTGGTAGTATGACAGGTGGGTTCCACAGACCACCTGGTATTCCCCTTCTCAATGCGTTCAGTGTTTATTCTGCATTTACATGGGTAGCCGGCGACGCTGAATCAGTGCACGGACTTTACCACTTTATTGGTATATCTACCAACTTTTTAGCTGTATTTAATTTTCCACCATTTTTACCAACAAAGGCCGAAATTTCCGGAAAGAAAAAAGAGATTTAAATGAACACAGTGTATGCAAATTTTGTCATCGGACACACCCAAAATAAAAATAAAAATTTAACTCTGGCCATAACCAGTTTAAAAGTTAAAACGGATCTCTATCAGCTGTTTCTGTAAATATTTTTCGTTTGCAATACGCTTTTGCGAAGGACTGCCATACGAATGGTCTCAAACTTCAAGCATTTTAAATCTAATTTTAATCAAAAAACTTTGAAGTGGAGATATGTAATTGTTTGAGTTTGAGGAATTAAATTCGAATCGAAAATCTGTTTGAGATAATCTCAATGAGGTTACGGCATTTGATAGTGAGCTCGGTTTTTTAATTTAAAATGTATTTGGGAGAAAACAGCGGTCATTTTATTTCATTCGATTCGAATCGGGTTTCAATCGATCACAGATGCCATAATTCGGTCCCAGTGTTATCTATATGTTTTTTGTTGAATGCTTTATTGGCGTTAAATACATTTTTTGTTCCTTTATATAAAAAAAACAGTTATCCCAACGTCACAGCAGGAGCACAGAAACAAAAATTACACCAACTGCGCATAATTACCGAGGCGAAAATCCAGCTGCTCCGATAATAGCACCTTATTTCTTAAAAAAAAAAAAATCTACCAACTTTTACCATTTTTTGTATGTAAAATCTACTAATATAATTTTTCCGAAGCCCGTGCACTGCCCTGAATATAGGTCTGTGATATTTTCTCATTCGTTCCTCTCTGAGATTTTTATCGAAAATGTGTTGTCCACTCAGAGTAGAGTGCAATATATTTTTAGTAGATTATTCGGCAGAATTTCCAGTAGCTTTGCGTGTCTGAATCAGAGATCTCTCCAGGGCTTGATCGCATTTAGCCTGGCAGCACTACAGCCGGCCAGAAATTTTCCCTGAAGAATTTACTAACACGTTTTTTTGCCTTTAGCCGTGTTAAAAGCGTTAGGGCTGTATTAACTTTCCTGGAGCGGTGTTCTCTGCAGAGAGGGAGTAGAGCGGTGACCTCTGTAGAGAGAGTAAGTTGTACCACGAGTAAGGAGGGTGATTTGAATAGAGTAATTTTTCTTTTCTAACTCCATAGTATGTCACTTAGGAATGCATTGCGGCCCAATTCTTTGTAGCTCAACATTTTCACTGAACAATTCAGATATGCATATATGTAAGTAGCAGTCACCTCTTGAGCTACTTTTTAACTCTACTCAAACTGAGAAGAAATGTTTTGTTTAAGTAAACACACATTGCAACTGCTATTTATCACAATTTTTAGCGCCCCTACAACCAAGTTTTTCAGCAAAAAAACAACAAAATTTATAAAATCTTTTGACAATGCTGTACTAAAAGTAAATTAAGTAAATAGAGCGCAAACCAGTGCATCCCCAAGACGACAGTGCATCCCCAAGACGAAAACGCAAGGCGAATGGCACAAAAGGTATCACACAAGGCTAAAAGGGTCGCTCAAGGCCGAATGTGGGACAACTAAATGTACAGTTAAATAGAAAAAAACGAACACATTAACAGTACATAAGAAGAATTGACTGCGAAGACAACACAGACAAGAAAATGGTGCAACTTGCAGCGGAAATGGCTACAAATACTTAATAATGTGTATAAGTACATACAAGACAGAAGACAATGGATAGTTACATTTACGCAGGAAAAAAAAGGATTACGCTAGTTGTTAAGAAATAAGAATGTTAACTGCAAGTGTGGCGCAACGCACATTACGACTTAAAGGCAAGCGTGACAATATGGCGCGAGCATAAAAATGACGCGAGTCCTTGGCGCTACGAGAATAAAGGAAGCTAGCGTAAAAAGCTAACAAATGCGTGGCAAAAGCGTGAAACTGAAGGAAGTATACAATAAAGAAAATCTAAGGAAAGATAGTCGGCGAGTGGGGCCAATAGAAGGTTCAAAGAAGAGGATAGTGGCATACAAATTTTAAGAAAAGAGATTAAAGAAGGTGGCAGAGAGTAAACCACTCGTATAGTTAAAAAAAAAAAGATGGGAAAGCGCAAATAAAAAGATGGCGCATTAAGGTTAAACAGGCGGCAAACAATCTACTTATTTGTGGGAAAAGCAGAAGATTTTCTATACAAGGAAATGCTTTGAATGTTAAATAGCAGCTTGGCGGAGCTTCTAAGCAAAATTTGCTTCAGTTTTGCATTTCTGAAACTAGAGCACATAATGAAGAATTAGCCTGAAAACAAGGCGTCTTCCTACAGAATCTAAAATTAAATAAAATTGACTGTCGTTAAAAAGAAGACCTTCGTGCAAATATACGTTTAGCTATTTAAGGAATGTATGCAATTGTACCACGCGAAATAAGACGCACATGCTCGCACTTACAAAGGAATACATTTATATTTTTACTTGCAATAAATAGAAGGACACGCAGCAGGAGTAACCCAAAAACACACCACAACTTAATAGAAACCCTCGCACACACGTATCAATTTTCTAACATCTGATTAAATAGAGCAAGGTTTTCAATGAACCCAGCATCAGATCAAAGTGCTTAGATTGCGCTGAATATCGACGGAAAATAGGGCAGTGATATATAACAATTTCCTCCAGGAAAAGGTACAAATTACTAGAAACCTTCATTCAAGGAGAAGAAATGCACTGAAGAAGTCAAATATATGGGGAGTTATCCTTCATGAATAGCTCTCATGGAATCTACACCTATATGGATAACGCTGTTGAAAAGGCCACGGTTTCCAGCTCGACGTGCCGGAAAACAATGCCGTGAAACTGGGCCATCAGACCTAAATTGGCTTAATAACTTATGCTGCGCCCGTCTGGTTCGAGAAGAAGAAAAGTCCGCGCATGTCAAGCTCAGCAAACTACATCGGCTAGCATGCATGGGCATTAATGACGCGATGAGAACAGCACCAACGGGTGCTTCCGATGTACTTCTTGACTCGGCTCCGCTGTACTAGTGTTTACAGCAAGGCTTATCTCAGGGGACAATGTAACAAGGTAACGGTCTCTACATTACCTTTGTGGACCTCTGTCTTCTGAGAATTAACTTCACAAAAAATTTCAAGGTAATTTTCCCTAACCGAACCAACTGAGAAAACGATCGACCCTAACCCCGGAAGGAGATATACTGATAGAGGCGAGTCAAACTCCATTCTCATGAGACCACTTTTCTTTGGCGCTTCTGAAGGTTTGAGGCCATTAACTCTGGTCACGAATGGGAGGTATATGAGGAACTTGGGATATGACACTCTTGGTAGAACTGAGAGCAATCAGCTGTATGTGCATGAAATTAAAGATTATCACAGGCATATTCACTGGTCGCTGTAGTCCAAGAGAGCATCTGCGTACGTAAGGCACCTGCTCCTTGAGCTGTGAGGCCGTATCGAAACAGTGAGTGAAAAATTAAGGATTAATGTGGCCAACGGATGAGTTCATGAACCCCTTCCCTCCAAAGTCAAAAAGTAAACAGTATCCGACCAGTTCCTCCGCACGACTGGTACATATATCGCTGATATGATTATTACGAGCATCATGAATATGTGGGAGTTTTAACTTCTTGCATGAGTATTAGTGAGAGCAGTCGCGTATCTATATCTGTTATAAGGGTCGCAGAGTATGGCAAACGAATTCACGCACAAAGCACGACACAGAAAGTCGTTTGAAAGTCGTGCGAAGTCATTGACAAGCAACGCATTCATGGACAAGTAAAGTTTCTTCAAGGAGAGCAGGCGGCCAACGTGGTTTAGTCGATTCAAATAAGAGGGTGGTTTTACCCAAAAGACATGGAAAAAATAAAGAAAATGATATAAAAGTGCGAACCTGCCCCAACAAAATGACAAACAAGCGGCAAAAAAATAAACAGAGCAAAGCAAAAGCAAGCAAAGTTGCTAGCAGGTGGACAAAAAGGGATGAGCTACGCTGCGGGACGTGTGACAACGATATTGGAAAACATACAAAAAATGGGGGTAGTAAAGCAAAAAGAAACGAGGGCATTATGACTTTATTTATGGCTTTGCGTACGTAGAGATCTGCGTTCGGTGGGAGTGGAAGCGGTCGATTGTGTGTCGTAAAAGGTAATATAAGTACATATTTAAAGGGTGCGAAAGACGACGGCAGGTGAAGCGTGGGCAGGGGGGTTTTGCCCACTGAGAAGAACCTGCTACACGATACTTATACGTAACTACCCTAAGTGAAGTTGAAATGCATTGTGGTAGGTTAAGTAGCACGCAATTCATGCCGCAAGTGGTGGCAAGTAGGCGAGTTAGTTTAAGAAGTGCTTGGATCACTCAGCGAAGGAAGGTTAGAAGCAGAGGGGAAGTGAGGGCGGGCGGCAGGTTGAAATGAGCGTATGGTTGATTGAATGTGCGAATGAAAAGCCTTTTGTGCGGATGTAGACAGCTGGTCGGACAGCGAGCCAGCCATTGTGTTAAATGTGTTTTAAGCGGCTAACTGCCATCAGCCCAGTTGAGCTGCTAGTCAAGGCATTTTGTCTTTTGCTTTCGCTTCAATCGAAATGTATTAAGGGACGCAACCAAGCGGCCATAATGACATAAAAAAGATTAAAATTCATGCACATAGACAAGAAAATATGTATGTGCATGTAAAATTATTATTTCAGCCAGTTAAACAGCTCAACTCGATTTGCGTTGGGGTAGGTCCGTGTACTCATTGCCGCCATATCGAAGAAAACTCAGTACTTACAACCAAGATGAAGTATTCTGAAAGAGGTTAAATTAAAGTTTTTATTTCTGTAAGTAGGTGTATCTTTTTCGATCGATATCTGCATCGCTGGGAAACAATTGTAAGGCATGCTTTTTGGCGCTTAAGCATAAAAATTCAAGTTGTTCAGTTGGCATTTATGTTACTTTTGCTATTTTTCTACAACTAGCGGTCGCAGGTTTCAATGAACTAAAATTGGTTAATTCTGTAACAGATTCTTGCACGTTTACGGCAAGTTTAGTGCTTTTATCACCGCATCGCTATCCGAGAAGGTAGCAATTCTGGTTCCTGCTAGCTCCAAGGCTAAAACTATTTGCATGCCTCTTTCATGTCAAAGACTTTTGCCCGAACACTGGCCGAATTCGTTAGCCTCAAATTGAGACTACCTATCATTTTGTGTATGTAGTTCACATCTACGGCTTTCACCAAACCAGCGAACCGCATGCAATAACCACCTTATGCATCCATACCATAGATCAGAGCGTAGACCCCGCTTGTTACTTACCATTTTCTGGCAAGATTACAATATATGCAATTAGGAATATTTCGCTTTGTAGTGAATAATAGTAGTTAGGTTCACGAAGGGTTTACGTTGAACCCGCATCTGACAGTCCAATCGTCTAGTGCTCTTTGAAACATTCCGCTTACCTTATTCATGCATAACCCGGACACGTCCATCCCTGTTAAGTGTTAGCAGAATCTATATATTAATACGCTAACGAAATCCCATACAAATCTATTCCTCCCTACTGCTCCTATGTTTCTCAACCAATTTGAATGATTGTTCTTTTGTTCGAAAGGTGTTTCAAAGTGGAGGTGCGCATTTTGTTTGTTTTTTCAGTAGGTGGAGTAGGAGTGGAGTTATTCCGAAAAACTTCATTTATGGTCCGATTTGCTTCAAAATACATATGACTAACATCAAGAGAAATACACCTGCCAAAAATGGATCCGATAGATTTCTCCAGAGCCGAGTTATTCCAATTTCCGTATAAGCCTATGAATGCCTACTTTGGTTTCACCAACTACTATCTATATATTAAATCGCTAACGAAATCCCATACAAATCTATTCCTGTTTCTCAACCAATTTGAATGATTCTTCTTTTGTTCAAAAGGTATTATTTTCCGGTAGGTGCCTGATTTGGTTTCACCATCTATGAATTTTTAAATTATTTAACAGATTGTATATTACTCCACCAAACAATATATGTAAGTGAGCTAGACGATTAACAGGTGCTGATGGACCTAAAAAACCTCCCAGGCAAAATGAAAAAGTGTGTGAAAAAAGTGAAGTGCTCGAATTTCGACAACGGGGCGATACTAGTGTTTTTTTAATGCGCAAAGCCACAGCTACGGCGACAGAACACACCATCTTGTGGAGGCCTCCGTTTAGGATGCCTGATGACTTCTTAGTTACCAGCATTGTTGAAATCCTGTCTTCCAGCAATCTCTGAATGCCCAGATTGTTAACTACATGTTTTATCGCCTCTAGGCTGACGTTGTTGGACAACGTATACTGTTTATTTTCCAGCAAAAACTGTACCTAATGTCGAGCGCAGATTCAGTCGAGCGCGCCTCTTTAGGTAAGCATGCTATGCAGTAGACATTTCTCCCTTTCGCAGTTTTGAACGAATGTGCATGTCCAGTAGTCTCTCGAAAGTGTTCAGTATAAAAGATGAGAAACTTATACCTCTGAAATATGAGGGCAGCGTATGTCCTCCCTTGCCTACCTTGGGTATCAACATTACTTTAACACTTTGCCATGCAGTGATAATTTCGTTAACGTTTATAGATGGTGACGCTGCGGTGCTACCAACTGCCACGGCCTGATTAAGATCACAGCCTGGCAAATACGAACGATACCATAATACGAACGCAGATGTCGTCTATACTCAGCCTAGCCTTACATACATGATATTCGGTGATGAGTAAATAATCCCCATGAGCTCCCATGGTGTGGAACTTTCTACGTCACTGGTGAGACAATATTTCGATTGCAGTCAATCTGCGTTTTTATTTCTTCAATAGCGGGAAAGGACCTTTTTCTAAACAAATCCAAAGCTCTTTCAAATGTTAATGGATACCAAAGGAGTGAAAAACTGCATTCAAAATGTTGTGCAACGAAGGGTTAAGATATCAGGACTCGTATCGCCGAGCGCCAAAGTAATGAATTCCTTCACAACAAGAGGGTGCGTTCGTCCATAGACCCAAAACGCCATTTTGTGCACAATACTTCTCCCCATTCAATTTGGTTCGTTTGCCGGCTCATGCAATTTTTTCCACTCAATTCCAAAATTGTTTTTCCTTATTCACGCCAGTTGTTTTCATTTTTTGCCACGCCTACATGCCAGGCAGTGACAGACACTGCGAGCCAAATACAGGGCCAGAGACAAGGGCAAAGGAAGATAGACAACGCAGCGCGAAAATTGCATGCAACTTCAAAAAAAAAAAACGAAAACGAAATAGCAACAACAATCGCCGATTGGTGAACAAAACGCAACCAGTGCATATGTCGAATAGATATTTGTCCATGGATGTATATATGTATGCACATACATAGGTGCGTGTATGTGTTTGCATTAGCTTGATGCGACGTAAATAGCCTCGACTGGTGGCCTTTCCTGTGCGGCGAAGCGCCACGAAATATGCTTCCATTTAACTAAGCTCATGTGCATGCCTACATACATACGTATGAATGTATGTGCATATGTGGCGTGCGTGTGTGGGCGTTGGTGTTTATGCGTTGGCATGTGTGCACCATGAAATGAAAATGCTTTCGCTTTGCTTTCGTTGCATGATGTTACCATTGTTGATGGCATTGCTGTTGTTTCTGCATTTATTGCTGGCGCTGAGCACTGCGATTCAGCCGACAAAACCTCCCGCCACACCATCGGCCCCGCTGCAACCAACACACCTCCACCAATCGTCGTAGATTTCCATTGCTGCCCATGGCACTGGCTTGCCTTTTACGCTGCTTTGGCCGTACTTTGCTTTGCCTATCTGGCTTTCCATTAACATTAGGTGCTTGTTTTTTCCTATTATTGTTTTGTTTGTTTGTGGCAAATGACAGGCGCAGGCATATGCAACATGCCATACGTTGCAAAAATAGTAAAAGCAAAGCAGAACATGTGCAACATGCCAATAATTGGCACACACACACCCTTACTTATGGGAATTACTGGCTATTTTACTTACTGATTTTATTTTTGTTTTGTGAGTCGTAGGATTTTTTAGAAAATGGCCGCCACCAATTTTGCTGAACTTTAGTCTACGCCTGATTATTTACGAAACGTGTGTTGCATGCAACGCTTATGTGCATACATATGTACCTACATGTGTAAGTATATAGGAGTGCATGTACAGGGAAAAATATTTGTTTAGTCACTGCCAACGATTGAAGTTTTCTTCGTTGGCTGTCAATACCAGCGGTTTATTTTGTTTGTGTTTTGGTTAAATGCCTTATCTCTGCGCCAAGAGCGATAAAGCTTTCGTTGCAATTTAATTTGAACTGAAAAACTGCATTTAAACCTATTTTGATACATATGAAAGCAACGTTATATGTACTTATATTTAATACTTACATTTTAAGGTCTGAAAATCATTACTTTTTCCAGCAGACATCGCACTTGCGCTATAATCTGTTGAGGGTATGCCGATTATTTCGGCATAAATACCCGCAAGCCAGTGTATTGTGGAGCAGCTGTGAGTTTTTAGGTATTTTCCGTCCTCATTTTCAACAAAACCCTGGTTGTGAGCCGGTGTTCGATTATTCGCCTTTTTTCGAAACCCAATTTTCCAGTTATTTAAAAAATGACCATTTGAAAGAAAACCTGTTCATCATTTTCAAATTAAGAAAAAAAAACAGATCGATCGGTTTTATTTTAAACAAAACAAAAATCATACTTAATGGTCTTCAGCATGGTCGTAGCCAGAAAAATACTGATAAAAATAAAATATTTCACACAAACAACAAAAAATATAGTCAATAATCGCATGAGGCTATTGTCTGAAAATTTCAAACTGCACTTAGTGGCATTGTGCTAGCATGGCCCAGTAATCACGTGAACCGAAAATCCACTTTTTTAGTATTTTGATCGGTAAAAGCATCAATAAGGTTTTGATCTAAAAACAATCTGTGTAAAAGATGACAATTTTTGGTCGATACCTTAGGCTCGCCCAAGTCCATCAAAGTTCAATGTGCTCAAAAAATAAAAATTAATAAATATGTACATTAATTAGTTAACTTTTTACTGAAATTGCAAGTATCTTAGAAAATACTAGTCCTACATAAATTGATATATTGACCTATTTTGTAGAGAATCGAAGTAAGCAATGAACAAATTTTTTTAGCACTTGAACTTTGATGGACTTGGGCGAGCGTAAGATATTGACCAAAAATTGTCATCATTCACACGGATTAATTAGCCATATTTTTACTATTACCAATCGAAGACTGAATCACTCTCCATACAAAAAAAAATCGGTACTGTTTTTCCACTGGAATTATAAAAACTTTAATTTAGACATATGAGGTATCATTGGTAAGGTATTTTCTCACCCTTTTAATTTCTTTCCAAATGAGCTCATTCAAAGTATGAAAGAGGAAGGTAAGAAAAACGCGTGTCTTTCCATATTGAATTAAGTTTTGTTGGTACTTGAAAAAGACAAATTTGGGACGTGAATGAGTTTTTTTTTTGCAAAGAAGTAAAAAGGGTGAGAAAATACCTTCACACTCATACCTCACAAGTCTATATCGGTAAAGTTTTGAAGCAGTTATTCAACTTTTTCTTACACAAAACGTTGAAAAAAGTTAAAAACCATCATCAAAAATTTCATTATTATTCCGTTGATACAATCTTTTAATATTTTTCTTTAGATTTTTTAAGCTTAAACTGTTTTCTCGTCCGAGGGGATTTTTTCCAAAAAATCACTTAAGAGACTATTTTTTTTCATAAAAAAACTCCATTTTTAGAGGTATTTTCAAATCGGTCCAGCTCACGTAAATCTTAATATTTTTTCGAAATATTTTGGCAGAAGTCTTAAAATATACTAGGTTTGGTAGGCCGACCAGAAAAGCTGCAACCTTTTTTCGTGATGCAGTCTAATGTACAGTAGTCGAATAAATTATAGCCGCACCTAATTTTCACAAGTTTTAAAATATTATTTTTGTTGTTATAGTTCATTCTTTAACAACATCCGTATAAATACAAGTTTAAAGGCAGTGTCAAACGATTGGGTATTTGCCAAAATTTGGTGCATATCGTATCCCAATTGTGTGAATACCCAAGTATTTTTCTTTATCCCTATCACGAAAATTAATTTGTTGAAAATTTTCAATAGAACATCGCTGTATTGTACCAATCTTTTGACTTTTTTTATTTTGTAGCAATAGCTCAATATAAAAGTGTACTAATCTCTACAAATGTACGCATCGAGTGCCACTGCCTTAAAAATTTATTCAATTACAAAAAAAACACATTTTCGTAAATATTTGGAGTTTTTTAATTAGATTCTGAGTATGCTATTTTGTAGCCCATTGAATTCTAGGAGAATAAAGTACAATTTTCAAATGGCTAAAAACTACGATTAATTTTTTAGAATTAAAAAAAAGCTCTAAATTTGTACGAAAGTTTCTTGAATGAACTATATTATTATAAAAAAATAACCAAACCTAAATAACAAAGAAAATAATACGTTAAACTTGGCAACAAGTGATTCGGCTATAATTTTTTTACCACTATATGTATTTTTTAATATCTTTAATTAGACATGCACATTGTACATAAAGGAAATACATAACAAAATTAAAATATATATGCCTTTTTTGTTTTTTTTTTCAAATATCATTTTGCCTTTTTTAAAGTTTTTAGTTTCTTAAGATCCTACATTTCTACACACCTACAACAAAACCGTCTAAAAACATTAAAAATAACGGCAAGAAAACGGTTTGCAAAAACTGAGTCAATCACCCTAGTATTCCAGATATATTTGTTGACTTTAACCGACCCTGAACAGCTCCAACTGTGCTTAGCTTTCGAGTGCAAAATTTCTGCAATTCTACTATTGATTTCCCTGGACGATATGACCACATTCACTACGTGGGGCACATTTGGTGCAGAGCCGCTAGTTTATCAGAGGCCTTTTTTTAATTAGAGTACTTTCGAAAAGATCAGAAAATGCGGCCAACTCTTTCCTGCATCGAACAATTCGAGGAATCGGAGAGTGCCCGAACTGCCTGCTGGCTGTCTGACATAATGGTCACCTCCGTTCTCGTGGATGTATGGTTTTTAATATACCTTATCGCCCACTTGACTGCAACTGCTTCCGCCTGGTAATCTCTTTTGTGGTCCGGCTGGCGAAAAGAAAGCGTCAAGTTAAAATTTTCAATGAAAATATGTATCTGCACATACCTCGCATTCCACCTTTGATCCATCTGAAAAGAATCCAAACATGGAATCTCCTTTCGAAGACAGGCACAGCGTGATTGCTTATAATTAAACATCGGCCTTGGCGGAATTCAAGAAAAGTTCATTCTCCCTGGACTAGCTATTCATTTCGGATAATTATTTAGACAGTGCTAAAAGACATAGATTCCTGCAAAACGGCATCAATGACTGTAGGCAACCTGGACCTTTGGTTTCCTCACTCCTCACGATGAACAGTGTTTGGACTATATGGAGGCAGGTGGAAAAAAGTCGGGGGATAGTTAATTTAAAAAGCCTTTTGGACTTAGAGAGGGAAAAGTAAAAGTCATAAAACCAAAATTCCCATCATTATCTCGCCCTTCCTCTCCAAAAACGGTTCTAAAAAATTACTGGAATCGGCGCGATCCGACTAAACAGTTTAGTTGCATTTGGCGCTGAACCCATTAACGCAAGTGTTTCTTTTTTCACTGTAATCAATGCCTTAAGGGTCATGGAGTCAGCGTTCCAAGTGAGCAATTGTTTAGTGCAGCCGGCCTTATATACCAGATTATAAGAAATCGCCTAATGGGAGAAAAGGCAGCAACATTACTTTTTTGAAATGTAATATGCCCCTTTTGAACTTTGACTAAGTACTACATTAAAACATTGCAAAATTTTTAAGTTATAAAAATCTAAAAAAAAAATATCTTTCTAATGTTATTCCTATCATTCGCACATTCGCATTCGCATTCCCGAATGTGAAAAATATGACATTCGAAACATACCTACATGGAATATTCAGTATTTATTAAATACTTGTTGGGTATTTTCCTATTTTTTTTTTTTAAATCAAAAATTTGACTTGGAAATATAGATCTAACGATTCTTATTAAAAAAGTGTGATTATCGCTTCGTCAGTTCTTGAAATTAGCCACATGTTGGAGAGAATTTTATGTAGTCTTTTCGCGCGACTTTTCCATTCCGCGAAAAGAAATTTTCAAACAGTGAAAATTTACATCAAACATTGAGAGATTGCTATTCTGAGAGTGCAAAGCAGGAAACAAAAAATTAACCAAAATTCCATCACATTTAATGATTGGGCCCATATTTTTTGCGAGCTTTACACTTTATAGTGATCCAATCCTATCCATATTTTATATTTAGGGGTTTCTAATAAAAGAGGGAGTATAAACAAACTTTCATTGAAATCAGATAAAATTTAATGTTTCCGCCCACAAGAGTGGAGGGCGTGGCTACTATCCCATTTTCACAAAATTTCATAATTTTTTATTCCTAAGTAATATCAGAGCACATGTCAAGTTTCAGCGAAATCGGTATTATTTCCACCTGCCTCCAATATAGTCGAAACACTGTGCGATGTCAAAGTAATTCTGGCTACTGCCTTTCAACTCACAACAGTTTTTCATAAGAATAATTCATTTAAGAAACAAATTTTAAAATAAGAAAAGAATATTGAACTGAAAAAAAAACATTTACGGTGCACAAAAAGAGGGTTTTGAAAGTAAGAAACATATATACTCCTCAACAAAATATTTTTCAAAATACATACCGGCATAAATTCTTACATAGGTAGTGTCGAGAAAGAGAGAATACAAAAAAGTATGAATTTCTTTAAAGTTTTTAACTTATTTCAACACTTTTCTCAATTTAATATTAAATAAATCCCTTAGTATACTATTTTCGGTGTAAAGAAAACTGCCAACTGCATTTAAGTTAACCGAAATCCCGCTTTATTTCCAATTTTCTTAGGTCTCCTTGTCTTTAGCTGTAAAACTGTGTATTTACTATACAAAACATACATTCACACACACCAGTAAGTATGCACGAACGTACACATCCGAATCTCACTTGAGATGCTGTGCGCGCAGTACGCAATTGCATTACTAAATCCTTGTAATCCGCACATTAGTCTTTTTTCTGAGCAGAGCAAATCACCCCAGTCAGCCAACCGAACAAACAGCAAAGGCTAACTGGACGCATACATGCAACCTTGCAAGCGAGAAGAAGAAGAAGAAGAATATGACTTAGGGGCAATACAGCGCGGGGTAAAGAGATGCACCACAAGCAATCATATGTATGTAGTATAGGGGGGATCGGATATCCTGCCACGACACACACATCCATACACGCGAAAACGCATCCGATAAGCAGATGGAATACGCACACACGCGCATTCATATATACATACAAAGGCGCATTTGAGCATTTCTTGAAGGCGGACAAATGAATCTAAATGGAGGACATGACGGCTTGGGGAAAATGAGGCGCCAGCATATTACGAAAGAAGGCGACAGCTATGGCTATGGCGACGACGATGGCGACGGCGACGGAAACATAACGAAAAATGAATGCAATTCCGGCAACGCGCAAAGTCGTTTTTCGTGCGTTCATATATTTAGTATATGACAGCATGCATGTATGCGTAGCTGAGCCGTCAAGCGAAGCCTCGAAGACGTTTTCGCATTGTAAGCACACACACACACACACACACAGCACTCGTAGTAAGCATAATGCGTTGCACGTTGCAAGTAGCACAATTCGCATTTTGGGTTGGTTCGAAAAATGCGGTGCTGAAGCAAAAGTGCTGCGTGTGTGTGTGCAGCTTGTGAGCCGCTGATAAGGGAGACGCGCGCGCGTAAATGCAACTCAAAACCAATTTTCAGTAATGACTGTTGCCGTTGATGACGCGCCGCCATGCAGCTCGTTACATGCCTGCAGTTTCCTCTCGGTTTTCTCCCACTTTTGTTGTTCCTGTTGTAGTGCGCAATGCCGCATTCCCACGTATAACGGTAAATATGTAGTAATGCAGCCAAAATGCCATTGACTGCCACGAAAGGACATTACAAGGGCAAAGCGAACGATGAGCCTTTGCGTGCAATGCTCTGCATTTTCACCATAAGAGGCAGAATGCTGGAGGCAAAGCTATGAGAGTGAGGGAGGACGAAGTAATGTCTTGTGCCTCGGTAAGGTAATTGATGTTTGCCTGGAGCTTTTAATGGTGTACGCGTGCAAGTGAAAAGTGCGAGGGAATATGATTAAGAGGGTGTACAATTCTCACAGGAAACATTGCGCGTATTTACTATTCGTCAGGATTTATTTCGTTCTTTGAGGCAGAAACTAAACCAAAAACAGCACACAAAAACTAGGCGAAGCAAGTAAAGGTAAATAAATAATAAGAAGTAACAGTAAAAACTGTTTTGTGCACAATGCTGGCAACAGAGCGGTGGAATGAAAAAAAATTTACTTTGTGCGTTGCGCATTGCAAGAAAAAGACGATGAAAATGTATATATATGCATATTCGCACATATAAACATTAGGGTGCAAAACTCTCCATACACAAAAATCGGTACAGTTTTTCCATCGGAATTACAAAATTTGTTTATATTTTAAGACCTCCAGAAAAATATTTCGGCAAACTATTATGATTTACTTGAGCTGTAGCGATTGATTTGAAAATGACTCCAAAAATCGATTTTTTTTATATAAATAAAATAAATTTTTACAGTTCCATTTCTATAAGATCACCGATGGGGCAGAAGGTTTAAAGCTCAAATGGTCTGCATAAAAATGTTTAAAAATTGTATCAACGAAATCAAACAATTAGGCTTGTAGAGGTATTTTCAAATTCCGAAGGATAATCTGTAAATTTATTTTGTGAGGCATCCTAATGTACGTGCGTACACGGCTTTCTTTTTTTACACAATTCATTATGATATCAGCTTCGGCGGGTAGTCTCCAACATTAGGTACCAGCATATGAAGATCGATCAAGCTACATGGCTGTCGCCGTACATACATATGTATGTAAATATATAGGACCCAAAGAAAACAGCTGGTATTACGAAGAATGTCACCCCGATGCAGAGAAAAAATATACCGATTACAGCGCCGCGCTACAATCGGAACGATGTAGAGAGCAGAAAGGCCAAGCGATACATATTTGCCGTACAAAAAAGAGAGAGACCGAAATACGCGAGAATGCGAAGAGCTCGAAATGCTGGTTGACAGAAAAAACGGCCGAAAGTTCTCTCAGAAAGTTAGGCGACTTACGGAAGGTTTCAAGATCAAGCCGAAGGCGTATAAAAATTACCTTCGACCTAGTGATCGACGTCTAAAACATGCTCAAATTATGGAGGCAGCACTTTTCAAATCCGTTGCATGATAAAATCTTTCCAACCAGTGGATAACATGAACCCGAGCACTGAGTCGAAGACGACGGAGTCTAAATTTGCAGATTATGACGAAGTACAAATAATTATTTTGGGGCTGAAAAACAAAAAAAAAAATCTGACAAAGTTGACGGCTAACTGGCTGAGCTATTCCAGTGCGGCGACGAGGAGTTGATAAGGTGCATGCAGTGTTGAGTTCATTAGCAGATTTGTCTCTTCTTCTCGCAAAGGAAACTACGGATGAAAGTGTTTGTTAACTTTTAGTGAAAACAGTATATATATATATGTAGTTCGAATATTTTTCTAATTCTGACAAGTTCTCCAAGTCGCCGACTAATTTAGTCTGGTTGCATATTTAGCTGAATTTGAAGTTCTATTGGTGGCCGATTCAGGATCACGTGCCATACGTCCGTTAGGTATTGCGCCTTAGCTCACGTGATCCCTGTACAATATGCTCCTAGATGATTCTTTTAGATTGCTTAGGTTGTCTTAAATGTACATTAGTGTGCATCACTCCACATACAAAAAAAAACATTGGTACTGTTTCTCCTTGGGAATTATAAAATTTATTAAGCCGTGTGGCAAAACATTTAGGAAAAGTATTAAGATTTACGTGAGCTGGACCGATTTGAAATTGCCACCAAAAATCGAGTTTTTTATAAATAAACATAGTTTTAAGATTTTTGTACACGAAAATCGCCGCAAACGATAGAGTTTAAGCTTAAGATTAAATTAAAAAAAATAAAAAATTTTTACGAAATCAAAATAATAAGGTTTTTGTAGGCACGTGACAATGTGTTGCAAAAACGACTTCGGTTTTTACCGTTGAGGGAGAATTTGGGAAACAGCCACACGCCGTTCGATATCTCTTGGTTTGAGCTCGTGGGGCACCCAGTTTCCGACTTTCTGCAGCACATCAATGGCTTTCAAATGCAGTAAAATATCTTTTGGGTACTTGCCCAAAATTTTCTCCAATTCGGCGTCTACAAACGTTTATGATCTTCCATCGCGCTGCTTGTCGGTTTTGTCAAAATCTCTACTTGTGAAACGTCGCTACCAGTATTCACAGGTCGAAATTGATAGAGCATGCTCTACGTAAGCCTTACACAGCAACCGATGACATGCTGCTATACTTTTCTGCAGTTGCAAGCAAAATACCAATACTTCGCGCTTTGCCTTCAAAATTCATCCACTTTTAATACAAATAAATACTAATACAGGTATATTTGTGCGAAAAACTATTCTTCCCCAATGCGTAGCGTAACAACACACAGCTAGAGTGTAATAAGTTTTCTCAATGTAAACGCAAGGATGCAGCTTTACCAGCGCTGTTTGTTTCTTGTTTACATTATTTTCATTCAGCAATTTAATGACCAAGTGGGTTGGACGGGTCCAGAGTGGGCGAAATAGCTGCGCGCATAGTGCGTGACTTTCCAGCAGGCGTTCGTATTTGATGTAATAAAGTGCCGGCTGACACAACTGCGTTTACTGTATTTTCAGAAATACTGCAGATGTCCTTTTAGCGTTGATTCCTTTTTCGCAACATTCATCAACGCAGTTCAACTGCCTGCAGCAACAACCCGCCCTCGCTTATTGCATCGCTTTAGCAAAGACGTACAAACTCCTGCTTTACCTATTTTTGTATACACACTATTTTGGTGCCCCGAACAACTTAAAATTCTTGTGCATTCTATTCCTCCCTACCGTTGCCAGCGTCGCCATTCATCTCTTAAGCGTGAGCTGCCATCAGTTTGTTTTTGTGCCGCATGACCTGTTCGTCCTCTAAAATGAAATATGCTTCCGACGCGTTGGTGCCTTTGGCGCAATGGTCCTGCTTGGTGGTCGTTTGGCGCTCAAACAGCCTGACGTTTACCGCAAGAAAATTGCAAGCGCCCACACTCTACAAGCACACCGTCAATGCACCCACACGCACAACACACAGCCAACAGCCAGCAGTCAACAGCCAAACAACCAATCAACCAAAGCAGCGGCTCTAAGACCCCTCTACTTCACTTCAACTGCCACTCTGTCACTCTACCCCAAAAAGTGCTTTCTCATTTCGGATGGCTTCGACATTTACGGACTACGAAGGCAGCGTAAGACAGGCAGCCAGTGTGGGGGGCTGAATGTCTGTGGCGTCTTCGAAAATGAAATTTCGTATGCGTTGCCGTTGTGGCTAGAATGCGTTGCAACGTAAATGTGCTTTCAACTTCAGCAGCAGCTAAATGACAGGACTTTATGTCGCTGGGGCGTCATTCCGTCCGTCGCCAAGCAGGTCGGCCGCCAGCACCTCAAGTATGGTCGCTGTGACTACGTCAATGTGTCGGTTCGTCAGTTGGTCGCTAAAACGTTACATCCAAATTTTGCCGCTTCATTTGACAGTGAATTGCCAACTACACTATACTCGTACATATATATCGCAGAAGAGTGTATGCGCTTTAGCCACTACCCTCTGCCGTTTAGTATACCAACCAAAAATCTTAGAGTCAGTCGCACTGCCGCACCGTCGCGACGGCTGTTTCCATCTTGAGTTTACAATCTTCCACTTGGTTTTTTCTCTCTCTGTGCTTTGCTGTTGCTCAGCTGTCATAAGAAAATTTTCTGCATTTTCTGAGTGTTCCACCCGCGCTGTCCCCCTTTGCACGGCATAGCCATCTTTTTGCGTATTTTCGGCTACTCGGCCGTCATTGCCGCTGTAGGTGGCGTCTGCGTGCATTATTGCCTCGACTGGCTTCATCTCTTCCGCCACGCTGCTGCTGCTTGTCCTTGCCGGGTTCACTTATTTTGCTTGGGTAGCAAGAAAAACATGGCCATTTGCGAAAAAACGTCATGCCATTACAGCCTTTGCTTGATTGCTTGCTGGCTTGCAAGTTGCAACAAGGATAAAGCTGCGTGACGCTGCTAGTGGTGCTGCTGCACTTATTTCTTCCATTCTTTTTATACTCGATCTGTGTGTTTTGTATGAAATGCTTCAACATTGATAAATAGTTTTCCTTCGGCGCGCCGATATGGCAACCATTGAAGCGGCACGGCAAGACAGCCCGACTGCGAATGGTTGTAAGTGTGTGTGTGTGTGTGTTTGCATTGGTTGTGATAGTACTTGTGCGGCATGAAATTAGGAAAATTAATGCGTTGTTTTTGCCTTCGGTTGAGTGGGCGAAAGGACAAAAAACTTTGTATGTGCTATTGGTGTATGTATATACCTAAGAAGTAGAACTTTGCATTATCACGCAAAATAACAAACTCGATGAGGCGCATCGGATGAAATTGAAAGAATGTTGCTTAAGGAAGTTTTCAAGTAAATGTATGCGTTAATATATCATTTACATCTACATATAGCCGACTTGGATGCTGATTACGAAAGAAATATTTTCTTACTTAAAATATGCGATTCAGCATAATTTGTCAAAATCTAGATATCGTTCGATAATGAATGGAAAAGAAAAACACAGGTTAATAGAAAACAGAATTTGAGACTGTGCCAAAACTTTTCCAATAAAGCGATCGTGCACTGCTCTAAGAAGATTTATCTTCCACCATCGGCGAAGGATATTAGTATACTTTGATTCTTAATCTTCTTCTCATAAATTAAGAAAACATATCTTCTATGGGTTCAGTTTGTAGAGAGCCAAATCAATTGTCAAGCAAACCCTTTTGACAACCCTGATATAGATTTTGGGTCGCTAAAATCTGTTTACTCGATTTCCTCGTTTTTGCGCTGCAGCCCTTGTATATAACATACGGTATATTACTAGAAGAACGTAGAACTGCAGAAATATGGTTTATTGCTAGCCCTCGAACTATGCACTCAGAAAAAAGTCAGCTAAATATATTTCTCATAACACAATATTTGCTAACCAAATCACGTGTGGATAGAAATATAATTAGTTGTTGTAACAAACATTTTTTCTCAGCGTAGAGAAATCAACATTATTTTTATACTCTAAGGGCTAATAAGATGCCCATTGCTGTACAAATCCTACTTACGCTGGCAGAGGATATGTGCCCTTGTGTCCTCTTTCGTTCTACATCTCCAGCAGATCTTATTATTGTTCAGAGGCGTACGATGCCTGCAGGAAAGTCCCATTAGAATATCCACCAGTAGCTTAGCGTCCTTCCTCTTGAGGAATAGGAGAAACTAAGCGAGCTTCAAGTAAGTTCTGGACACTTTGCAACCTTGTGGTTAATAATATGATCCCGCAGTAAAACTCACAGACTCAATGCTATCGAAGCTGACCTACATCTAATAATAGAAGGGATACCTATAAAACGATAATCGCCGTGTACAGCGAGGGAATTCCGGTTTGGTAGGCTAACGGTTACAAACTGGAGGATGAGAGCACTGACGGTTCCAAACTGGAGGATAAGAGCACTGGGGTCGGAGTGTATGTACTTAGATTTTAAAAAAACCGCGTCCCCATGTGCATAGTCCCAACCATACTGCAGGCCTAAATTTACGCCATTGAGGCATGTGGTCACGAATGTCTTCGCAGAAAGACAAAGTGCCAACAGTAAACATCATGTCGGATATCTAGGCAGCATTAAGAGCACTTGACTCTTGCAAAACTATGTCAAAGTTGGTAGACAGTTGCAAAAAGGTACTGAAAAAACTAGGAACAAAAAACGGGGTAACCTTGTTATGGGTTCCGGGCCATGACAGCTTTGATGGCTACGAAAGGGCTGACACTCTAATTCCCAATGGAGCTTGATCGGCATTCAGCCTTTTTTTGGTCCATTCAGAGAATGCATAGCAAAGGGTCTAAGGGGATAGGAGTACTTTCAAGTTACAACCCAATGGCGCACGGTAAAGGGCAAATGGCAGTCCAAAATATTCTTAACTTGCTATCGTGGAATCTCCGAGCGTCTTCTAAATCTCAAAGGTTAGGGGTTTAAGAACTCTCACCGTGTACCTGGCAGGACTTAGACTTAGAGTGACTAGATAAGGGTAAGTACAAAAGATCTAGCTAGCTCCCAGCGCTGTATTCCGTTATAATTATAGTAATAATAATAATAGTAATAACCATCAAAGTTTCCGACAGAGCGCCTTTTTTGTAAAGCTCCACGCAGTCGACTGCCGCCCCTATGAGTTTCTCCATCTACCCGTCAATATAAACATTCACCGAATCAGCACTTCTCACGCTAGTTTTCGACCTCCATAGTGGCTTCGAACTTCGTTTCAAAATGCAGATAATACGTCCGGGTAAAGTTGACGCTATACTATTGTATAGCAGGATCTACACACAAACTGCTTTTGGCGATATATTCTTGGCCGCTAGGTTCGCCGGCAAGATATACAGTAAAGTGTAAAATGCTGCAGTGCGTGCAGTCCTAAGCACTCGAGTCATGCCAAATATTGAGGCATATTCTGGATTTCGTACGAATCGAAAATTTGAAAATTTCGTATAGAAAATGATAGGAAAATTTCATGATTTTCGATTCGTACGAAAACAAAAATACACCCCATTGATAAGCCTATATATCGATGGTCCTCTGTAATAACCAGGGACGTGAAACGGGTTTGAACCGGAAAACCGTTTTTTTCTATATATATCGTAGACCACTTCTTTTAAAATAGTGCTACCTTTTAATTTTCTTTCTTAAGCTAGTTGAACTTTTCAGTAGCTGTTGCTAATACGTGTGCTCACATCATCAGTGTGCGAGGTGTGCTGAGGGGGAGTGATTGCAACTTGTATCACGGCTGAAACATGACTGGTGTACATATTTAGACCACGTGACCAATGGCGTTTTAGGTTTTGCTTCAACATTATATTTTAAATTCATTATTTTGATAGGTAAAAGTAAGTAATATTTACTAACTTTTCATACTCATGAAGTTAAAACAATACTGTTTAGACAAAACTATGTCACAACTACAAAAAAGATAAGTGGAGACGCCCAAGAATTTCGCAGTGTTTTTGAGACGGTTGGACGAACCGCCCATTGGAAAAGAGCGCTGCTATGTTTTCTTCGCCCACAGCAAATTATGTCGGCCGTTTTCATATCTGCCCTCGAATTAAGAATAAATATTCCAGAAGGGCATGTGTGAGTTGTGGGAGATTTACTGGCAAAACACGCATGAAGAATGCTTGCACATTTTGTGTAAATGAGTAAAGTTTTCCTAATTTCAGACGCCTCTAATTAATTTACTTTTGGATGGAATTTGGATTTTGGTTTTTTAAGTGAAATGTTTGAATGCTTTGTTACGATGAAAAATAGTTTGTTCATATTTTGCAATAAATAAATATATTTATTCAACTAAATGTATGACAGTTCTCAAAAACACTAAAAACGGGATGCAGTTTGTTTCTTTTGGTCCTTTTTTTGATTAAAAATATTTTGTCTTAAAATCTAACCCATGCTATTGAAAAGTTCAAAAAATGTTTTTGATGCTATATTATCATTTATATTCTCATAATTATTTGTCATATTTCAATACAAAAATGGTCTACGATCGCTGACCAGGTGAATATTGGTGTAACTATATACCACATGACCATCGAAGGGTTAATTAACTGAACCATTAACGGAACCGAAATTTTCCACAAATGTTTGATCCGAACCGAAAACCGAACCATTTTTCATAAAGGTTTAAAGGTTCGTTTCAACCCATTTTCGATAGAGGCAATATCAAATTTAAAGGCAACCCACCTCATTTAACAGACACTTGAAATTTAACCTTGCGAGTGGTTGCGCGTTATTTTTTTTTTTTTTTGATTTCTGAACCGTTTAACCGAACCAAAACCCCTAAGGACCATCGATATGCACGTCTTTTCGTTTAAGAAATTTGTTCTGCTCCATTACTGTACACAAAACCAATACCACATCTAACAGTGCCTACCTGTCTATCGCCCTCAATATCCATTGAGAATGAAAGGGCGATAAATCCCAGATGCAGCCGAGTATATTTTTGACGCAAATGCTTTCTTCGCCCTTTCCTCAACATTGAGGCGACTGTACAGCATGTTATGGAGTATTGTTACCAACTACTTGAGACTAAGGCTAATACCAGTCCGGAGCGTGGTATTTGCTGGTGAAAAGTACCAGATCTGTATTTTCTGCGTTGATGTTAAGCCCTATTTTTATTGTCCAAAGATGTACATACAATGTCCCGTACTGATTGACGCATAATTGAGCTGAGTTCTAACAGACACTTACTAAAACAGAAATATGATACGCATATGTAGTAAGATCTAGAGGTGCTCCTTCCATTTTCTTTAGTATCCGGCATACGATCCTTTGTTACTGGTTTGGTGGTCCTACATCACTTCTGCAGCTCAAAACACTGCTTATCGAGTCTGAAATCACGGCGTGAACGCGTACGGCCGTTATTCCGTCTGAAATGGCTTGCGTTGAGCCATTGTTATAGCTCCTCTCAAAACTCGAAGTTTTCGGCCTGAATTCTCGAATCAAGAAACTGTCTTGGAAAGCTTAAGAGAATCGGTAGTGAAATAGCAACATTTTCAAGAATTCCGGACAAGATCATGTCACTTTTCAGAAGCCAACTATATATTGAACTCTCGTAAATGTCAAGCCAGAGGTAACAATAGCATAATGAATGCCTGAAATCTTGACTCGTTTAAATTCTTGGAGTTCTTATATCACGCATGCAGCAGCATGCGCATGCGTGTAGTTGTTTCTTTACCCACATAAATATGTCGCTATTGTACTCACACACATACATTTGATGTAGTATATGTATGCACTTAACTATGCGACAACTGTAAGCCGATTCAGCCAACATTCTGAAGGCTTCACGTCGAAAAATTTTCGCTTGACATTTTAGCACATGTAAGGCACATCAACTACATATGATAACAACAACCACAAGAGCAACAACAACAAAAAATGAGGCTTTCAAACATATGTTGCTGTCTTACACTTTATAGCAAATGCTGCGGCATGCGTCAGTGCCACTTATATGCACACCAACGAATCGAGACAGTGAGAGAGCCAGCCATTCAACCAACCAACCAGCCAACTAACTAACTAACTAACTACATAATTGCAACGTTTGGCGCGCGGATTGCGTTGGGACGCGTCTTTCCGCGTCGCATAGAATTACTAACTCCACGCTTAACGATGCGCCGCCACAGATAGGACGCAATGTGTTTGTGCAACGCACACGCTCTGTCAACTGTGGCATGCAACAGCCGCTTGGCGCTGCTTGTTGCTGTTATCTACATGGCAGCAGCGGCGGCGGCGGCGGCGGCGGAATGCGCGTTAGTGCGGCGTGCAATTTATGTGCGTTTAGACGCATATTTTGCCAATTAAATATTGCGTTGTGGCATGCAGTCGTTTGCGGCATGCAACACAGCAGCATTAGCACGCTGTATGTATGTACGTATGAATGTATCAGTGGAAGGAAAATGCGTTGTACGACGCATAAACGCAGTGCGCAAGAAGGCAGATGGCCAAAGGCTTGAGCGAGAGTGACGTGCGTCTGGGCAATTGCCGCTAGGGTAACGCGTGCGCACGTCTTCTCTCGCCTGCCGCCCACCGCTGCGTCAACAAGCATGTGTCCACCAAGCGCGGCGAGCGTTGATGCTTTCTTGCTGATATTTGACTTTTGCTCTACCAACGAGTTTGTTGCTGTTATTTACGCTGACATTCGCGCGCAATTGTCGGCGGCCAAAGCGATTATGCGATTTGATGGTCAAGCGGCTTCGATTCACAATTGCAGCATTGCGCAACGCAATTTTGTGAAGCTGCGTCGTAAACACCATCAACAAAGAGCCGCACATATGCGCGAGTGTATTTGGTATTCGTTGGTTGTTATTGTTAGTGCTTTTCAATTTCGTTGCCAGCACAGCCGCAAATTGACATCTTTCAATTAAAAATGGTCGATCGGTCGGTCGGTCGGTCGGTGGGACGAGACATCAGCAGCAACAGCAGCTGTTTTGTCGCATTGTTGCATATGCAAAATGTACTCTCGCTTTGTGTTGCACCAAAAATGGCAACAATTGGCTAGCAAGTACATTAAAAGCCACAACAGCGGCAGCAACAACAATAAAGCGAAAACGGTAGCTGTGACAGTGACAATCCTTACGAGCAGCTCATTTTGGCAGCTAAACTGCAAAACAGCCGGGCGGCCGTGCGGCACAAGCAAAGTAGCTATGTGGCTGCGTGGCATGCAACTAGACAACGAAACAGCCAAAAACACTCTGTCGCATGTCAAATTGTAAATTTGTGGCAATTGACAAGCATTTGACAATCAAGCCGATGGCTGTTGGTGGTTTCGGCAATTGCAACTACGCCAACCAACAACATCGCGCCGGTGTGCTTGCGCTCAATTTTATTTTATTTTTTATTATTGGTTGCGTGCGATTGCGTGTCGCTGGCACATTTGCATTTGCATTTCAAAGCGTTTTGTCATTAGAGGTTGCAGCATTAGTTACCACAACAACAACATCATAGTGTCAGCGGTAACAACCACACGCCGCACATTCACTCACTCACTCACCCATCCAGTCACTCATTCATTCAATCACTTGACAGTTTGTCATTGTTGTGACAGTTGCAACATTTCGGTTGTTCGTGGTTGGCGCGATTTCGTCCAACTGATAGCCAAAAATGGTTTGTCTTGTTTTCAAAATTTTGTAATTTTTAAGTGTTACCATATTTTGAAGCGAGTTCTTTTTCTGGTGAATTTATTGGTGTCAGTCTTTTTTTTTTGCACCCAGCATGCAGATTTTATACGAAACTGAAAGTGATAATAAAGAGCAAAGAGGACTTTTAAATAAACGGGAGTGAGACATCTTTTTTAAAAGGAAGAAAATAAAGGCTGAAAGATGCGACTATAAAAATCTCTTAGAGATTAAGACAGCAGCCAAACGCTTTAAACCCGAAGCTAGCTCCCGAAGAGGCGAAAATGGAAATTTGGTTACTGACGCTCTCAGTGTACTGGAGAAATGGAGGGTACATTTCTGAACGCACTTGAATGGACACAACGGTGGTGCATTTTGTGAAGAAGAACCCGGACCGATGCAAAGGGACGAAGCGCACGTCCTTCCACTTGACCCACAAAGGGCTCGGAACCGCTGAAAGCCACAAAACCCGCGGAACCGAGGGTATACCGGCTGAGCTGTGCAAAACCGGCGACGAAGGGCTGGATAGGCGTATTCCAAGCCATTTTTATTAGGCGGGTTCCACCTATTTCAAAAATTTTGTTCAATTAAATTGATAGTATAAGCTTAATATTACAATGTGGATATCACGCGGGTGGTTAAACAAAAATTACAGGGTTGCCATCCTTTGAAATTTTCAGTTTAAGTAAATTGATAAAATCAGCTAAATATTACAATACAGGTGTCAAACGAAAGGTATTTGAGAAATCTTTCGTTTAGAAACATCTGCAACTAGCAAATACGCGGCTTCAATATAAACAAATTTAATGCTTTATGAATCGGTAATTTGTATGAAAATCTCCCTCCGTGATGACCTTTAGCACTGGTATTCAGTAAGCATTCTCTAGTCACTGATAGTGACTTTTGGTTGTGAACATGGCTTTTGAGCCTATTTGGGATTCAGTAAGCTGTCTCACGTCTGTAGTCTGAAACAAAAATCACTAATTTGTCACTAATTGCTTATTTAAAAAACGCGATAATGAAGCGAAAAAAATATTTGTTCAACAACAACTTCATTAGGAAATACACCAAAATGTTTTAGTATCATAAAAATTCATTAGGGGTATTCTCTGAGTCTTGCAAAGCCTTTGCACGGTGCACGGTTTGCAAAGCTGTCCCATACGAAAACCGTAAGGGCTTTGCAAAACTCAGAAAATACCCCTATTGAACTTCTTTTTTTTTTGTTTTGATGTCGAAAACGTCGATTACGATGTTTAACTGGGAGGTAATGATAACCAGACATTGAACGATCGGCCCTAGTGCTTTGGCCACTCGGCCAATGCGACTCTTGGACCAGCACGAGCAAAATGCATACATACATACATATATGCTATCCGTTGACAGTCTGTGCTTGTCTTCACCACACATTTTTGGTGAACTTTGAGTAACTAATTGCTCAGTCTCAAATTTAGTGACTTGAAATGAGAATCACTTACTGAATACCAGCATTAATATCTATATTTTATTTTTTATGAGTTACGAGGTTTGGGAGGGAGTAACAACACTAAAATATTTTTAAGGTGTAGCGAAAAAATTTGGAACCATAAATGAAATTATTTTGAAATTTGGTGTAAAGGCATAACTATGGAAGACGCACATAATACGGTGCATAAAGATAAATGAGTTTGTACAAGGAAGCGTGGCATATCTCATAGGCGTGAAATATTTAATCAGTGGTTTTTTCGCCCTGAAACGACGTCGGGTACTCTGCTTTAGTATAAAACAGTTTTGAAATGAATTCCGAATCCATATTATTTTTATTGGCACCAAGTTCAGGCTCATAATTTATACCTACCATATGTATGTAAGTATGTATGGAATAAGATTTTTTTTTTAATAATAACTAACTTTTTTTTCGCGAACCACTCTAATGTACAAGCATATATTTCTTTCACTTCTATTATTTATGTGACTTAATGCTTACAAATGTACATCAGCGGTATCTTTATCTAATTAGAATAGAATATTCGCGCTAAGAAATACAAACGCTTTGCCGTCAAGAAATCATAATTGCACACATTTAATTTCACGTTTGATACTAATAATTTTGAATTTATTATTTAATATCATACGATTTGTATATAATTAACTAAATCCTGTAGCTCAACCTGTGTGGTCTAGAGACACTAACATTCACCCCAACCGGCACACTTGGCAGCTTAACCCTGCCCTAAAGTGCAGCTGGGCGCGTCAATGCGACAAAGGGCCTAACGAATTGATCTTAATCGAGTCGAGCATTTTTCAATCGTAGACATATCATACATACATAAGTACATAGTATATCTAAGCGCTTAAAGCGCGAATGCAAATCTAAATCGGCGCATTAGAACAGATAGGTGTTGTTGATCGAACCCTGTGTCGGTCTGCAGTAGCTGGCACTATCAAGCGGAACGTGAAGATCTAATTTTGTTTTTTGTCGTGCCATTCAACAATTAGTTTTGGTTTTATAAGCAAAGCATAGCAAAAACAAAAACTATGAGTATTTCATATGCATAAGTAATGCACTTGCAATTCAACGAATAATGGAAAATTTTTCATTTCATTTTGCAATACATATATTTGAAAACGCTTACGGGATAAATAAAATTATATTAATTGTAATATCTAGGAAATATTAGTTCATTAGTTCTCTCGCAATTACTTCATTCACAGGTGTTCACTGGAATGGTTTTTAATGCAAGTACTTATATTGTGTTATTTTTAGTGTGTTCGTTAGGGTGGTTCAAAAAAATTAAAGTCGGAATTTAAATTCACACACCCCTTAGTAATGTTCTATACCATAAAAAGTAGATCCCTGTTTTTTATTTTATATCAAACAATATTTAGAGGTCGCTCAAAGCGCTAAAAATTTCCCATGTACTTTAAATAGGGAAAAAAAGTTTTCATAGAAATGGTATAGAGTTCTTTAAAATCAATACTTTTCGATCGGAAAACTTTTTCTCTCTTCAGGAGATTTCCAATAACAATACGCAATTGTTTATTTAACCATTTTCTATTATTAAATATTTTAGGACCCCTAAAATCGCAAAAAATGTAGTGGAGGACCCATAAAAAATCGCTGGTATTAAAAAAATTATGTAAATAATTGGCATCTATTTAATGGGTATTAAATCTAGCAGTCTCCCTAAATATTCATATTGGGAAAATCTACGAAACCTTGAGCTTTTTTGATACTCGGTTATCTCGACATAATCAAAGAATTAAAAACATGTAGCATATAGTTTGGCTTTACCATTATCCGATGTAATGGTATGCATGAAAACCAAAGTTGAAAGAAAGTTTCTGGAAAATTTTGAAAAATGAAAAACCTCGAACTGAAAAAAATATCAAAGTTTTTAGTGGATTTCTATCGTGATTTTAGGCTCTTGCAGAAGTTATAAGCGGTATGGGAGATATACAATACAATATCATGGTTTTAACTGCTTACATAAAGGAGTTACACATATCGCAAGAACTCATATCTAAACAGTATACGGTAAGGGGTACATAAAAAGAGTTTTTTTTTAATTTTTAATTATAATAATGCCGCTAAAGTATAAAAATGTATTTAACACTCTAATAACTACATTCGGAAAAGTCGCTATGAATAAAACATTCATAGTTTGTCTAAAATTGGGAAACGAATACAACAACTCAGAGAAGCGGTTGTCATCGTTGTCCCACCCGTCACGCTTGGAAAATTTTAAATTTCTATGTAAATTTTATACATAATTACGTTTCATACTTTCTTATTAAACTGATATCTGACTTCAAGTGCTAAAAGTTTTACACTTGTCCAATCAATGGTTAAAGAGAATTTACTAAAAGTTTGAGCAAAAACGAGTTAAAATGTCCCACTCGTCATTTTGGAGTTGAGTTTATACCCTGTAGGGAAAATCTCTAGTTCTGAGCTGGTGCGCTTCTAGTACATTTAGAACCAGTACTGGTTCGCGATAAATCTCTTTTACATGCAAGCAACTGGCGAATTTAACATGGCGATGTCCTAGGAAGTGTCAATTGCCCCCCGCTGCATCCCTTTTTCGATAGTTCCGAACTAGTCCTAAATTCTATAGTTCCGAACCAGTTCTAAAATCGACAGACGAAAGAAAAAAGTATCATGATTTTTCAATCTTTTTGGTTCTTCCGTCTGTGCGATTTTAAGTTATTTTGAAAGAAATGTGTTTTCAATTTGAAATTAACTTTGTTTGAATGATTGTAAGAAATGTACGTTTACATACCTTTAGCTGTAGCTGAGTTTGCTCGCTGTTATTTCTTAGATTCCAGATAGATTAATCACATTAGTATCAAAATGTTTTCGAAACGCCTTTATTTCTAAACTATAAGTGAAAAAGTTGCCACCAGTGTAGAGAAGCAAATTCAACTTGGATGAAGCGAATTGTTAAGATTTATTAAAATAAATTATTTCGAATGTAACAAGCAGATTTTTCATACACTCAGCAAAGCGGGTGAGTTAAAACTAGTACATTATAAAAGATAGCCGTATACAAAATTTCAGTCGGGCGTATGCCATTTATAAACATCGAACCAAAGCTATAATACCTACCTTTTCATGTTCCTCAAATATATAAAATGTAGCCCGGTGAATAAAATTGTCGATTCGAGTTTCGATACAAGCACTCTCTTTCGATACCTTCTCAGTACTCGGTATAAAAATATAGATACCAAAAATACTCGGTATTTGAAGAAAATTACCGAGTAGATATGTACCTACTCATTATTGCTAGTATTATTTTTTTCTTAGCCATTTCCACACTGCCGCTCATCTTACGCAAAACAAGTACAACAAAATTTATTACTATACCGACGAAGCATCTGAAAAAAAAAAATACAAAATTATAATAATAATGCCAGATTTACTTACTCAAAGGCAGCGAGAGAAAATTGCCTAGGTTGCATTAATGCCGCCGCCACACGGTACGGCCTACTGGTCTATTAACTGACACCGTTGACTCCATTAAATTGCGAACGAAATGGTCAAATGGCAGTCAATTTCATAAATCTTTCAATAAAAGCTGCGGAATACAACAACAACGACAACAACATTGAGTAGAAAATAAGCGAACAAAAGCTTAAAGTGCACAGAAGTTGAATTGAAGTGGACAGCAGAATGGCTGGCGTTAATTGACACCAACATATGAGTGGAGGCACTTACTTACACTTACATAACTACACACATAAATACCGTATTCATTTTTGTAGGTTCTTATGCGAACGTACTAGGTACCCAGTTGGAAACTGACACCTGACTCTAGTACAAACCCCATGCGTGATATGGAAAGCATTCGTTAACATAAGTGTCATCCAGGATTGTTAGAAAGAAGGGAATATTTTGCTAGATTTTCCTACCAGACGTGGCACTGAGCTTGACACATCACGCTCTTTGTCCATGCCGACCGAGTTTCTCAGTTCTATCAGCTAGTTAATGTCTTCCTGCTAAATTTCAAGTATTTGAGACTTAATGACTTAATTTTTCAGCTACAATTTCAGATATACTCGTAAGGCGGCATTAGTGACTTCGGCGATGACAATTTTTTCAGTGAGCTATTTTCCAACAGGGTATATGTTTACTTACAAACATCTGTGTTTACGAAATTGCGCGTTAATGCGCAGCGATGCGGTCAACAATTGAGAATCGCACGATCAGCGATATGCGAACGATAATGGTGCGCAGTTGCGACACAGTGGGTATGAAGGTACCCCACACCTAACATCTGTGGCTAGCGGAAAAGGGAGGCGTAGACCATTTTGGGATCTAATGCGAGTAAGTACAGTGTGATGATATGAAGGAATTATGTTATATGTACATATGTATACATATATTTTTTTACGGACCCTGAGAAATCAACATCTAAAATTGGAGCCAGAAAGGCACGTAGGCAATGCCTAATAGAAACTAAGACAAAAACGACCAATTCTAACATTTGGTGTCCTGGTTTGGTGGCCCAGACTACACCAACAATATAATGTTAGTAAATTAGGGTTTTACCAGACAGAAGCCATAAACGCTATCCTCAATCGTATCCCTAACGACCTTCAATTGGAAGAATTGGCTTTCTAATCGGAGGCCCAAAACGTCAGGGCTGTGGGTAACTAGACAATTCGGGTGCGTGTTGATCAATAACGAAATACAATTATGTAAATATTAAAGACGACAGATTAAATGGTGGACAAACTTGACTTAACTGTAACGTTCAATTTCGATTCCCATGCAGAAGTTAATGGAGCAGAGACCGAGTGATCGATAAGGAGGCTGACTTTCTCTACACCGATGTGCTGAGGATGGACTGTGGAGTATTTAGAAGCCGGAGTCTACGAGGAAAAACTCGGTGCCGCTCTATCTCTACGTCTGGCAAAGGATGCAACCATCTTTCAATCCAATAAAATCGTATGCTGGAAGAGTTTCACAAAAATAAGGAGTTCAGCTTGGTGACATTTTTAGCGATAATATCGCCGGTTACCAAATCTAAGCTTATCAGGATATACAAAATGAAATTGCGTTAAGTGTGTCAATCAATCAACATCTCTCTTGCATGGATTCCCGGACATATTCATATAGGAACATCAGAGGCAATCAGTGAGCTAATGAATTGGCAAAAGTAAGATACTTTCTTTTTATGAATATGAAGCGGTGCTGTTTCTGGAATTGTCCACGGCGAAATTAATCTAAATTTCCTCAGACTGCCCAGAATAATATGGTCTCATATATATAAACATGCAATACGTAAAGAAAGCTGTGGCCATCTGGCTTGAAAATATCAGGACGAAGACGTCGAATCTGATTAATGAATCGAGGACTTGCCTATAACAGAACGAGCTGCAAACACCAGCTAGAAGAAAGTTTACAGCATTTATCAGGAACCACTATAAGCGAAGTTGGGTGAGTGAAAGAAGCCCCATTATTCCACCAAACAATCTATTATTTACATAGATACAACTCATTTCTCACGGGAGGTACATCAAAGGGCACCACAATTCGCTAATTATATCCTACATACATAGATAGCTACTAGGAAGCTCTGTCGTCAACCAACCAACAATAGATAGGACGAGGAGCGAAATAGACTTTCAAAAAACTCCGGCTTCTTCGGGACACACTTGCTTATATGGCAAAAAGTAATCAAGGACCACTCAGCAGCCCAGCTATGCTGAAGCAGTGCTGCCTTGTGATTACCATGCTGCTACCCTGTGCCCTGTGGACTTACACAGACTGCAGGATGCCATTATGGACAGGTCTTAAAAGGGTCCAGAACGAGGACATCCACAGAGCCGGCTTCAACGTTAATCGATACAGATATGTCACGGCGATGCCGTTCCGGAAAAAGACAGCAAGGAGTCAAAATCGCAGGACATACAAGTCGACGCGGTAGCTGACTCCACTGCTTCCCTAGCGACTGAGCCGATAACGGTCCTGCCGGCCAACCAGCAACTCGAACAAGCACAGGTCCCAGCTCCTGCGAGAGCTCCCAGGCCATATTGACTACGTGCGCACCACACAGGAGCTCTTAGCGGACATTGGCAAGCTTGCACTTGATAGGAGAAACGAGAGTGTGACTCAAGTAGCCAGTGATCTGTCAGTAAACACGTTATCCGACTGCAATCTTTACCTGATAACGCCAGTAAGAATAACGTGTACGTATCTTCGTTTGGTTTGCACATTATATATACAGTTTTGCAGGTAGCCAAACTGTATTGATATTTTTCTCGATCTACCTCTGAAGATATGTTTTTATGTCACCCTTTTATATGTTAGTTTTCCAAGGAAACTGAGTCTTTGGAAATTACTTCCACTATTTTCTTTCCTTCGATGTCCTCATGGCCTTTAAACAAATAGATAGTTAATCTCTCCATTGCTTCCTTGCTGTTGTCTCCATCGCTGCCTCCATTCCAACGTAAGTAAATTCCGTAGCCTTCCTAATCACAAAAAACCCCTGCCTGAGATATGGCGACTCAACTCTTTCCAACTCCAAATTTTACCCTGCGCGTCATTTTTAAACCATCTCTGTAAATATAAACAGTATATGGCGGAAATGATGGTCCTTATTCCACCCTTTTTCTTAGATTAGTGCCTGGTACACGATTTCCCAATTGGCACGCGGTGCCATGTAATCCGTATCACAAACTTTCCTCAAGCCTATTGAGCTATGCCTGAAGTTACTTTGCATTTCCCGCAAGATTCTTTAACTCAAGGTCTATCGCCGACAAGAACAGTAATATTTCTAAAGTAGCCATTGGAGTTGTCCTCAAAGCCTCCATTATATAAAGGTAAGTCGTTGTCATTTTTTTTAACTTTTGTGCACAATCCTTTGAAGTGTCATTCCAGATGACTGCCTGATCCAATTCTTTTTTTTTTGTCTGCGAGCCATCAGTATAGACAGCTTTGCTAGACTGGGATTATAACCGGATAAGGTCTTACGCTCCTACCTAGGAAACTTGCGAGAACCTGAATTCAATCATCTCTTCATCGTCGGATATTATCGAGTATAACTGAAACCAGGGGCGCACCCAGGAATATATTTTAGGGGGGTTTTATATTTCTGAAGATATATCACCGGAAATTACTGAAAATTTGCGTGATAATACGCTCTTTAAAATACATTTATGCAAGTTTTATGTACAGTATGTAATAAATAAATAAACGTTTTAAAATTCATAAACTGCACTTTATTTACATAAGATTAACAGAACTCAAACACTTTTAACCGACTTCAAAAAAAGGGAGGTTATCAATTCGCCGGAATACATAACTTTTTTACCACGTGAACCGATTTCAATAATCATTTTTTTATTGGAAAGATGGTACCCGTAATTTGGTTTAGAGATCCGATGATTGGATCACGAAGAAATTAACGGTACCCCTAAATTTGTATATGAGAATTGAAGTCGGTTGTGTTCTTTCCTTAAAAACTACTTGTTTAATAAAAAGTTCTATAAACTCAAGATGCGCTCAACTTTCAAAAGTACCTAATAAAAAATTTTAAAAAAGAGTCAGTAAAAATAAATTTATTGATTCCATGAATTTTTGCACTTTTATGTTCATTTTTTCGATTTCTGGTTTCTGGTTTTCGATAGATGGTGATTTTTCACCATTGCTAAATTTTTTTAATATTTCGAGTTGCGAAAAAATTAACTGAACTCTCAAGAAAAACGAAAAATTCATATAAAACGACGGACGAGAAATGGAAAAGAAATTTTCTTCTACCAAATTTTCATAAATCAGTTTGCAGCTCTCAAGAAAAAAATGCTCGTATATTTATTTCCTCATGAAAATTTACAGCAAAAGCAAAGCGCTTTTTCAAGCAACAGAAATTATAATAAATATTTCTTATAATTTTCTTGAGTTTGTATTTGAGGTTATTAGCTTTAGGGGGGGTTTGAACCCCAAAACCCACCCCTTGTGTGCGCTAATGACTGAAACTCACCATTTGCCGAATCTGTACGCAATATCACGCAAAATAGGCCTCAATATTACCACCGACTATTAATTATGCCAGGCCGCTTAAACAATCGTGTTATAATAACTCTAATATTTTGATTTTCCCACGCTCATCAACACACTGTACTGCTTCAACATCAATTGCAAAATGCCGCGTAAGTTGCGTATACCAACTGGGCGGCAATGCATTGAATAGGCCGCCGCAAAGGTACATGTGCAACAATTGCAACTAAATCACAATCCAATCGGAACACAAAAAAAGTACAACAAAAAAATCGCTGGGACACAACAGCAACAAATGACAAAAGTTAAACGATCGTGTGGCAAGTGCAACTCAGCAGCCATTAAATGAAAATTTACGTATGTACATAGTTATGTGTATATATATACATATGTATATATCAGCAAGCACATTCCGGGAATAATAGCGAAAATATACATGTCTACATACACACATACTTAGAGCGATATTCACCCATGCGGCAGGGGGCAATCATGCCACAGCCGGCAACAACAATCAAATTGAGGAGTTCAACAATTACGAAATTGCCTTCAGTTTTGTTCTTGTCCAACGCAGTGGAAATGGAAAATCAGTGCTCTGCGATCATCGTTGCGATCGACGATCAACAGTTGGAGATCAGCACTTGGCGATCAACGGCGATCAGCGATTGCGAATGGCAGATAGTATTGCGGCGTTGATATGCGTTGCGTTTCGATTAAATATATGTGATCGCTGGTTACGCCCCGACAGTAGGATGCAATCTTAGGCAAAAATAACAATAACAATGGGAAGTTGGTAGGCGGTTGGATTGTTGTGCAACAACTGTATACTTACTTACCTGTTATTTACTATTGTAGATCACTTTTGCCGCCGCAAAAACAACTGTCATACAAGTAATAAGATATTTTTTCGCGCAGCATACAGTGTGGCACTGTGGCAACTTAGCAGGCGGGCAGGCTAGAATATAGAAAAAATAAAACAAGGAAGTGTGTACTCGAACAAGGTTGCCATGGGTTTTGAGAGCGTGTGGCGTTATCCCAAATAATACGAAAGGCAGCCCGTTGCATTAACCACCGCTTCATCAATGCCCTCTGTGGATCGAGTTCTAGGTGGCGCAATACTCGCTTTCTGAAGCTCTACCTAGTATACAGACAGTCCGTTTTTTAATAAAATTTCACGCTAGCACAGAGCCTGTGGTCAGGACTCTACAGTTTAAAATTCACGACTCCACGCGAAGTTAGAAAGAGGTATATCAATCACCTCTTAGCTTCTAGAAGTAATTAATGTAGGTCGGCTGCCGTCAACGGTCAGGTAACAATACAAGATATACTCGAAAAGCTTGTTGTCCCCTATTGTCCACACATTCTAACCAACGTTTGGGTTGGCGCAGTATTCCAGTCCAGCCACCTTCCACAGCCAAGAGCTGAAAGCAGAAATTTTTTTACTCTCAACTAGGACAAGCACGAGTTCTCAAAACACCGACTGAGGTCTCAATGAATAGGATGTTGACCCCACTTAAGCCATTCAATCCACATTGTCGTCATTTAAACACCCAAGGCTGATATGAAGGATTTCTCAAGCAGCATTATCAGACGTTTACTAATAAGATAAGCAGCCGCCTTGGAATATTTCCGGCTTATTTGGGTTACTGTCACAGGACAGACGAGGCTTTCGCCGAGCAGGTACCTTACCATAGCCGAAGCGGCCCTTACTTTCACTCACCCGAACCCGGCGGAACACTCCGTTTGGAACCAGAGTATCTGTGACGACAGGAGCCTGCTTTGAAACGGCAATCTCGTTCCACCACTGCCTTCCTTTCATAGACACAGCAGTGTAATCAGCGTTCTCCGCACAAACCCCGCCACGCAGCGAAAATACCTTTTCGAGTGCCATCGGCATTTTTGTGAGAATAACAGGTTAGGCAGTATGGAAGAAAGCCACCAGACCCTTCCTTTTGCGCCTATCACTAGTAGATTTAAGATCTCCCGCGTCTCACAAGGAGCCACTACTCTCTGTGGAAGCAACCTCCGTGTACAATGGCCTACTGGAGTGGAAAAAATTAAGCTGGACCTACGCTACCACTGAGGGGTCGTTGGCCTATAACTACTTTCGCCTCAGCGGATCGTGCGGCTGAAGAAGAATAAAGCGGAAAAATCACTCGCTCCTACCTCCAGAATCGGCGCGTCGCGTACAAATTGGAGACTTGTCTGATGGTTAGGCCCTCCAGAATCAGCTACTTCGCGGTAAGTACGACTCTTATAGGTACCGCCTGAAGTATCCACCATAGAGTTTAACAGTTTGACTCAACTGCTAAGGTGGAATTTAGCACAGATTCCTGGATGTTTGGGAGAACTTTCTTTCCGTCATCCCCCTAATTCCCGAGGTGCACCAATGATATTCGGGTCGGTCACATCAGTGGATTTTAGTCGCAGTCTACGACAAACGTGTTTACCGCGGGTATATTCTAAACCCATTACACCACAAGGCATAAACCTAGAATTTGAGAAGCCACAACTATTAAGCGGATGTTTTTTTTTCAAGAAGGCAGGATTTTTACTTCGAGGATTCTTTAAGAGCACCAACCCGTGTTATGTTTACAGCACCGGAAGCGTCAGAGGGATTTTAGTTGGTATAACGTACATGAGGTGCTTGGACTTTTGACGATTTCAAAGTTTTGTTGAAGGTGTTATTCACTTTATGATGTATTGGAATAAAGCCCCACATTTGAAATCCAAATTGCTATAGGACATTCCAAAAATGGAGATGGCAAAGAATATGCTATTATCCGCGTACAACCTTTGTTGACAGTGATTTTTTAAGCTCTGGATTATTAGAACCAATTCAGCTCCGTCAACGACCTGGCATCCCTGCTTACCTCCAATTGACCACTAGTTGCAAGCGCCGATTTAGCGTAAGGCTACCGAGTGCTCCCTGCGGGCTCATTTGCGACTTGAGCTGTGCGTTTGTGACACAAACATGCACACATAAATATATTAGTGCAACACAATTGTAGTATGTAGTGTTTTTTGTTGGCATTTCGGTGCATGTAAGCGTCCGCTTTGTATAGCCGTAAATCGACACTTTAGAATAATCGATTGCTGGTCGCCGCGCCGGTGAGACGATGGCGGCTGCGGTCGGCGTTCGGTGGCAGCGATGACGACGGCGACAATGCGTTGCGGCTTGGCTTTTAACTAGTTTTTCCTAGTTACCATTTGCAACAGATGTGACCAAGAAAGCCGGCTAAGTACACCGATACACGTATCTGAGTATGTTGCATACGCAACCAGTGCAACCAATGAGTTGTTGGCATGCGGTGGTAACACCGTTGGCCCCCTATGGTCCTTACCGTGGTGGCATGTTTTTACGCAATTTAGGCAACGGCGGTGAATTTGTGTTGCGTGGTCGCCACTGGCAAAGCTCTGCTCAGTGCGCATTGCTTTTATTTTGCTTTCCTTTGCTGCCTTGAATGAATGCCATTGCCACGGTCGCGCTGTGGCACAGCAATTGCAATAAATAATCGTTGAATGTCGATGTTGCTAAGGCAGCAGCAGCCAGAAATTACGTGTGTGAGTAGTCATTGCACTGCTGCAATGAGAATGAAGATGAGGCTGGGACTGCGGCTGAGCGACCTATGCTTAAGCGTACGCGAACGACAACCGAAACCGATCGTGCGATAAGGTAATTGGACTATTATGTCAAAAAGTATTTGGCGTTTAAAAAATATGGTCTGACAGGTGACATTTCTCAAAAAGCGCGGAAGAAACCGTTTAAGAAATAAAATAAGTATAAAAATAAAACTAAAAGAAAAATCTACAAAGCTATAAAAATATTTATGTAAGTGCCGATGAGTATCTTTTGTGGCTAAACAAGCGTCAACATGTCTTTCCATTGCCAATTACAGCAGGCGTGGCAACACTTTCCGCTCCATTATTTTTTTTTTTGTTTGCCCCACTTCCAAAGCCGCGCGCTCCACACTCACTCTTGCACTTTTGCTTTCCACACATTTGGCAATTCAATTAAAATATGAGCAATCGTAAAAAAATATGCAAAATTTTAATTAATTTTATTGTTATGTGGCAGTTGCACGCCATTTAACGCTGTTGCGGCGCCAATTGCACAGTATAAAATTGCTAGCAGCAGCAATAAATGTTTGGTATTGAGTAGTTGCAACAGCAAGCGAAACACGGCGTTGCAAACACGCTAAAATGTGATACGTACTACATAACATGCTGCCACACAAGCAACATGGTGCAACAGAAAAACAAAAAAGACACTTTTTAAATAAAGTTATGGCCGAAAAATGTGTCTTAATGTGCGCATTGTAACGCGCTGCAGGCGAAAGTCTTTTAGTGGCTCGTTTGTTTTTTCGAACGAGTGGAAAAGCTGTTGAACGCAAGAAAAACCAAACACCGAATAAATTCAACTTTTTGGTTAGTAAACGCATTCGTTAATTAAAAGTTTAAATAGAGTTGTTGTGAATGAAATCTTGAGGTTAAGAATCTTTGAAAACCCCTTGCCCATTTAATCCAGGTTAGGGTGCAGCTGCACAGGGTGCTCACTTAGCCATTTCTTATGCCAAGCATTGCGTTACCACTGCCTTCGACCGCCCGCGGACGATCAAAAGGACTTTGCATGCTTCAACTTTTGCCCAGCGCCCACTGAACCAACTATAAATCCAGCTGCCTGGGAGTAAGCCACAGGGGCTTATACTAGCTAATTCATCACTCAAGCTGTTTTTTGTAATGCAGATCTATCCTGGGATGCGATCAACTTGATTTGAAAGTGATACGAGGCAATTAAGAGGCCAACCTAATACATGCTGTAGCCAATCACGATAATTAAGCGATAACGAGAAAAAAGGAATAAGGAGAAAGATCTTATAAAGATAAAGGAAATGGAAGCAGAAAACCACGAGTGATAGGCAGGAACACCCCGAAGATAAGGCAGCAGTGAGTTTCTTTAAGACTCGGGTTAGTACGAAGATGGGAATCTGTTAACAGACGTCTAATGCTTTTGAATAGCGAAAGAGGTCTTTTATGAACAAAAACTCAGACCAATATTCAGCGACGAAGGTCGCATTCCTCCACTAGATCAAGACGAGTGAGAACAGCAAGAGGTAAGCATAAGAACACAAGACCAACCGAGGAAGATGGAATAACTGTGGAAAGCCGACGGCAAAGAGCTAGTAGGCGCATGGAATCTCAGTGTATGTTTGTCAATTCACAAGAAGAAATATCCTCCTGTTTCCGCCAACTACCGCGATACATCGTTCAGCATTGTTTATAAGGACCTATCGGCAATACTATTCCATAGACCAGATTTCCACATGCATCACATCCTAGAATAGACCTTATACCAAGAGCAAATCAGCACTCACTGCACTTTTGTCGATTATAAATTCACTTTTGAAAGAACGAACAGAAGCTGCGCAACGTTGAAATTTGGTATCCTCGCAAAAAATATTATTCTATGTACGGTGGCGTTGAACACAACTTCGAGTCTTTTCAAGACCAAACGAGTTTTTATGCAAGGCAACTCCCCCTCGTGTGACCTCGTCCCTCGATGATGGAATGCGTGCTAAAAACTACCCATCTGAACTGTGTATGCTTGTGACAACACCAGCACTGATACCGTAGCATTTTCTAACTTAGTGAAAGAAGAAAAAGAGTTTGGTCTAGCGGTGAACGAAACCACGACCAAGTACCTCCTTGCAGCACGCAAATAGGTTTCGCGTGTTGGGTCACACGTCATAATTGGTAATTACAACTTTAAGGTAGTGAAGGACTTTGTCTACCTAGGATCCAGAAAAGATCTCGGCCTGGAGATCAGGAGAAGGATAACTGCTGTCAACAGATGATACTTTGGACTGTGTAGGTAAATGAAATGCAGAATAAAGTGCGTATGTTAGCATCATTCTGTTACATCGGACAAAGGCGTACGAGAATCAAACCCTGATTCTGGATAACGTGAAATGCGAAAGGTCCGACAAGTTCATAAATGGGTATGTGCACTGTGTTTTACCAGAACTAAGATTTTTTTAATTTATTAATAAGAATAAACTTTTATATATTCATGTGTGATTGTTGCACTTAAAATGTATAAAAATATTTACGTGGATATGCATTGTATGTGTGTATATTTGCTATCAACACACAAGGGTGGTCCACAAATGCATGTGCAAAAGTAAAGTCCGAATTTTCATGCTCTTACCCCCTAGGATTGTTCTATACCGAAAAAATATACGGCAATTTTTTTTATTTTTATTTGAAATAATAAAATATTTATAGATCACTCAAAGCGCTCAAAGTTTTCCATGTATTTCGCCGTGCGACAGGAAATTTTACACACACAAAATAAATTAATATATTCGCAAAACTATGGGTAAATTATAGTAAAACTACGTACTTAGTTTTTATCTCTGACGTCAGGATTATTTTTTTAAGAACTGTGAAATTTAAAAAATATTATTTCAAAAAATTATTTAATAAATTCGGTGCAAGAAAAGAAAAAATTCTGCAGAATTATAACAGAATAAATTAGATGGTGCAGAAGGACGAGTGGGTTGAGAAAATATCCTTCACAAATTTTGTGCTGAAATATCCTTGAAAATTTGCAATATTTTGTATTTTTAATTTATTTATTTTTTTTGAAACTATTGTTTGGGGACTAACATACGCACGACCCCTTCTTCGAATTTCGTCCTATAAACTTTATTAACTTAAAAAGATTAAATTTATTAAAAGCACATTTCAATACCTATTCGCCCTTATAAATCAAACAACTTTATTTTTTTTTAATTCTACAGAGTTTTCTCTCTCATGTTGATACCCAAATTGTTATTCTATATTGCACTAGTTGTTATAAATAATTTTTTGTATTAATCATATCTTTAATATTTCAAAGTCCTTTGAAAAAAAATCCTGCGTCAGAGTGAAAAATTAAAAACGCAGTTTTACTATATTTGGCCCAGTGTTTCGTGAGTATATCGATTCTTTCGCGTGTTTTGAAATTTTTTTGTTTTTGTCGCACGGTGTTTTATATGGGAGAAAAAAAAATTCAATTTTCGTAGAAATGGTATAGAATTCTTGAAAATCAATATTTTTCAATGGGAAAACACGGTTTCTCTTCAATAGATTCGTAATAATAATACCCAAATATTTATTTAACTACTATTTCAGAGTAACTATATTTAATAGGTGCCCCAAACCCCCAGAAAATGCAATGGGAGGGATAAATAAAAAATCTTTGGTATTAAAGAATGGTTAAAGAAACAATTGGGTATTATTATTGGGAAGTCTTCTGACGAGGACCAGAATTTTCCGATCGAAAAATATTGATTTACAAGAATTTCATATCATTTCTACGAAAAGTGGTTTTTTCCCCATAAAAGATATATGGAAAATTTTTAGCGCAATGAGAGACCTCTAAAAATTTTTTGATTTCAAAATGACAAAGATGGGGATATATTATTCCGATATAGAACAATCCTAGGGGGTGAGAGCATTAAAATTCCGGTTTCACTTATTTTGGACCACCCTAATGCACACACTTGCCACTAATTAAAAATTCATCACTCATGAACTTGTAACAAGCGCATGCAACCGCCTAAAATGTGCTTAAAATTTTTGGTGTTGAAAGCAATCAGGCAACGAATTTATGATTATATGTAGACTTACATACACACGAGCTTAAAATATGCAACATAAGTGTTGGCGTGCATGTTGCACCTTTGGTGGTAAAAGGTAATTCGTCTTAAAAAAAAACACTTTATCTTTTATGTATTTGGTTGAAAATTTTTCTTGAGACACATAAAAATAAATGCATGTGTGTACACATACATACATTCATATGTTTGTATATACATAAGTATGTAAATGTGGGCTAAAGCTCATGGGAATGTTCATATATACATACATACATACATCCATAGTTATAACTACACTCCACATCGTGTAAATTTGTTTGTTTTGATGAAAACCTTCTTGTTGCATGCTTGCTTGTTGCACTTGAATTAAGTAATTACAGCGCGCTTTAGTAAGTCATTTCCTTTTTTGTTTCGTTGTTTTTTTTTCTTTGCGTTCAAAATTTCATGATGTTTTTGATATGTATATGAATTATGCATGCACAGAGGAATTTTTGAATGGCTGTGTGGCATGCTGTTGGTTGGTGTCAATGCCATCAATCTACACACTTCAAGCTGGAACGTGAACATACAAACCTGCTTAAGTATATTTATTGCTTAATTAGAAAACACTCTTATGTTGTAGCTGTTGCTTGCGCTAACTTTTATTGCTTATATGTTCATAAACGAAAAGCTTAGCGACAATATATTTATATATCGACATCAGAGTGGAAGATCGACCTATCTCGGCAGCCAGTTTGAAAACGCCCTACGTTAGGTTAGGTTAGAGGGCCGCCTCCGTGGGTGGAGTTACACTTAGACAATAATAAGGCTATCCAGTTTGTTGCCCTTAATTAGGGGAAGAAAAAAAGATAGAGGAAAGCATAAAGGAAGAGGTTAACAGAGGGAGAGAGAGAAGGGAAAGGAACATAGTGTTTACACCTACGGCTTCTTATAGGAAAAACGCTCCGTACCCACGACGAAGCTCCTCAAATGACTGATAACCATTTCCGAAAGCTCATCGGGAGTATGGAAAAGGGCGACCCAAGGTGCTTAAACATAACGTTCGCTAAATCAGGGCAACAAAGCAGCAGGTCTTGAGATAATTCCAACTCATCAACCCCCATGCAGCTGGTGCACCTTACTGCGTGCTTACCTATCACGCAATGACCAGTTAGTTCCAAGAGCTTCCTGTACCGCCCGGTCCACATGTGACCACAAGAATTTTGCCACCTTGCAATACAAGGTCTTCGGGCAGCGCGCATCTGTCCAGGAATAGGAGTAGACCACACGAGATCTGACCATCTCTACCCGGGAGCAGTTCTTCAAGGGTTGCCTGTCTTGCCAGCCCAACGGCTATGCAGTTTCCAGCTATTTAATGGTGCTTGGAGCCTTAATAAGCTTATCGGCTTCTTCAACATATCTCAGATAGATGTGGCCGCTTTAAAGGTGGATGTCGACTGGCTAAGCCCCAGTGTAATATTGACTATAGGCGTTATATTTACTCTAATAGGCAAGCACCAATCAGAGTTCTGGGATAGCTCATGTGCTCATAGATCGTAAATGGCCGGGGAATGCCTGACCTCCCACTCGACCACCTCGAACTACTTCCAAATCAAGCTTGTTTGGGTACAGTTATATTACAGGAAATTGCCCAGCTATTGAAATGGGTAGGCATCCCTGAGGTTATCTCTTCTGACAGGCATAGCTTAAAAGTTACTGCGGCAACCTGTGGACCGCTGCTGAATAGATGCGCTTATATTTAGTTGGCTAAACCCCCCCCCCCCCCCTCCCCCCCTTCAAAGTTACAAAGTTGTTCTAGCAGCTAGACGACTATGGGCGGTCAAGGGGGTAGATTTATAGAGTGGACATCAGCTACCCGCGAACTTTATTTCAAGCACTCAAGACTAAACCTATTCATAGGTAATTTAACCTTTAGAACGAACCAAAATTATTTCGTATTTTCGAAACAATTATTTTTATAGGTTTGTTCAAATGTTACACCGTTAATTTCTTCCTTAGCTCCCTTAATAAAGGCCTTGAGATTTAGCAGTATTCTCGATTGGTCAAAAAGCCATTTGTCACGGCTGTTGTATGCTTCTCATTAGATAACAAATCGGTGGTTGAAGAAGTCATCCGCTTCCCGGAACTGCTTTTCAGGGCCATGCCTGGCCATATCATCTGCCAAGTCATTCCTTTCAGTCTTGAAAACATTTTATTGCTGTCTTATTTTCTAATAGAATTTCCGATCCGCAAGCTTATGTGCCAGGATCTCAAACTCTTCGCACTCAGGTCGTAAAAGCAGATACCTCTCCCTCTTATTCTCCCGATACCGCTCAATTTCCGCACGCTTGGCAATAGGGTGTAGGGTGGCTTTCTATGCAGCAGCGATTAGCGCCGTTCGACATACTAGATTTTTTCGTGAGTGGTAGTATCCTCCCGGATGACGATAAGTGGTTAGTTTAAATACAATTGAGAACCGCTGGCAAAGGTTCTCGGCAGTCCCTTTCGAGTGCAGTCTTCCGACTTCCTTGCTGCAACACTCGAAGCTTATCTTCCGTCCATCGCAATGTAATCAGTTTAATTTTTAGTTCTTTGATCAGGAGACACCCCTGTGGCCATGTTCTGTGTTGCGGCAAACTGGATCAGCCTCTCTTCGTTGTCAGCGTTATTCTCGTTAAAGCTAAAAACATAGCGGACTATGTGTAGAGTTAACTGTATACTTAATGATCATTGCATTTTGGGGTTAAAAATTTACCTCCATATTTGTTTGGCACTCGACATGACCAAACCAACTTGTCCTCTTCAGCGATTGCTTTGCTCTACCGACTTAATTAAATCCGCTTGTGCATTTGCGGTGCATTGTGTAAGCTTTAAGCTTATCCTCTCGCATGCGCAGCGAACTTAGTTAGAGGAAACATTAAATGCATAAATATTTACATACTATTTACACATATATATACATATACTTGTGTTGCATTAGAAAATATGGCATGCAGCAACTAAAGACTTAAGTATTTGCTGCCACTTAAACTTTCGTCAATTTCCGCTTGCATGCGTTCTTTGCCGCCACAATTTTGCACTGTTGCTTTCCATTAGCATGTTTTTTTTTCGCCGTGCACGTACATACATATGTATGTAAGTTTGAATATCTCTATTTTTGCAATATTTTCTACAGACCACTTTTCTTTGCTTTTTTATTTCTTTTTAGAATTTGTTATATTTTTTATGTTTTGCAGTTCTTCATTTTCATTTCAGCCGGTAATTTAGACGCTTAAGCCGCCCTCCGTGTATATTAACACTTAGCCCGCTTTGGGGCACACTCTGGTGCTTATATATTTACATATGTACTTGTATATGGATGTGTATGGTATATGTTTTGTATGGACTTAAGCGTACTTGTGTATTTTACATGTCTTATGTACAGGTACATTTCTAGACATTTAGCTGTAGAAAAAATAAAAAAATAAAACACTTCCATATGTGTATACATATACATATATTTCAAAGCTTATTAGGGCAAAATTTAATTTTTCCGCAATTATAGAATATATGCTTTCTGCAGGACTTTTAGGTAGGTGTTCGGCTACTGCCCCCTGGTCCGAAACAGTTCCAAGTTTTTTCACGCAATTATATAAGAAAGTATATTTGTAAGGCCGGGTCATTTTTGTTTTGACTGTGCGCTTATAGTATAGGAGGATTCTATGTGTAATTCTTAGCGAATTTTCCCAAGAAACTATGGGTCCAAAATTCAGGTTGGAGTTGGCCACATTGCGAAAATAGGTTTCGAAGAAAATGTTAAAATTCTCAGTGTTGCACTCCCTGGTGGAAGTTTCAAGGAAAAGATAAATGGGTTCCTCATACCAAAAACCCCTTAAACATGCTATTTTATACAAAATTTGATCACTTCTTTACGACACTACAGCAAAATCTAAGAATCCTATTCTTCGGAAAATTTGTTTAGAAATACACGTAGTTCTTTTTGTGCTATCGAAAAAATGTCCCATACAAATTTACCCGCCCTAATGTTTGAACTTTCTTACTTTTTATGTATTTTCCTAAAAAGTATTCTATCTCCCCCGCATTTAACCCTTATTTTTTTGCTTCCTCGTGCATACATACATATGTATGTAAGTATGTAAATGCTATGTATGTGTGTAAGTATATACATATATATATATATATATATATATATATATACCTGTATATACATATAAGAAAATATTCCGGAATTTACTCATTGAGTTGGATTAGTTGTGATTAGAGTCGTAATTTTCTCAACCGTTTATCCAAATGTCGGCTGTCGGCGCTTTCAAACACTTACAAACAGCCAGTCTTATTATTATACATTAGAGTGGAGCATCAATGTGTGAAGGAAAAACGTTGCCGAATGAAATTTGAAAACCTCCAGAAAGTCCTATTTTGGTATGTTATTAACCGACTTCATAAAAAAAGGAGGAGGTTAGATATCAATTCGTTGGAATATTTGTTTAAGATCTGATAATTGAATCATGAAGAAATTAACTGTAATCTTAAATTTTTATTTCAGAGTTGAAGTCGGTTTTGTTTATAAATATATTCTATTTTAACTTTGGTATTTACAGTGACTGAAAACCACTGTTCACATGGTGATTTTTTTAATACTCACAATGCTTTCCAAATTAAAAAATTCAATTTAATTTATTGTAAAAATATGTGTT
>NW_023458556.1:60586717-60602854 GCF_013731165.1 Rhagoletis pomonella
GCCAACCAATCAAACTGCCAACTAGTCGTCGCAGCGCAGCGTGTAGACAAACGGATTGGCGATGGCGACGGCAACTAAATAAGCAGCAATAAAATAAAGAAAAATGTTCCTATGGTCTTGGTTTTTACAATTTCGATAGATTTTCTTTTTTTCTTGTCGTTCCTAGCTATCTATGTATACTCGTTTGGAGCGCGTTAAGAATTACATAAAATTTCGAATGTATGCAAATTTGAGCTTACAAGGCAGCAGCATAGACTGACCGTCGGCAATTTGCACGCGATAAAAATCTTGCAGCAAATCGCCTTAAATGTGCGATTAATGTCAATTTTATCAATAAAAACATAAACACGACTGCACATGCAACACCTGGTGGCGGTGGTGGTGGCGGCGATTGTTGTGATGGCAGCGGCCGCCGATGGAACGAAGCAATAGAAGGATGAGTGGAAGCATTACAAGCATCTATTTACAGCGCCATCACCAGTTCAGTGATTAAATTTACGATGAAAGCTACGGCGGCAACAGCGGCCAATTGCAATTGATATAGCTTGCGTTGAGGTAAGGCTGTGGCATGCAAAACCGATGCAGATGCTGATGCCGCCGCCGCCGCCGCATGTGCAATGCGAAACGAAACACCACCTTCTTGTTTTTTTTTTTCAGGCGATTAAGATATGAAGAATCGGTTAAAGATAAATTTTAACACATGTTAAAGTGATGACGCTGCTGCAACTGGCGGCATTCGATTATTCAAGCCGCGATTCGTATGCAACATGTCATTGGGGGGTGCAGTGTATGTGATTCTATTGAATTTCTGGCATTTTTTCAGCTATCGCAGAACTGAATGTTACGGCAAACTTGGTATTAATTTTATTGCAAATTGTGCTGGAATCCAGCGTAGCCGCCGCGGCGTTCCCACACCATTGAGCTTCTTGGTCAGGTTGACTCTGTGGAATTGGGTACATTTTCGGTGACAAATTAATAATTTTTTTTTTTGTCCGAAATAGTTAATTGCTGCAAAAATTCTGTGACATGCAAGCAAGGTGTTTAATCCTTTTTCATGGGAGTGATGGTATTAATAAATAAATAACAGCGTAAGTATATATGGGAAATCTTTTGAGATTAGGACATTTTGCGTACTGTATTTTTTCAAATATAGTTCATCGCAATTTTTCGAAGTTTTATCTACATTGAAAACTTTCTAATAAGAATTTCCAGAATTTCTAACTTTATGGTACACCTTACAGTTTGGCTGAAAAATCCGAAAACCCAATTTATGTGACCTTTGACCATGAATATTTTTTTTACAGGTCTGGGATCGATGAGTATAATTCACATTTCATTTATTGTGTATACGTAACATTCGTACCAATTTTCAGCTTTATGCGAATTATTGCAACCTTGAAAATCTAACTTGCTTGGGCTAATAGATATGGTTTAAATAGATTCGCAATTAAAAAATATTAGTTACACGAGTTATAATGTACTTCAGTTGTGACATTTGTTGTGGATTCTACGTTCTTCGCAATGCAACAAACCGCAGCTTTCTACCTTTACTAGGTTTTCCAGTTCCTTACTTTATTTTGATTGGTTTAGGTGAAGCCCGTAGCTCTGCAGCTATGGCAGAGTTTTATCAAAGGTCAAACAAGTTCATTATTTACATTCGCCCAAGACGTACTAAGAGAAATTAACTTCCTCTTTTTTGGGAATTACTTCCCAGTTTTAAGTGATTGCCTTGATTATGGGCCTCTGAGACCGCCAAGTTAACGTTTAACCTAAACGAACTAGAATGAAGTAAGGAACTGATCACTCATTCGCGTCGTGCTGGGCACAGCAAACTTTGGAGCGAATGACTTGTAAGTTGTTATTAACGTTTGAAATGCTATTTTATTCTAAAAACTCTTGCAAAGCTCAAATTCTTCCTTTCTTCCACCAACCGGTTTTTTCGCACAGAGGTTTCTGCTTCCAATTACTTAGTCCATTAACTGCTTGCTGGTGTGTCAAAGTCACAATTGTTTTCTTAGGGTATTTATTGATGTGATGGAAATTTCCACGAGATATTTTGCAAGGTTCAAATTGAAAGTTTCCTAATGGGCTGATATAGCAAAATAATGCCTTATACAATTGAAGGAGGCGCCATTTCAAGACCAAGAAAATAGAGACACAAAAGCGTGAGTGCTTAAAGCTTTAAGATGGAAATTTGGCTACAGATGCCGAAAATATAAATGAATGACATAGCAGAGGGAGTATTTCTCAATACTCCGTCGAGTATTGAAACCCATGGCGCGCTTGATAAAGATAAAGAGCTCAGATCAATGTAAGGAATGCTCACGTCATTCACTGTACCTAGCCTACATAAATGAAAACTTAAAAAATGCGGGTCGAACTGTTCACTGCCAGTGGCGAAAAGCTGCCGACAGATTGCAATCCCTGACCAGTTTCCCCAATCCACAAGAACAAAGGGACATCCTGCTGTTTCCACTAATCAATGCTTGTATGGTCCTACCGACGCTTATGTGCGTAGGGCCTTCACGAATCAAACTTGAAGTAAAAATATATGTATGTATAACCATATCACGAAAATATTACCAATTTGTTACTGATACTCTTGGAAATAAGATATAGAGTTATGGGCATGTTCCTATGTAACTGTTTTTACAGGGAAACAATTTTTTGGAAAGTGTTCAAAATCGATTAGCCCAAAATATTGTGATACCGTATAATGTATGTACATTAGATCGTACCACCTTACAAGCAAACAAAAAAGGGTTCGCCGTACACCCCTGAATCTAACTTATTTTTGCAAGGCAATTTCTAAAAAACCTATGTGCCGCCTTTTTAAATTTTTCGTTGACAGCTACACGCAGCAATAAAAAATATTGTTTAAAATAATTATATTGGAACAATTTTAATAACTTTCTTACAAAAAGCCATGGAGTTGGAAAAGCATTGTTACTGGAGAGTTACGTTAACTCCCCTGTCTACATTGCCATCAATAAAGACGGCCTTTCACCAAGTATAGTAACTGATTAGAGTTACAAGAATGCCATCTCATTTTTAGTAAAAAATATGACTTTTACTTGTGGTATTAAAATCGCCGTTTTTACCGTAAGTGTACCTTAAAATATAAATTTTTTTATAAATAAAATCAGTTTTTACGAAGGCATATTGAGCAGGCAGTATCATTGGATGATCTGATGTAATTTTTTTTCTATTATTTGGTCTCTAAAATGTCAAATATTGTTTATTAATATTTCCAAAAAAATCTAATTGCCAAAATATATTTTCATTTGAAATTTTGTTTTTCATAAAGCGAAGCGATGAAAAAAAACTTTTGGAACGTTCGCTCAACTCAGGGTTAAGAGGGGCCCTGTAGCGAGGGAGGGGAAAAGGTGTGAGTCCCCCCGGGAAGGGATTTTTAAGGGGCCTGAAATATCAGAACCATAACTTGCCATTATTTTTTTTACAAAGTAATTGCTTCTTCCTTATATGCGTTTATTATAAATATATTCCAATTCATGCTGGTTATTTCTTGCTCTATACATGTACATTCAAGTAAATTACCACATGCTTTTAAATTAACACAATTTATGTATAGCGGCCCGTGATTTTTCTGTCCGGGCCCGAGTTTTCTCAGGCGACCCCGTGTACGAACGCTGAATATTGTGCCTTGGAAAGAAAGGATTGACGCTCTTGGAAGCAACAAAAAAAAAACAATTCCCAGAAAGTTCCAAATATATTTATGTACATATACTTTCTTATTGAATTTTTTAAATATATTTTTTTTTATTTCACATGGCCCAATATGATTAAAAAACAGAGAATACTTTTTTGGCACTTTAGAGACCAGAAGCAATAAAAAAATACAAGTAAATGTTGTTTTTGCTCTAATGCTACTACCTGTGCATTAGGTTTCTACTAATATTTTTATAATTAAGTAGATATTAAAACTTTATAAACGGAATCAAAATAAACAGATGTTTGGAAGTATTATAAAATCGGTTCGGCTCATTTAAATCTTAATATTTTTCAGAAATATTTTGACAAAACCTTAAAATATGTATACTAAATTTTGTAATTCCGGTGGAATAACCGACCGCAACTTTTCTTAGTGAGACATTCTAATGTATATGAACGCATAGATACATACATACATACATATGCACTTGTATATGAACTTTTGTCATTAAAAATCCAAGCGATGCAAGCAATATGTTAACGGCAAGTGGTGCATGGTGTTGAAAATTGCCAAATCGCCAAATCGGCTTAACTGTTAAGCAAACAGGTGGCGAAAGTTAAGCAGAAATAAACCGATTTTTCAAGCAGACAAAAGGTGCTGATTTCTGATTCTCAGAAATGCTACCGCTCGAAGCTTTAAAAATAAATATTTATTTCTTTAAATTTAAATTTTTTTTTATTACTTTGTTGCTTTCTTTTTCTGTTACGCTTTTAATACTTAATTTTCCGCTGGGCGTACAAATTTATTTACAAACAAAACAGAAAACTATAAAAAAGAAAAACGATAAACTAAGCATTGCTGAATTGTGCAACATTTTGTTGCACACCATAAATGAAAACAACTTGCTTGCCATTTAGTTATCTCACGAAACCAGAGCAATTTTTGCGCAAAATAACTTGTGCTGAGCAGTCGAGATGAAGCTTGGGAACAAATCTTGCTGACATACGAGTACCACAACATATTCGACTGTTTGCCAGTTGAATTCATTCGCTTAATTGTGCAGCTGCAAATCAGCTAGCTTGTAATTTGAACTTGATTTTGGAAGCGTCCAACAAAAACTCAGCGCTCCGCTCCCACGCACCACATTTGCATCGCCTCAGTGCCAGCCACCGTGTGACGCATGGAAACCGCATGATTTGTTCAGTTAAGTTGTTAAGCAATCACTGTTGCAACGGCAGCAGAGTCGTCAGCAGCAATTTTAGCTTGATAGGCAGTTTTTGGTTGATTACATTTGATTTGAATGCGGATATGTGCAGTCTCGTACCTTTGGCGTTTTCGTTCCTACATAAAATGTTAGTTCTTTTAGTGCTTCTTCGAAGAGGGAGAAAAAATGTAGAATTTCTTCTGTAGAAATGAAGACGCAATTTTACAAAAAAACAGTAGTTTGGACTGCTAGAAAATGTTAGAACAGAGCTCACTTCAATTTAATGCGGTACAAATTAACTCTATCGATAACATGGTAGTAATACATAATATGTACATATGTGACACGTAAAGTTAAAAGGGACCTACGCTCAGAAAAAAAGATTTCGAGAAAAACGACTTTGAAGTTTACCAAGTTGATTTTGATGCTTTTGAACGTTTTAATGGATTGAAACTCGTTACTCGGGGGTTTTCGGGGTCGCTGATTACGAATCCGATGTTAGTTTTCCTAAATTCAAAATGGCGGATCCAATATGGCGGAAAAAATTTAAAATTTGTTCGGATTCATGTGAAACTCAAAAATATCGTTGACACCGAATTTTAAAAACTAACATCGGATTCGTAATCAGCGACGCCGAAAACCCGCGAGTAACGAGTTTCAAGCGAATTTAATTAATTTCAGAATAGTTTGTCAGATTTGATTTTTTTGTACTTTTTTTTAAAGTACCTAACTTTGAAGTGAAATTGTGAAAAAACTAATGCAGCTAGAAAGCTGCTATTGCTTTGGAAAGAGCGGCCCGTTTACTAAAGGAGTCGATGAAAAAGTGAAAACCGATTTTTTCTGACCGTAGCACAGTGCTTCCCTTCTATATAAAATGTGGGCAAACATAGAATTATGGACGGATTTAAATTAAAATCTGCTTGTTAGTAAAATTTAAGACGCTGAATTCAAAAATGCATTTAGTTTTTGGATAACTTTCATACTTTCACTGTAAATGCAGTTGAAGTTGAAAATTTGGGTTCTTGTGGCTTTTACATAGGTATGTACGTATAGTGTGTTCTATTTTCAAAAGTAAGGTGTCAAATGACAGGGCTTGGCCTGTAGATGTGCAGTAAAGTTTTTTATTTTTGGAAGCGGTTACCACCTGTTACAAATTTTATTAAAATTATCTAATAAGTTAAATGAATTAGATATTACAATATGGGTATCAATTTTTTAAAATACATTACCTCTAAATGACATGTAGATGGGTTGCCACATGTTTAAAAAATTAAATTCACTTTAATTAAGGGAATAAGGTAACTGAAATATGTATATCAATATGAGTACCACACAAATGAAAAAAATTTACATATTTAACAAGAAATAAGTGGAGAGTTAAAACATTCCAGTAATTTAAAAGGAATGTAATCAGAACAAATCACTGATTGACAATGTATGTATTTGTAATTAAACAGAAAATACGATGGCGTAATCCTATGGTTTGACGTGATTATTAGTCGACAAATAAATTCGACTTTACAAACAGGTAGCAACCCTATTCGTAATAATTTTATGCTAAAACTTTCTTAATCCTCTTTCCTCTGACTCCCTTAAGGTGACTATCTATTTCGATTGCCTAATTCCTTTAAATAAAGTGCAAATTGATCTCATAAACAGGTGGCAACTCTCTACATGTTGTTAATACACATTTCGATTGGTACCCATCTCTTAATGACTCATTTAACTTATAAAAAAAATTTGGATCTAATTTTTTAACAATCTAATTTTTTAACAGGTGGCAACTCTTAAAAAAAAATAAACCTTCTATTGTCCACAGGTTAAGCTTTTTAATCTGACACTTCATTTTTGAAAATGGAACGAATCGTGTAGATTTCAAGGCACTGAGAAAAAATGAAAAAATTATTTTATGCATTAGCGAAAAACGCATTACTTCAGAAAGTGCAAAAAATTAGCAGGTTTTTATTTCTTCTTTTGAAAGCCAAAAGCCCGTGCTATTTAATAAAATAATAAAAAATAGCCTATTTTTACATATATTTTTTATTTATTCCATTAAAATTAGTGTTCGTTTTCGTATTCGTATTCGTGTTCATCCTATCATCGTCTAAAAAAAACCGAATAAATCCAAGTTTAAAACTTTGTGCAACAATTATGAAAATTATTCAAAGTTTCATCAAAATTGCAAACATTTTTAGTAAGAATTTCTAGGAATTCTTTTTAAGTTAATTTTTTCACGAATTTTCTTCCATACATGTTTGTTCTACAAATTTTTTGTACAAAAAATGCGTAATACCCTCAACAAGAAAAAATATTTAAAATCAACGCGATCAAGGCGAAATTTGAAAAATTTTAATATTTTTTTAAGGCTTGGATAAGTCGTCAAAATCTTTGCTTAAAGTTGAAACCCTCAGTTTTGGTAGGTTGGAGTTTACACTGGGCCTCAACGTCATAAGTACAAGTATACTTATGGTCAAAATATTAGGAGTTAGATATTGGACTATTTTTCTTTTGTTGGTTTAATATTCATTTTTTTTTTTATAAAAGTATATAACAACAACCATGTAAGTCCAAATTTCAAACTTTGTACGAAAATTAAAAAAAATATACAAACTTCAATAAGGTTTCTTTATAAATAGTTTCAAACTTTTAAATTAGAACTTAAATACGAGTATGCAGTTTTATAGCTCATTCAACTTTAATGTAATATGATAAGTGCCGATTTTTGAATTTTTTTGTTTTTCTAGCGGTGATATGTAGTTTCTACCATATAAAAACATTTCAAGCATTTTTTCATATGGATGAAATTATAACTCAAACAGATGACATTAAACTCAAAAATGTTTGCAGTTTTACCATAGGGCTGCATTTTTAGACAGAGTTGTGTATGTATTAGAAAACTTTAAAAATGCTTTAGGTGATTTTGAACCGAACCGAACCATTTTTTTTTTGAGTGGTTTTCGGTTCAACTTTGTTGTTATTTAACTGCGGATTGTGAGGCACAGACTTTGTGCTACTTGACTGGAGGCTCGGGTACAACTTATATACTGGTTTTTGTGCCATTTACCAGGATTAAATTTTTACGTTCATGTATTTCAATATCTCTTTCCTTTTTTTTGTGAAAATACAAATTTAGCATAGTTTAAAAATGTAATTTCAAAATAAACTAGAAAATTTACCGACTTTTCGCAACTTTCACATAACTTCCATAGACAGCCAACTGATATTCCTTTTAGTAATAAGTAAATTCGTAAATTCGGCTGCTGAAAACTTTTCTTGACTTCTCCGCCTGAAGAGCAAGTTAAGTAACCAGATGCTTTTGATGTCTGCTGCCTGCCTTTGTGCGCTACTGTTGTCATGTGTACATACATACATACATATATATGTAAGTATGTATATATGAGGCCGCGCATAATTGTCTGCTACCAAAGCCAGGAGCCAACTCAATGTTGGTAAGTAAGTTTTTGCCACTGTTTGCGTTTGTTTATGTTTGAGTTAACTTCACTTATAGTTGAACTGGAGCAAAAGTATTTGCCCTAGAAATCTAGGCAACATACAACTTTTGCTTGCGAAGCGCCAGACATTGGCAATGGTGTTGTTGCGACATCATTCCAACAATGCAAATGCAATTTACATATGTATGGAAGTGAGTTTGAGTTTTACTTTGAGTTTTCCTGAATCAAGAATTTATATTTGCAAGTAGTTGTATACATATCTTTTGCGCTGTGTTTATGTGTGTGCGTGTGTGTGTGTGCCTACGAAGGATGCGCGCTTTTTCATTTTCGCGCTCAACGCTATAATGCTCGCCAGAAGCTGCTGCCGTTTTGTGCTGCAGCTGCCCGCCTCGGTGGTAAGCGCCAACATCTGCTGCCACTTTATTCGCACGCTGCCACCGTATACTGCTGCATTGTTGTTGTTTTATTCTTGCCGCACAATGTTGCAATGTCTGCAAAGTTTCCCAGAGTCGCAACGAATTTGTGGCAGCAGGCAGTAGATGGCAGCCGCCAGCCGGCAAGGAAAATTAGTATGTTTGTCTATGTATATAAAACTAGCAACAACAACCAACACTAAGCATGCCAAACTGCAGACAACGAGTGCAGCAGCGGCAGCAATGCAACCGACAGCGCCTGCGACAGCAACTATGCGCAACAACAACAACAACAAGAGCGCGAGCAGCGTCTAAGAGTCAAGCAGACATTCCAAGTTTTCACTTTGCAATAACTTTGAAACTTGAGTAAGGATCATAAAATGCTGCAGCATTGCCAGCGAGCAAATATACATACATACATATGTACATACAAACACATAGAGATTCATATAAATATATTTATGTATAGCGAAAGTAGCATGCCTTGGCCCACTCATACAGGTGTGTGTGTGTGTACCTATATTTTCTTATTACAGTGCGCTTGCTGCTCTTTCAATTCTAGCTGTTGTTGTTGCCACAGATGCTGCTGCATATACATACATATGTAGTACTAGTTGTTGTTGCTGTTGTCGCTATTTCCATGTTGTTGTCGGTTGTCTGCGCGCTGTCTGGCGCATTGTTGCCACTTCCAATATTGTTAGTGTTGTTGTTGGCCCACACAGCATTGTTGTAGGTTGGTTACTAATGCTTGTGGAAAACTCTCAGACATCCTTGCTAAAGCTGAACGTACGTTGTTGCTACACTTTGTGAAAACTTTTTAACATAATAAAATAAAATACGAACCAGAGACACACGCACACACACACACACACACCTACGTACACGAAACGATGCAAAAAAAACATTGGAAAAATATATAAAAATACATAAAATTTTCTATTTAACTAGAGCAGCAGTGAATGCAGCAACAACAACAATTACAACAATGCTGGTAATATGTAGATGATGCTGCAGAGCGTAAGTAAATATGTATGTATGTATATAGCTTTGTGATAGCTTAAGTTGCTATAGTTTCTAGCGCTTTTGCTGTTGTTGTTGTTGCTCCTGCTGCTGCTGTTGCTGCTCACACGTTCCAATGCCAGCTAAAATTTCACTTTCAACACTCTAAACATTTTCCAACTGACGCGACTTTGGTTAGACACTTGCAATTGCTGTTAAAGTTTTGCAGTGGTGCATGTCGTTTTATTGTTATTTTTAGTGTTGTTGTTGCTCTTTAAATAGCGCGATTCCTATTTGTTGCGTTTTTGTTGTTGCTGCTCCTGCTGCCCCAGTTGATAAGGAGCTCTATGCGAGATTTAAAACTTTAATATATGCGAGAAAAAGTTTGTGCGGCAACATATATATGTACATGGAACGACAAACCGTACACATACATACATATACATATGTACATACATGCGTTTATACCTTTATACAAGCATTCCTATCTAATTGTGCTGAAAGGATGTACTGGTAATACCGGAGTCATACGTGAATGAAATATATTTATAAATGTGTGTAAGTGGGGCAAGGACAAGCGCTCTCCATTTAAAAAAGCGCAGCCAGGTTGATATACTTCTGAGCAACTGCTCCAAGGACAATAACGAGTACTGATGGAAAAATAATAAAAAAGACAATTTTCTATAATTTTTACCCGTATACGTATGTATGTATGTAGGTTTGGAGTTTTATTTTTTACATCCAAAAAGATAGATAAATCTGACCAAACACAAATAGAATCAAAATAAGTAAAGAAGAATCCATAAGTTCGGGCAGATATTGCTCATTTCATACTACTTAATTAAGTTACTGTTTTACAATACATATTTAAATGAGCCATATAAAACACAGTTGGGTCTTTCGTATATCTACTACAGCTGCCATGAGACAGCGCACAAATTTGGCGTAGGATTTGTGGTTGGGTATAGACTACGCCACCATGTCTCTACGTTCACCCCCATCAGTGAACGAATTGCCACTAACCGCATTAAAGCTAAATTCAACCATATAAGCCTAATTTCTGCCAATACCCTGACGGAGGAGACAAACGATGAAACCAAAGAGCAGTTCTAGAGTGGCTGGAGGAAGCTTGGCGTATTTGGTCCAACAGTCGGAAAATTCAACCTTCATGACAACACTTCCGACAACGATGAGAGGCTGATCGACTTTGCTGCGGCACGGAACATGGAAGCTAGTGGTATCAGGACAATAGTATCAAAATATCCACAAAGCCACTCGACTCTGCAGAGAATACGCAGCATAAAAAGCCACCCTGCAGGTAAAAGCTACACGAGCGATAGTTTAACGATACTGGGAGATGGGGAGGGAGAAAAGACGTATATTCAAGAGTCGATTTCAAGACAGGAGCTGGTTCCTGCAGAAATGAATATGGAAATCTGGGAACAGATGTCCAGTGTATACTTGGGATGTGAAGGAAACACTTCTTAACGCTTGTGAATGCCGGTACAGTTGGCGAATTTGATGAAGAAAACCGGAAACAATATATAGAGACGAAGCACACGTTTCTCCACCGACGGTATGCCGGCGGTGAAGAGCTGGTCGGGCACATGTACCAGCTTTTAATCAGAATTCGGCCTGATGAATACATGCGGAAGATTGGAATCTCAGTGTACTTTGTTCAATCCAAAAAAAAAGGAAGATCTCACCCTTTGAGCCAATTATCGCGGAATAAGCCTTCTAAATATTGAATTCGAAGTCCTACTGGCCTGCAAACCAAAGATGTCAGCGCAGGATTTCGCACTGTTGGCAGTCACAACTTTGAAGTAGTGAAGGACTTTGTATACTTAGACTCCAGCATAAACACCACCTATAATGTCAGTGTCGAGATAAAGCGAAGAATAGGCAATTGAAAAGCATAGCCCTCTCTCGACAAACGAAGATCACGCTATACAAGTCTTTCATTATGCCCACCATTTTTGTGGTTAAGAAATATGGACGATGTCAAACAAGATGATGAAGAATTGGGTGCTTTCACGAGAACTGTGTAAGCGTTTAAATGACAATGACCTTAAAAATACAACGGGTGAGCTGTCCTGGACATGTTGTACGCATGGATGCCGACGATCTGTTGAAAAGATCCTTCCACTTCGCACCCATGGATGGATAATGAAAGCAAGGGGGCCCAATGGAAGGACCAAGTGCAAAAGGATCTGCCCGCACTTGGGATGAACAGCAGGCGCTAAACTACAAATAGAAAGTCCGCACACACTTTGTCTGGCTCCTTGGCCATTGGTACACGAAGGGAATTTGCAAGGCTGATGAACTGGGCCGTCGTGAACAGCATTGCCCGATGCAGATACAAGGCATACTCTTCTTATCCCTCTTCAAACATATAAATTTCTACTGTGTGAAAAATTCATCTGCCAAAATACTCTGGCCAACTATAAACGCCCAACGTATTGGGTCTCTAATTAACTCTCTCTAATTAAGACATCTACATAGTGACTGGAGTTCTTACGTAACAGGGTGCGTCACGGGCATGGACGCAAAAGGAAGGGTTGCTAAAAAATCTTGATTTAATGCGGATCGTGGCTAAATGACCCCCCACTGGGGTAAACGACCGTACTCGGCGCTTAAGTTGTTTCCCACCACAATATAAAACCGAGTTGCACCAGTAGTAGACGTCGCAACGGTGGTTGTCTCATCTATATAGCTTCTTAGAAGACAGTGATGGCAGCTTTAGCCTTCGCGAGAAAGTCATCCAGACACCTCCTTCATCCAGGGTCCTGATATTGCATTGATATTGATTGGTCGTGCGTCAAACTAAAGGGGTCTCACGTGAGTGTTTTTGAATTTTTTTCTTAGCAAATAGGTTCTACGAGGTAGGTTCCAAACCCAACATGCATGTAGTCCCGAGACTAGTTGGTAGTAATATTCGTTATACTTCTGGTACTCATTTAGCTCTTATCATTTCAGCTTAATTGTTACGTATTTCCTTTCAGGGCCAAGGTGGCTGTACTGTCTGCGTTTCCCAAAACCCAGAGGGCCGAATCATTTAGATTGCGATAGAAAACCAAGCAAATTTCGGTTTCACTTACTAACTCGACAAGGGAAAAGAATGCCTGGGGAATATAAATAACCGATATATAAGGTCGGCTGATTGGAGTCGTTTCAATACCATATATATTTGATTTGCCGGGATTACAAAATTTATTATATTTGAAGACGTCCACCAAATAATTTAGGAAACATATTAAGATTTACGTGAGCTGGACCGATTTGAAAATACTTCCAGAAATGGATTTTTTTATGAATAAAAATAGTTTCTTAAAGAATTTTTTGGGGAAAATCCGCTCAGAACAAAACAGTCTAAGCTTAAAAAATCTCCATAAAATAACAGAAAAAAATTCAACGGAATCGTCTAATCTGCTTATCCTGAGTTTCGCACGAAAAAAATTTCACCCGAAATTTTTTAATCCGCTCATGAAAAATACATGGAAACCAAAAGTTAAAAGTGCACCAGGGGGAAAATAAAACTCATGGCAAGGCTGAATGAGATTTTTGAACTTGTTTTCGAAGATTAGTTTAAGAAAATCTCGAATAAGTGGAACAAAACAATTCCGATTTTTTCACTTATGAGGTATCATTGGAAAGGTATTTTCGCACCCGGTTTATTTTTTTGGAAATAAACTCATGGACATCAGATTGTTTTTTTTGCCAATATCAACACATATTAATGTGATTTGAAATGATGCTCGTTCACCTTAAACTTCTCTTTCATTTTGAATGAGTTTATTTGCAAAAATATAAAAGGGGTGAGAAAATGCCTTTTCAATGATAACTCATATATAATCTAACAGCCAATTTCACGAAAGCAATTTATTTAAGTAAAAAATGATTTCAATTTTTTGAATTTTATATGGAAATTAAGAGAAAATAAAAAATCATTTTCCATTTAAATTGCTGGTGAAACCGGCTGTAAATCGATAAGTTTTGGCTAAATTATTTAAAGTTTTTTCTTAAACCAGTCTTTGAAAAAAGTTCCAAAACAGCTTCAAAAGTTTAATTATTATGATTTCGCAGAATTTTTTTATATTTTTATAGTAATTTTTTATGCTTAAACTGTTTTGTCAACTAAGGTGATTTTTTTTTCAAAAAATACTTAAGAAAACTATTTTGTCCATAAAATTTTTGGAGGTTTATTCAAATTGGTCCAGCTGACGTAAATCTTAATATTTTTCCGAAATATTTTGGTGCAAGTTTAAAATATTAGACATATATTTTATGATTCCAATGGAAACACAATATCGATTTTTTTTTTGTATGTCGAGTGATTTAGTCTAATGTACATATATTGTTACCAGAAAGGAACATTAAGTGATCGTCTCTCCTTTTTTCATTATTCAGAAAAATTAGAAGCAAAACTGAGCTTTTGTCCTATCATTAACACAAAATATTTCCGTCTGCCACAAAATGTTGCAATCAAACGTGGCAGTTGCATGATTGGCAGCGTCAATTTGAGGCGGTTTTATTTTTATTCTCTTAACAACTTATTTTGATTAGAATATAAGCCATGTTGCAAAATTGCGACATCGTGTTCAATTAAAAATTCGTCAAATGCCAGGAGGCGGCGAACGACGAATGTCCTTTTATAGCAGAAAAAAAAAATAAAAAATAGCGAAGAAAACACAATGAACCTTTTTGGTAGCTAAAAAAACAAACACAGTTCTCTGCTACGGAATATAAAAATGCTAAATATATAAAGTCCAAACACATAGCCTAAGCCAGTGAGCAATTGTAGCTTTCACCCTCTACTCGTGGAATAGACGCCAAACGAAGTGAAATAAAAAAGAAAAGAAATTTAAAAAGAACCATTTGGTGGCGTAGAGCAATTCGTTTGTCTGTTTGCTAGTTTTATTGCACTTCAATCATGAGCCAAAAAGACAATTGTCAGGCAGCCAAAGCGTCAATCGTCCATTTGAGCACGACTTGGCGAGAAAGAAGTCTTGCACGGGGAAGTGGCCGGCGAAGCTGTGGGAGCAGAGCGAGACCGAGCTGTGCATTGCGGCAAAGTAAATCGATTGCGCATTTCTTGCTGTACACTCTACTTTATTTTAGTTTATTTATTTTTCCTGCTTTTTTGCAACAATTGTTCTAACGAAAATTCGATCGGTTGGTTATTTGAGTAGATTTTGTTTCACTCGATTTTTATTTTGTATTTTCTTTTTCGCTGTGCAATTTTAGTTTTAGTTTTGGTCCAACGCGTTTGCAACGTCTATAGCGTTTTGCTGCGCCGGTTTGCTTACGTTCGTGCCATCGCGTTCTGTGACCTCGCTTAGGGAGGCGATTTGATGACAGAACTGGCCAAATGCCATCGCAGTGAGCACAAAAAGGCTATGCTCCGTCGTCATCGTCGTCGTCCATCACTGAAATAAAAATGTCACTCCCATTGCAATCCATCACGTGATGAATGTGTCCGTGCGAGGAGCAGTAGCTGTCGTAAAAACGAGCAGCAGCGAGGCACGAGGTGACGCGTTGCGGCTAGCAGCAGCAGGACCAGCAAGGCTGAAGTTTGCGAAGCGCGATGCGGTGGTGCTGGATGGCGAAAATAAATAAATTTAGAAAAAGTGACAAGGACTGACGTGAGGCGTAAACTTGTGCTAAGCCGCATACACACACGCGCGCTGTAGCATACATATCTAAATTCATATGTACGTATGTACATACATATGGGTCCATGTATGTACATAACAGCACTAAATGTCACCGCGCTATATATCTAGTACATAGCCGCGCGTGATGCATTGTTGTTTTTGAGGTTGCATCAAAATTTATGTTTCCACTGGCGGCTGGTGGTGAACGCGCAACAACACAAGTGAGCTGGGGCAGCAAAATATTAAGCAATAAAAGTAAAGAGAAAAAAGGACACGCGGAAAATGCTAAAAATTTTAAAATCTGGCCAAAAGGATAAAAAAAAACCAATACACAAACAGAGTGGCGCGCAAGCAGAAAAAGGATTACTAGGTGGAGCAGCAGCAGCACCAGTGCCGCGCGAAGTAGGCGTTTTCAATCCATCTCCTGTTTGCTAGCTTTTTTCATTTACTATTATTCTAGCTGTCGCTTTAGCTGTAAGCGCTAGGATTTATGGGCTTAGACAGCTACTCCATTGCGGACGCCAGTTGGCGCGCAGGGCGGTGCGCTCTCGCCACTTTCAAGCTACCGTTTCACTCCTCTATATCGCGCTCGTCTGCTGCTTAGCGCCGCTGCTTCATCTTCTGTGTTGTTATTTACCAGCGCGCCTCGCCAGCTTAGCGTCCCACGCGAAAATGCTGCTGCCGCTGCTGCTGTTGGTGTTGCTGTTAATGCCTGTCGGCTACCAGTGACGATGATTAAGAT
>NW_023458556.1:60602954-60610009 GCF_013731165.1 Rhagoletis pomonella
ATACGGCTCATTTTGGACTCTTTTAAAACAAGTTTTGGCCTCATATACGACTCTTTTTGAGACCCTTATCAGCCTTATAAATTGCTACATTCGGACTCTTATTTTAGGTTGCTCTTTGAGTCTTATTCAACTCACTATATTTGCAAAGGCATTCCGCAAAAAGTCCTTGCAAATAACATACATACATACTTACATGCATATACACATTCCAACATGCATTCAATAGCAGCAGCTGAAGCTAAATTTTGTTAATTTTTTGTTTTCTAATTATTTTCAATTTCTGTATAAACAAGTTTAGATATAAATTTCAAATCTTTATTGTTTTTATATTGGCGCAAGGTGCTGGCTCATAACTTGGCTCATATATGAATCCTAAAAGATTCATATAAGAGTAAACAATTTTTTGTTTTTGAAACTCATATTTCTTACCTACATAGGACACCTTTCGGACTCATATATTCTGAACGCTCAGAATATGTTTGCGGGGAATTACTATTGTATGTGTGTATGATTCATATTTGAGATATTCTATACTTTGATGTTAAGTATTTTTGAGAAGCTCCGGGTAGTGGTCGTTCAAACTTGGGTGTGCTTAATGAACTGTCTGGGCGGATGCGCTGGCAGGCATTGGGGTCTCTATAACTATGCAAACCTTGTTTTTTTTGCAATAAAGACTTAAATACTATATTCGGAAATTTAATATTTTATTTGATAAATTCACAAAATAACACAAAATTCGCGTTTTTTCATAAAGAGAAAATCTTAAAATAGATATTGTTTTAATTTTAAACTTACATTTAAGAAAACTTCATTCCGTGCTATAATTACGATTTGAGTTTTCCAGTTTATAAAACACAGGCGGTAATTATGTACTTAACTATTGATATTTTTTTCATTCATAATATACTTAACTACATTTTGTTCATAAATAACACTTAATTATGCATATTTTATCCTCAGAAATAACTTTTTCTAATTCTGAGGCGAAATTCCCAACAGTAAGTGTTGCCGTGCGTACAAAACGAAAACGCTACACACAGCCAAAAAGTACTCCTCGGGAACATTTAGTGAAAAACTGCGAAAAGTTTTATTACTGTATATACTGCGCTGCTAAATAAAAGTAAATTTGAACATTATCCAATATTTTGTTGATTTTATTCTGTACTTCAGTGTATAATAAAAAAAACTTCACTTATTGAAAATTATGCAAATTTTCAACAAAAAAAAAGTATTTTCCGGGTAATTTTTTAGTCTGTAAACATTGGCAATCGTTTTGATTCCATTTTATATGGCTATATTTAAACCGTTAATCCATTGCAACCGTTAGAGTTATAGACATCGGGTATTTGTGAGTACTTTCTTTAAATATACACATGTTGGTAACATTTCAACACTTAGTATAGAAATCTAATAAGCTGGCATGCTGCCAAATACAAATTAATATGTTAACTTGAAAATGAGTACAACCATTTCTGAATACCGGAAAATATAAATAAAACTCCCTATTTTCAAATATCTATTCTACACTTAATACTGAGTACTTTGAATCGATCGTGAGTACACGTTTCAAAGTGATAATTGGAGCATAGTATTTTTGAATGCTGAGTATTTTCCAGTTATTTTAAGTACTGAGTACTTTCGAGTTCTTTTGTGAGTACTGAGTACTTGGAAGTACTCACTATCGATACTTTTAAAAACCTGAGAATGGAGTTCTGAGCACTTTTGGTATCGATATTGCCGAACACTACTAGAAACTGCTACATGGAAAACTCTCAATTGATCACATGCTTTTAAATTAATACGCCCGTCCGTTCGGAGCCCGTGTTTTGTCTCGACGACGCACAGTGGGATTTCGGTGGTAAAAATTATATTGGTGATGGTCAGATTTTGTCGTTTTTTATGTTTATTACTAATACTACACCCTTTCGGTGATCCGGTTTTCGAAGATGTGGCAGCAAATGTTATTTCAAGTTTTAAAACTAAGCCACTATATCTTTTTTTTCTTTTCCGACCTTTTCGTTTCTATACTAGTTAAATAAACCGATGATACCTATTTTTCGTGTTTTTTTCTTGATTTATATTCTCAGAGCTTACGTACGAAAAATGTAAGCCCTACGCCTACTCCTTCTAATTTTCTCCAAAAATGTATGGGCTGAATCACTGTGCAGCGCTGCTGGCCCATTGTCCAGTGGAAGGAAAATCCGATTGAAATTTTAATTTGGTTTAGACCTCAAAGTGAATGCTCTCTAAAGTGAAAGAAATTAGGCAAATTTTTAATTGATAAAGGTAGTAACTTTTGCAGTAAAACTGTATCGATTTTCCTTAATTTCGTAGTTTAAACAATGAACGTAGATAATGAGTAGGGACAACTCGTTATAATTGCAGCGAATATGAGTAGCAGGGGCATGCCTTCTCTTTTGCCCTAGTACGCTTTTTGATTGGATGAAAAGAGAAGGCACGCCCTGGTTACTCACTTTCGTTACAGTTACATATAATGAGTTGTCCCTTCTTATTATCCACGTTCTTTGGTTCTTTATTAGAGCTGAAAGCAAAAATCTCAGATTTCCATTGAAAAAAAAATAGCAAAAGAGAAGGGCATACCTACTTTAAGTAGTAATACTTTGCCCAATTAAGTTTATTTTGAATTTTTGCAAGCAGATGCATGCATTTATTGCGCACATGAATGAGCGCTTTTTTGCACTTTAAGCAATATTCGTCCGAAGATGATAATATATGTAGAAGAGTGTCTATTAAAACAGCCTTCCAATTATTTTGCCGTCGGCCAACAAATGATCGTGCTGTGCCTCATAGGCCTACATAATTCCTCTTCGACATGCAAGTAAAATTTGTATTAGAACAAGAAGAGCCATAATTATTTCATTGAGTTTGTATATTACATACATACATACAATTTACATATGCACGTATATGAATTTTCAAGTATACGTTTACATTGTATTCAAAACATGGATTTTAATTGCAACACATTTGGATGCACTTTTAAAATTCAAATTACACAATAATCTTAACATATGCATGTATGAATTTATGTAAATACTAGCTGTACCCTGCCACGCTTTTCTGTGGCATATTCCTGTTACATGGATGATTAATTAATTACGTTTCATATGAGTTTGATTTTGTAATAAGTTCTTGTTCTTAAAGATTCTGGGAGACTATCAGGAAAGTAAACATTTTTTCCGTACCCTGTATAAAAGCTAAATTGGCATTTTTTCTATAATATTTTATTTGATTTCCCATTTATATAAATGATATACGGTTGTAAAAGTATTAAAGGCCTTCATACTATCCCCCGGCAATATTTTTCGATCACGTCAAACTGTTTTAGCGGTTTTTACAGGGTGCCGAAAAAAATGCTTACTTAATTCAAATACTCTCCCGGTGAGTGTTCATTATCGCATGGAATACATTGTACTTTTTTTCGGCATATACATCGTGATACGGTGTAATGTACATAGAAATAAAATCGATTTAGCTATTTTACAGGGTGTCGAAAAAAAATTTACACACTTGTGAGACTCTCCATATGAGTGAGGCAAATTAAACCTCCTTTTGTGATACGGCCTAATGTATGTAAGATCACGCGCCATTTTTTCATCAGAAATGAGGGATTACACATACGGGATCCGCGGGATTTGCGGGACTACAGAAAAAATAATAAAAAAAAGACGAATTCGTGTTGTGAACGAGCTTGCCAAAATGTTCGTCGTGCATGGCTGTATTAAATATACATCATTTTATAACCCAGTAGATAATTTTAGGAGTTAAAAGCCCTTCCGATACGCCTTCCTGAGAGTCAAGAGGCCTTCCACTCTACATTCCTTTCTCATTTCTTTTTTACATGGATTGGCATCAATTGAACGGCTTCGTCTTTCGCTACCCATAGAATGCCTTCTAGAAGGGCTTTTACAGGACATAGTTCAGAAGGCCTTTTGGAGGAGTTCGTTCAAAGTTGCTGCTTTAATTTATAAGATATATACATCTTTAAAGTATTTGCTGAAGGTTTATATCAAATATGTCTTATTGCAACTTAAAATGTAGATTGAAATTCATTTGCAATGCTAAATAACCTTAATTTATGCATTCGCGTAAATTGTAAATGGATAAGCCCTTCTGTAGGGAATTTATCAGCCCTTCATGGGAAGGCCTATTAGAATAACTTCGCTAAATTATCTTCTGGTAAATCATATGTTCAAACAAAAAAACGACAGTACTTTGGCTACGACGGGGGAAACTTTCGCAATGTGTTTTGAGGTTAGAAGTAAATCCTGACGTGATGGAGCATATTCGTGTTCAGCAACCCCAAAAACATATAAAGCAGCTGGTCTGGTTATATTAACCTTTCATCGATTTTTTTGTGTCCCTGCGTAATTGATTAAGATTTAAAAACTATGCATTGTGTCGAATTTAGAAGATGAAACTTTTAAGACTTTATCATTCCTTCGGAAATATTATCAAAAAAGTAAACCTAATTAAAAGTAAATACGTAGATTTTCTAAATCAAATCGTCTTTTTTACATATCAATTTGAATATAACAATTTAGAGGTGATTTTTTCAGTCCCGAAAATCCCGTGGATCCGCGGGATTGAGATTTTTATGCGGGATTGGATTCCCTACTTGTAACCTTTGGCTGGATACTGGAATATAATCACTGAAGTCACACGGCATGAGATCACTTATGCCACTTTAAAAGTAAAGGGCTCATATGCATCTACATATATATAAGTAGCTAATGTAAAGATTACTAAAAGCGTCATTAGCGCGATGATGCAATGAAAGTATGTGATGAAAGAATTCTAGAAATAGGTAATAAATATGTTGCTATGCATGTATGTATGTATGTACGAATGCTTGAAAAGGCTGTAATATATATGTATAGACTGATTTACTGAGAAACATTAATTTATTTTAAATACAAGAACAAGAAAAAAAATTTGTTAATTAAAAAAAAACGGTTACCGCAGCCGGTAGGATTCGAACCTACGCTCCCAGAGGGAATCTGATTTCGAGTCAAACGCCTTAACCACTCGGCCACGACTGCTTACAGCGTTTTGTTGTCCAATGACTAATACAAATACAGTTAGTTTGAAAACACAGAATGTGAGCGAATTTCGCACTGCATTATCGGCAAGTATTTTGTGGTTGCTTCTTTTGCTATGGTACAGCAGAAAAATAAAACATTTGTATGTAAGTGCGTACATAGCTGTGTTCGTATGGAAAAGTAGCTTATGTCAGGAAGCTGGCTTTAGTATAATGCGGCATTCGCCTTATTTTTTAAACGACAAGAAATTTTTTGACGAGATCTAATAAGAATACTGATTTCCAAGTATCGGAACAACTTCTGCACGTTTATTTGCCAAAAGTTCTTCAACGGCTCGGCGCCTGTGAGTCATTTGCAGTCGTATGCTGCGAATGCCGCATTATACTAAAGGCGGCCTTTCGACGTAAGATACTGTTCCGTACGAACACAGATATGTACCAACACAGCACAGATATAACCAAACAATTTTTTTTTTACATTTTTCCAGGTTAAAAATGTTCGTTATTTTTTTTTGTGTAAAAACAAATTTTCCTCGAAATATCGAACTTTTTAATCTAAATTTGTAGACAAATTTTGAATATGCAGTCCTATGGCTACGGTGGCCATATTTATGGCAGCCGAATACGGTACACAAAATTTATTTGCCAAATTTTTCCATAAAAGCTATAGGATTTTAAACTCTTTTTCAATGATCCTAGATTTATTAGCCCTGAAACAGTATCTTTATTTTACATATATTTTTCGATCTTTTGTGAAAGCAGCACATAAATATTCAGTTGTAGCATCACACATTTGTAGAATATTTTCCATAACTTTGAGCTCGGGACTTTTACCCCGCAAAATCTGTTACAAACATTCCAAGACAGGGAAATATAATGAAAATATTCGATTACGTTTGAAGCACGAGTGGTATTCAACGGATTATTTTCTGACTCGGATTTCGGCCAAGCACAACACAGTGAACGAGCTGAATTGCAGAGCGTAACTTGGAAAGGTTTCACTTCCCTTCCATCTTTGAGAACTTCTTCATTTTTACAACAGCCTTCTTATTTAGATGCTGAAAAACCTTTGATACAAACAGCAATCATTTTTTTGGTGTAATTTCGCCCAATGAATGTCTGCCCTCTTTACAAAATTTAAAATTACTTTCACACCGCGGCACGGACAGGTAATAGTATTCGAGAAAAAACAGCAAGCTATGTGTATTTTATTGTAGGTTTTGGAATCCATATACGTAAACAAAGTTTAAAATTTTAGAGTAAAATGTAAAGAAAAATGACTATTTAAAGAAGAGATTCTCGACAAAAGTAAGATCATCTGCTCTACTTCTGCTACCTGTTCAATATGATTTGCTCCATACAGAATATTCAACGTGAAATGCGTTGAAAAAACCTTTGAAAGCTAATACTAGAGCAATTTCTTTTAGAAACTTGAACAATAATCATTAACGTTTATTTTTGATTCATATCCAATCACCAAAATACCGAATACGCGACAAATACGGGACATTAAAAGAAATACAGAACTTTTGGCGTCCCGTATGAAATAAGTAAATTACCAGGTCAATGCGGTAAAATAGAGGACTGTCCCGTATAATACAGGACGGATGGTCACCGTACCTATGGCCCAAGAAATTTTCAATGTTGACAGCAGTCGTTGCTTGAGCTAATCTGCACTTTTACTAGCCTGCCAGGCCACTTGCTCACTTTGGTGAATACCACTATTTTGCTTAAATTTGAAGCAGAAAATTTATACACATTCTAAAATCTTTGCGATTGTAAAAATTTTCAATGCATTTGTCAAAAATTACACTAGCCTCATGAGCTTGTGAAATTTTATTCACCTCATACTTATCAAAAATTTACTCACCGCGAACTTTGTTACCGATTCGCAAACGCGCTAAGTTTGTAACTTTGATTTATATGGTTTTGGCTGTAGAATCAATAACACATATTTTTACAATAAATTAAATTGAATTTTTTAATTTGGAAA
>NW_023458556.1:60610109-60621287 GCF_013731165.1 Rhagoletis pomonella
TTTCCAAATTAAAAAATTCAATTTAATTTATTGTAAAAATATGTGTTGTTGATTCTACAGCCAAAATCATATAAATCAAAGTTACAAACTTAGCGCGTTTGCGAATCGGTAACAAAGTTCGCGGTGAGTAAATTTTTGATAAGTATGAGGTGAATAAAATTTCACAAGCTCATGAGGCTAGTGTAATTTTTGACAAATGCATTGAAAATTTTTACAATCGCAAAGATTTTAGAATATGTATAAATTTTCTGCCTCAAATTTAAGCAAAATAGTGGTATTCACCAAAGTGAGCAAGTGGCCTGGCAGGCTAGTAAAAGTGCAGATTAGCTCAAGCAACGACTGCTGTCAACATTGAAAATTTCATGGGCCATAGGTACGGTGACCATCCGTCATGTATTATACGGGACCTCTATTTTAACCCATTGACCTGGTAATTTACTTATTTCATACGGGACGCCAAAAGTTCTGTATTTCTTTTAATGTCCCGTATTTGTCGCGTATTCGGTATTTTGGTCATTGGATATGAATCAAAAATAAACGTTAATGATTATTGTTCAAGTTTCTAAAAGAAACTTAGTATTAGCTTTCAAAGGTTTTCTCAACGCATTTCACGTTGAATATTCTGTATGGAGCAAATCATATTGAACAGGTAGCAGAAGTAGAGCGGATGATCTTACTTTTGTCGAGAATCTCTTCTTTAAATTGTAATTTTTCTTTACATTTTACTTTAAAATTTTAAACTTTGTTTACGTATATGGATTCCAAAACCTACAATAAAATACACATAGCTTGCTGTTTTTTCTCGAATACTATTACCTGTCCGTGCCGCGGTGTGAATGTAATTTTAAATTTTGTAAAGAGGGCAGACATTCATTGGGCGAAATTACGCCAAAAAAATTATTGCTGATTGTATCAAAGGTTTTTCAGCATCTTAATAAGAAGGCTGTTGTAAAAATGAAGAAGTTCTCAAAGATGGAAGGGAAGTGAAACCTTTCCAAGTTACGCTCTGCAATTCAGCTCGTTCACTGTGTTGTGCTTGGCCGAAATCCGAGTCAGAAAATAATCCTTTGAATACCACTCGAGCTTCAAAAGTAATCGGATATTTTCATTATGTTTCCCTGTCTTGGAATGCTTGTAACAGATTTTGCGGGGTAAAAGTCCCGAGCACAAAGTTATGGAAAATATTCTACAAATGTGTGATGCTACAACTGAATAATTATGTGTTGCTTTCACAAAAGATCGAAAAATATATGTAAAATAAAGATACTGTTTCAGGGCTAATAAATCTAGGATCATTGAAAAAGAGTTTAAAATCCTCTAGCTTTTATGGACAAATTTGGCAAATAAATTTTGTGTACCGTATTCGGCTGCCATAAATATGGCCACCGTAGCCATAGGACTGCATATCCAAAATTTGTCTACAAATTTAGATTAAAAAGTTCGATATTTCGAGGAACATTTGTGGAATTTTCCTAAATTTTCTATAAAATTTGAAACTTTGAAAACATGGGCAATGTTTTTACAAAAAAAAAAAATTAACAAACATTTTTAACCTGGAAAAATGTAAAACAAATTCTGGTTGCTTATATCTGTGGTGTGTTGGTATATCTGTGTTCGTACGGAACAGTATCTTAAGTCGAAAGGCTGGCTTTAGTATAATGCAGCATTCGAGGCATACGATTGCAAATGACTCACTGGCGCCGAGCCGTTGAAGAACTTTTGGCAAATAAACGTGTAGAAATGGTTCAGATACTAGCAAATCAGTATTCTTATTAAGCCTCGTCAAAAAATTTCTTGTCGTTTAAAAAATAAGGCGAATGCCGCATTATACTAAAGCCAGCTTCCTGACATAAGCTACTATTCCATGCCAACACAACTATGTACGCACGTACATACAAATATTTTATTTTCCTGCAATACCATAGCAAAAGAAGCAACCCCAAAATACTTGCCGATAATGCAGTGCGAAATTCGCTCGCTTTCTGTGTTTTCAAACTACCTGTATTTGGATTAGTCATTGGACAACGGAGCGGTATAAGCAGTCGTGGCCGAGTGGTTAAGGCGTCTGACTCGAAATCAGATTCCCTCTGGGAGCGTAGGTTCGAATCCTACCGGCTGCGGTAAAGTTTTTTTTTTTAAATAACAAGTATTTTTTTTCTTATTCTCGTATTTAAAAAAAATTAATGTGTCTCAGTGAATCAGGCTATGTATGCACGTTTTTTCCGGCATATACATATTCCCTATAAACATTTTGGCGAACGTTCGAAAAGTATCTTCGATATCCAATGTGCATATCGAACTGAGAACGAACTCATAACCAACCTTGGTTTTCCAACGTTCAGAGCAAGGCATAACAAGGTAGAAGTGATTTTGACATTTTTATGATTTTAAATACATAATAAAATGAAAAGGAATTGCGAGAGTGTTGTGTTTGTCAAGAGCCTGAACAACAAACTTGTGCGTTATTTTAAACCTCCCTGCAAAAATCGCGACTACTCCATGCATGTGTGTAAAGAGTACTCCAAGTAGGGAATCCAATCCCGCATAAAAATCGCAATCCCGCAATCTTGCGGGATCGAGGTCATCAATCCCGCGGATCCGCGGTATTTGCGGGACTGAAAAAATCACCTGTAAACAGTTACCCCTGCAAAAAATTGTGCGACTAATCTACTCTACGACTCTAAAGAGAGTATTCCGAGATTAATCTCAATCGGGTACAATTGGGCATTAATTAGTCGCAACTAGTCTCATACGGGTACTAACGCTTTTTGTACCCGTTCGGGTATAAAGGTGAACAATTAGTCTCTTCATAGGACATGCTCGAACAAAATCGAACAGTTCATTCCATATAAAGAGATCAAAAGTGGTATTAGTCGCATGCTCCCTTGGGATTGCTCCCGGAGTCATCCCCGATTAGTCCCATTTTTTGCAGGGATATATTAAAAACTGATATGTAAAAAAGACGACTTGATTTAGAAAATCTACGTATTTACTTTTAATTAGGTTGAATTTTTTGATAATACTTCCAAAGGAATGAAGAAGTCTTAAAAGTTTCATCTTTTAAACTCGTTTTTATTTTATCGCACAATCAGTAACTATTGATTTTGGTGATTATGCATAGTTTCGTAGGTATGTGGTCAAAATCGCTATATCTGTTGAGTATTTTTCATAATAAGAGTTATGGCGAATTCGTTTCTACCAAAAAAAATGTTGCCCTTTCATTGACTTCTTTGAACAAACGCTAAGTAGAGGGCAATGAAAAGGCAACATTTTTTGTAGAAACGAAAACGCTATTACTGTAGTGTTTTATCCGATCTGAAACAATGCCCGCTCGCTGTAATCCCAAAACTAGCTAAAACATCTGTGATTCTGGATTATTAAAATTTAACTAAGTTTTTACCGTTTGATGTTTGAAAATGGCGTTGAAGTAATATACATATTCTATATAACATACTTTTGAAAATTACCCCACAGCTGAATGTGTGCCTTTAATAGAACCAGAGTTATGAGTTATTCTAAAAGGCATTCCCAAGAAGGGCTGAAAAATGCCCTACAGAAGGGCTTATCCATTTACAATTTACGAGAATGCATAAATTTATGTTATTTAGCATTGCAAATGAATTTCAATCTACATTTTAAGTTGCAATAAGACATATTTGATATAAACCTTAAGCAAATACTTTAAAGATGTATATATTTTATGAATTAAAGAAGCAACTATGAACGAACTCCTCCAAAAGGCCTTCTGAACTACATCCTGTAAAAGCCCTTCTGGAAGGCATTATATGGATAGCGAAAGAAGATGCCGATCAACTGATGCCAGTCCATGCAAAAAAGAAATGAGAAAGGAATGTAGAGTGGGAGGCCTCTTGACTCTCAGGAAGGCGTATCGGAAGGGCTTTTAACTCCTCAAATTATCTACTGGGTTATAAAATGATGTATATTTAATACAGCCATGCACGACGAAAATTTTGGCAAGCACGTTCACAACTCGAATTCGTCTTTTTAATTTTTTAATTTTTTTTCTTCACCCACTGGGAGAAGAGTGTAAAATTTTTTTTCGACACCCTGTAAAACAGCTAAATCGATTTTATTTCTATGTATGTACATTACACCGTATCACGATGTATATGCCGAAAAAAAGTTCAATGTATTCCATGCGATTATGAACACTCACTGGAAGAGTATTTGAATTAAGTAAACATTTTTTTCGACACGCTGTAAAAACCTCTAAAACAATTTCACGTGATCGAAAAATATTTCCGGGGGATAGTATGAAGGTTTTTAATACTTTTACAACCGTATATCATCTATTTAAATGGGAAATCAAATAAAATATTCTAGAAAAAATGCCGATTTAGCTTTTTTACAGGGTGCGGAAAAAATGTTTATTTTCCTGATAGTCTCCCAGTGAGTATTCAGAATCTTTAACTTATTACAAAATCAAACTCATATGAAAGGTAATTAATTAATCATCCATGCACGGTGGGCAGGAAGCAAAGATAGGTTGCATAAAAATGTCGACAAAAAATGAAACCAGGGTTGTATTTGTTGATATTTTTAGGTTAAGAATCCCTTTGAATTGAAATCCTAGCTGCTCCTGTTTTAAAGATATCAACATTTTACATAGTTATGATAGGACCGACTTTTGCGAAAGAGAAAAACATCCTTGTGCATTAAATATTCAACAATGTATGTGTGAGTAAATGTGTGTATATATATTATGTGAAAATATAAGTTTATGTAAGTTTTTAGCCGGTTTCAATCGTTTCCAAGGCGCACCACGTAGAGGCAACTAACTTTGCACCTCTTTGTTCTTTTTTTGGTTTTATTTTTTTATATTTTTTTCTTGCTTTATTTTTTTATATTTGTTTTTTGTTTCCTTTTATTTTTTTGTTGGCTTACCATATAATATAGTCACACATTTTAGTATTTAAATATTTTATTATTTAGTTAAGTTTTTATATATGCTGGAATGAAAATGTCATTACAGTTTTCTTCAGGCGACTCACAAAAGTTGGTTTATCAATCATATTTATTTTGAATCTATCCCAGAATTTAATGAATTCCCTATGAACTGACTTCCCGGCCTGCTCGGACCATAATCCTAAACCATCGTTATTCAAGAATGAAATAGATTGCTTTAAATGTTTAAGGATAAAATGGATTTTGACAGTTTGAGAAATTCCAGTACTTTTCAAAGCTGTGCGGAGTTCGTTAAGATTTTTATCAAAATTACTAAGATCCGCTTGTTTTGCGGAAAACCATGTATTCACGATTTTGCTCATGGCTTTGAACGAGGCAATATATTTGCTATTGTTTTTACTGAGAGTTTCTTCCATACAAACTATGTTCGACATTTTTTTGTATGTGGAAGACACTGTCAGCAAAAAATAAATAATTGCAAAAAATCAACGAAATTTTCTGGTAACTTCAGACTTGCACTTTACTAATTGGCTCAAAAGCTACATTTTAAACATTTTTCTAAAAGATCTGATTAGAAATTGTGATCAGATGAAAGTGTCTCCGAGCCAATAATTTTGTACGGCACGGTACTTATAAGTAATCTAGGTTTCACGAAAAAAAATAAATAAATACAAGGTAACATTAAAATATCAGTCATTTGTTTCGTTGCTGTGAGCTTGTTTCAAAACTTCTGGCTTTTGCTATAATTGTAAAACTCTGTGCATGTCATATTAACGTATTTAGGTACATACTTATATTAATCATCAACTATTGCTTATGCAAAACGTGCTACATTAAAAAAAAAAATCGCATATGAAAGAGCACCAACCCAACTCGTAATAATTTAAGTATACAAATTTTAGTATTTAGTATAAAAATATTCAATTGAAATACGCCAATATTAAAATGAAGCGCTTTGCACTTAACGGATGCCTTTTCATAATTAAGTTAAAAAAAAATTTATTTAAATTCCATGCTGTCTGTAATGGGATTTGAACCCTGACGCTCTGGAAATTAGCAAATTGTGGCAAGCATCTTCGTGCACTCAGCTACAGCCAGACATGTAAATGTGCATTCAAATGTTCAGTTTGATTCAACACCACGTGTGCGTGGTATGAAAGTATTGTTTTTAAGTACGAACATTTCAAAACGATAATCAAATAAAAAATATTCATGTTTACTATGCGTTATTTCCCCCAGTAAATTCATAAAATTTTTCTTAATATTACAACGCGTTTTTTCTCTCAGCGTAGTCATTTTTAAGCAAAATTTGTGCAATCAAATCGAAAACCGGGACACTTAAATGAAACCCGGGACATTTTAAGGTTGGACCGGGACACCGGGACAAATAGTCTAAAACCGGGACATGTCCGGGAAAACCGGGACGTCTGGCAGCCCTACACACAAAGCGTATACTTTCATGCGATTTTCTTATGATCGCATTTGTGTTCTGGATGTACAATAGTCATTATTTCCTGACAGAAGAGTACATAAATACCAAAATAAATCTCATACAAGCTTTGAATTTATTTACTTATTATGAGGAGTACCGTTGGTCTAAGTTAGAGCATTTTTATTTCTTGCACAAGCGCAGTGCGACTTGCCTGCGCTACTTGCTTATTATAGCAACAAACCTTTACACGCTACAGAAAAAGGTAATTGTGGTGTTTTATCTAAGTTGTATACCGGTAGCGCCCAATAAATCTCGATCAATTATTCTTTCGGTAGGGAAAAATGAAAATGTTTCACATTGATTTGATCCGTTTTAGTGAGTTAAAAAAGGAGAACAGATTTGTATGAGATTTCTTTTCGTATAAATATGCTCTAATTATCGAGAAGTACGCCTTCCTCTTTTGCAAATATATCCTATCAGAAGTATATAAAATGTGGATATCTTTAAAACAGGAGCAGCTAGGATTTCAATTTAAGCGGATTCTTAACATTAAGATATCAACAAATACAACCCTGCTTTCAGATTTTGTCGACATTTTTATGCAACCTATCTTCGCTTCCTGCCCACCGTGCATGTAAGAGGAATATGCCACAGAAAAGCGTGGCAGGGTACAGCTAGTACTTACATAAATTCGTACATGCATATTTTAAAATTATTGTGTAATTTGAGTTTTAAATGTGTATTCAAATGTGTTGCAATTAAAATCCATGTTTTCCATACAATGTAAACGTATACTTGAAAATTCATATACGTGCATATGTAAATCTGTATGTATGTAATATACAAACTCAATGAAATAATTATGGCTCTTCTTGTTCTAATACAAATTATACTTGCATGTCGAAGCGAAATTATGTAGGCCTATGAGGCACAGCACGATCATTTGTTGGCCGACGGCAAAATAATTGGAAGGCTGTTATAATAGACACTCTTATCATCATATTCATATTCAGACATATATTATCATCTTCGGGCGAATATTGCTTAAAAGTGCAAAAAAGCGCTCATACATATGTATGTGCAATAAATGCATGCATTGGGTTGCAAAAATTCAAAATAAACTTAATTGGGCAAAGTATTACTACTTAAGTAGGTATGCCCTTCTGTTTTGCTATTTTTTATTTTTTTCAATGGAAAGCTGAGATTTTTGCTTTCAGCTCTAATAACTTTAAACCAAAGAACGTGGATAATAAGAAGGGACAACTCATTATATGTAACTGTAACGAAAGTGAGTAACCAGGGCGTACCTACTCTTTTCATCCAATCAAAAAGCGTACTAGGGCAAAGAGAAGGCATGCCCCTGTTACATTCGCTGCAATTATAACGAGTTGTCCCTTAAGGAAAATCGATACAGTTTTATTGCAAAAGTTACTACCTTTATCAATTAAAAATTTACCTAATTTCTTTCACTTCAGAGAGCATTCACTTTGAGGTCTAAACCAAATTAAAATTTCAATAGGATTTTCCTTCCACTGAACAATGGGCTAGGCAGCGCTGCACAGTGGTTCAGCTCATACATTTTTGAAGAAAATTAGAAGGAGTAGGCGTAGGGCTTACATTTTTCGTACGTAAGCTCTAAGAATATAAATCAAGAAAAAAACACGAAAAATAGATATGATCGGTTTATTTATCTAGTATAGAAACGAAAAGGTCGGAATAGAAAAAAAAGATATAGTGGCTTAGTTTTCAAACTTGAAATAACATTTGCTGCCACATCTTCGAAAACCGGATCACCCAAAGGGTGTAGTATTAGTAATAAACATAAAAAACGACAGAATCTGGCCTTCACCAATATAATTTTTACCGCCGAAATTCCACTGTGTGCCGTCGATACAAAGCACGGGCTCCGAACGGACGGACGTATTAATTTAAAAGCATGTGATCAATTGAGAGTTTTCCATGTAGCAGTTTCTAGTAGTGTTCGGCAATATCGATACCAAAAGTGCTCAGAACTCTATTCTCAGATTTTTAAAAGTATCGATAGTGAGTACTTCCAAGTACTCAGTACTCACAAAAGAACTCGAAAGTACTCAGTACTTAAAATAACTGGAAAATACTCAGCATTCAAAAATACTATGCTCCAATCATCACTTTGAAACATGTACTCACGATCGATTCAAAGTACTCAGTATTAAGTGTAGAATAGATATTTGAAAATAGGGAGTTTTATTTATATTTTCCGGTATTCAGAAATGGTTGTACTCATTTTCAAGTTAACATATTAATTTGTATTTGGCAGCATGCCAGCTTATTAGATTTCTATACTAAGTGTTGAAATGTTACCAACATGTGTATATTTAAAGAAAGTACTCAAAAATACCCGATGTCTATAACTCTAACGGTTGCAATGGATTAACGGTTTAAATATAGCCATATAAAATGGAACCAAAACGATTGCCAATGTTTACAGACTAAAAAATTTCCCGAAAAACACTTTTTTGATAAAAATTTTTAGTAAGTGAAGTTTTTTTATTATACACTAAAAAAAAATCAACTAAATATTGGTTAATGTTCAAATTTACTTTTATTTAGCAGCACAGTATATACAGTAATAAAGCATTTCGCAGTTTTTCACCATTTGGTCCCCGAGGAGTACTTTTTGGCTGTGTGCAGCGTTTTCGTTTTGCACGCACGGCAACACTTACTGTGGGGAATTTCGCCTCAGGATTAGAAAAAGTTATTTTTGAGGATAAAATATGCATAATTAAATGTTATTTATGAACAAAATGTAGTTAAGTATGTATATTATCAATACTTAATGAAAAAAATATCAATAGTTAAGTACATAATTAACGCCTGTGTTTTATAAACTGCAAAACTAAAATCGTAATTATAGCACTGAATAAAGTTTTCTTAAATGTAAGTTTAAAATTAAAAAAATGTCCATTGTAAGATTTTATCTTTATGAAAAACGAGATTTTTTTGTGTTGTTTTGTGAATTTATTAAGTAAAATTTAAAATTTCCGAATATAGTATTTAAGTCTTTATTCCAAAAGAACAAAGTTTGCATAGTTATAGAGGCCCCAATGGCTGCCAGCGCATCTGCCCAAAAAGTTCATTAAGCACACCGAAGTTTGAGCGACCATTACCCGGAGCTCCTCAAAAATACTTAACATGAAAGTATAGAATATCTTAAATATGAATCATACACACATACAATAGTAATTGCTATGAAGTGCTGCTGTATAAATTCAGCACATTCAATGGTCCATTCATTACTCGTAGTTGCTCCAACATGATGAGTAGATTTGTGAGCCACTGCCTCTGGCTACAAGCTGGATATCTGGATATTAGAAAATAAATAGCGATCTATTAAAATTATAAGAAAAGTGTTTGTTTACAAACTCATCGTAATTTCTAAGAAAAATAGAAGTTCGCCACTTGGAGAATCGTCGGAGAATGTGAACTGGAGCTGCATTTTAGGTAAAGTTATTAGCGTTTCCAGCATTTAACAGTTCATTATCATTTACGGTCTAATATAACAAACTATACACTGAACTATGATAATCTGTATTAGTATCTATAATAATATACAATAATTTGCAATTTTTTTACACTTTTGTAATTGATTTCGGTCACTATTACAAAGTCATGACTTGTGCCACTCTGCCATAGCACGGTTGTTGCTCCCTTTCATACCACAGTAATTTTTTATTTACTCTGAATCAACAAAATTCATGCTCCTTCTTATTCCCCAAAGACTACTCAAAAAGTTTTATTACTGTATTTATTGTGCTCAGCAGCAAAATAAATTTCCATCAAGGGTCTCATTTGTTCCAGCACTATCCAGCAAATTTTCGAGTCAAGAGGTGCGTTCGTTTAAAATCTCCAGCAGAAACCAACCAACTGCCAAATTCCGGCGAAATGTCATCTGTTCGCTCACAAGAGAGAAATATCCAAAACAGTACGCGAACAGAAAATTTGCAGAAACTTGCAAGTTAGACGAACAGCTGATATAATTTTTGTTTACATTCAAAAGTGTAAAATTTAAAACGTACGAAAAGTTATCACGAAGTGTTATACTGACACAGTTTATTGATTAAACAAATAACTACTTATTTCTTACAAGTTTAATTAGTCGCATTTTGTAATTTTTAACTTCCAAACCATCAAATTCAATTTTGTGATTTGCGTAAATGCCAACCAGCTGTTTTTGCTCAGCTGTTTTCCTGTTGGCAAATTGCTGTTGGCAAAAATTTTTCCAGCAGAAACCAACAGCTTGAAATGTCACTTTGCTCTCTCAATTTCCCCTACTTTGCAAGTTTTTTGCGTACGCGAACGCAAAAACTTGTAAGTTTTGGTTAAACATGAACAATTAACAGCTACGCGAACGAACCTAAGGAGACTCGGCCAAATTACAGACGAAAAGAATATTTTTTAAGATTTACAGATGTTGCTACTACCGAGAGGCCACACGCTTTTTGAAGCAAAATGGGCTATCTTTGTAATGCACTGGGAGATGGCCTGTATACGGTTATGAAACTTACTGGAAGTTGCATTAAATTGTGGTTGACCGCCTCTAACTTATTGGCATACGTATTTTTTAGTATATGGGATCATAATTACATTATTTTAAATTTTTTTTTATAAAAATTTAGATCATTTAAAAACCTTGCAATAACGTGGAACGTCGGGTACCCCTAGCATAAAAATATATTATTAATCGCATATCGCGCTCCAATTAATCCAGCCAAGTAGTCAAATGATCCAATAGCCAACCAATCAAACTGCCAACTAGTCGTCGCAGCGCAGCGTGTAGA
>NW_023458556.1:60621387-60624123 GCF_013731165.1 Rhagoletis pomonella
TCTACACGCTGCGCTGCGACGACTAGTTGGCAGTTTGATTGGTTGGCCATTCGATCATTTGACTACTTGGCTGGATTAATTGGAGCGCGATATGCGTTTAATAATATATTTTTATGCTAGGGGTGCCCCACGTTCCATGGATTTCTTCTCTAACCGTTATTGCAAGGTTTTTGAATGTATTAAATTTTTATAATAAAAATTTGAAAATAATGTAATTACGATCCCATATACTAACAAGTAAGAAAGTCTAAGTTCGGGCGGAGCCGAACATTAAATACCCGGCGCAAGTATTAAATATATGTTTCCCACCTTTCCGAAAGCTACCGCTACATGATAAGCCGGGGTGTATACATTTTAAGTAAATTAGCGTCCTTAAATTTCGAAATATTGCAGTTTCAAGCATATCTGAAATTTACCGTTATATGAAAAGCGGCCTCAATTTTAGTCCGATTTCAATAATTTTCAACGGTTTGCTTTTATGTGGCAAGCACAATAACCATACCGAGCTTGGTATAAATTGCTAGAACGGTTAGCGAGATACATATATGTGATCACAAGTGGGCGGTGCTACGCCCATTTTCCAAAATTTTGTCATAAACGTATTTCTTGGTAAAGAATTGTTGCAATCATCAATTTTGAATAAATAAGCTTCAATATTTACTGATTTATCGAAGATTTTGTATTTCTCAAAATTACCGTTATATGGGATGTGGGCGTGGTTATTGTCCGATTTTAGAAATTTTCGGCCAGTTGGTATGCTGTATCAGGACCAACAACTGTGCTAAGTTTGGAAGAAATTGGTGTAGCGGTTACCAAGATATACACATGTAACCATAAGTGGGCGTGGCTACGCCCATTTGCCAAAATTTTGTAATATTCTTATTTTTCGTCTAAAACTCATTGCAAATATCAATTTTGAGTGAATTATCTTCAGTAGTTACTAAAATATCGCAGTTTTCGTTTTTCTGAAAATTACCGTTATATGGGAGGTAGGCGTGGTTATTGTCCGATTTTTAAAATTTTCAGCCATTTAGTAAGCTGTACTAAGGCCAAAAACTGTGCTAAGTTTGGAAGAAATTGGTGCAGCGGTTACCAAGATATACACATCTAACCATAAGTGGGCGTGGCTACGCCCATTTTCCAAAAATTTATAATATTCATGTTTTCCGTCTGAAACTCATTGTAAGTATCAATTTTGAGTGAATTAGCTTCAGTAGTTACTAAAATATCGCAGTTTTCGTATTTCTTAAAATTACCGTTATATGGGAGGTAGGCGTGGTTATTATCCGATTTCGCCCATTTTCAATACCATCTGTCCCACGCCCAAAAGAAGTTCACGTACCAAGTTTCGTTAAGATATTTCAATTTTTACTCGAGTTATCGTGTGCACAGACGGACGGACGGATGGACGGACGGACAGACAGTCACCGCTTAATCGATTTCTCTTTTCATTCTGATCATTTATGTATACATTTGTCTATATCTATCTCGATTCGTTTTGCCTGTTACAAACAACCGTTATGTGAACAAAGTTATAATACCCTTGTGCACAAGTGCGCTCGGGTATAAAAAAGACATATCATAATAATCAAGAGGCGGTTAACCACAATTTAATGCAACTTCCAGTAAGTTTCATAACTGTATAGAGGCCATTTCACAGTGCATTACAAAGATAGCCCATTTTGCTTCAAAAAGCGTGTGTAATAAACCATGGCCTCTCGGTAGTAGCAACATCTGTAAATCTTAAAAAATCTTATTTTCGTCTGTAATTTGGCCGAGTCTCCTTGACTCGAAAATTTGCTGGATAGTGCTGGAACAAATGAGACCCATTAGGCACAATAAATATAGTAATAAAACTTTTTGAGTAGTCTTTGGTGAATAAGAATCAGAGCTGTAAAACTGTGAAATCATATGAAATTAAAAATCACCAATTTTATGTTATTATGTTTTCATTGAATTTTTCCTTGTTGGGGAATGTGGCTTATAATTTTCCAATTCTACATTCACTCAAAGTAGATACGATTGCACACATTAACATATTCAAAGAAAGATTGAAAAAACTGAATGACGAAACATTAACTTTTAACACTGAATAAGCATTCAGATGAATGCAGCTTTTGCTATGTGTGCACACATTCATTCAGTACCAATCAATCGATATAAATATTCTAAATACACAAAACCCACTGAAAAATACGCAAGGTTGAATTTTATTGAACAGATTTCAAAATTTCAACTCGAAAAATAGTTTATTGAGCGTTATCATTAATTTGTTTCACTTAAATTTGTACAAATATTTATAATAAATGAAAATATTAATTAGAGAAATATTTTTCTGCCAAGAATGTCATTATGAAAAATGTTAATTATTAACGATTTTTACATCTCTGTTTCGAAAATTGTCAGCTTTCTAAATAAGTATTACCAATGTACCAATAAAAGGTATGTGCAGAAGTTATTACATATGTACATACCTATATATCTACGTTAAAATAAGTAAACAAATTTAAGCGCTTCTACTTCTAACTTTAGATATATACATTTTATTATTTATTTATAAAAATTCTTAATACAAGTTTCTTCGTACTTTTTTCTTCGCTATTGGGTCAAGCATTTAATAAAGATTCTAAAACCTGATTTGTGGGTTTACAATAAGTTGAAAATTATCAACTTTTCTCAAAAAAAGATTTAACAAATCTGTGTGCAGACCCCTTTTTATTTTAGTGTGGTAGAATC
>NW_023458556.1:60624133-60625174 GCF_013731165.1 Rhagoletis pomonella
AAAAAAAATGTGGTAGATTTGAATAAGATGTGGTAGATTTTCCAATTCATATTTTATTGGGTATACATATCGCACACCGTCGTCCAAAGAAGCACAACTCAAAAATTAAATCGGGAAATATAATTGCTAGTGGATCGTACAGATTCCACGCAATTGGTGCAAAAACAAGTATAACATTAGTTTTCTAGTTAGAGAATATAATCATGAAGAAAATAATATTTTATTTGTATGCAAAATAATCGACCAAATTATTTTCCCATTGCATAATACTTTAGCAAATATAAATAGGCGTATTTTTGAAATATTAGAAAGTTAAGGCACAGATATATTTAAAGCAAAATTTATGATGTACCTTTTTAAAAATTTATTGATTAATTTTTATATTTCGAATTACAACTGAGTTGAAATTCTAGAGTTATGTGAAAATTGTAAACAAATCTTCTGTCTAAAAATGTGGTAGATTTTAAGCCTTGTGTGGTAAATGTGGTAGACACCCAAATTTAAAAAAAAATACGTGGTTGATTACCACACATGTGGTAGAAGCTTGCACACTGTTCTAAACGTATGTTTTGAGCAAATTGATGTTTAAAGCTCGCAATATATCCCATGCCCATTTTCCAAAACTATAATAATAAACATGGCAGTTTTTTAGCAATTTGGTTCCTGTAATTAAGGAAATATTGTAGTTTTGGCATTTTTCGAAATTACCATTTTATGAGAGGGACCAGGTTATTGTTCGACTTTTGTATTTTCAATACCCTGCTGCCCTAGATAAAAAAAACCCTCGTACAGAATTTGGTTGAGATATCTCAACTTTTGCTAGAGTTATCGTGTACGCAAATAAACGGACATGGACTAATTATCTTTTCTTTTTATTCTGAGCATTTTTATGTATATATACATACATAAGTAGTACATACGAACATAAATGTATGTATCCATATCGATTAATTTTGGTTGTTCCAAATATACGTTATTTGAAAAAAAAGTTATAGTACCCTCTTGCAGAACTGCGTTGTAAATATGTTTAGGAAACATTTA
>NW_023458556.1:60625274-60627674 GCF_013731165.1 Rhagoletis pomonella
GTTTTCCTGTTTTCGTTCATTTTATTTTGGCTTATTTTATTTTTTTTTGGCAAGCTAGCTACTCTGACGCATTTGGCCTGATGTGCAACGGTGTCGATGGTTTAATGTCGCAAACTGGTCTATGTTACACAAGGCGAAAGGTACGGTGTCATTTAAAAATGTATTTTGTGTCATAAATGCAATCTTAACTGAAGGTAAAATGGCTGAAATAACAAACAATTTTTTAATGAAGGATATTCCGTCTATGTATGTACATATATGTACATTATAAGTTTTTAATACCTTTACTGACTAGGTTTACTTAAGTTGGCCATTCCGAGCGTGTCATCTTTCAGCTCACTTAATAGTATGATTAAACGGTCAAAATGAAGAACCATCGAATCTCATGTCCCACTATTCCAAACTTGTCTACTTCAAGGACCTTGTTTCACTTTGTGATCAATAATTACTGTCGTCTTGGGACTTTCTCCTGCCCCAATTGGTTCGCCTTGCTTCATCGGCCGCGCACCTATGTCTAAACCTCTTCCACTATGTTGTTGAAGCAAAGAACATGGTCTCTCAGTTGGCGGTCTTCGTTCATAAATTCAGTCGTCATGTCACTTCGTCACCATCACACGGCTATGTTTCTGACACAGATGGCTGCAGAACTCGATTCATAACTTTGAAACTTTGAGCCTCTTGGTCCTTGGTCATGTTGTGGCATGTTTCCCCTCGAATGCTTCTATTCTGACATCTGACAAACTTATTCGATTCCTTCATTGTCGACTTGCCGGAGAGTGGTACAACCCACTTAAATTTCCCTATGCACGCTGGAGTGGAAGTGGATCGATACCACCTTTTCCACAAAAGGCAACCTGTTGCACGTTCCCTAGCTGCCCAATTAAGGTAATCCTTTCCAGCAAGCCCCAACAGGTAAGTACTTCAAATTTAGAGCATAATTAAATTTTCTAGCTTTGGTAGACACTAAAAATTACTTTAGTATAGCAACGATTTGCTTCCTTATAACAGTTTAAGGCCTCTAAGGCGTTTTCACCCTTTCTTCATTTCAAAAAGAATAGTCGTATCGGTAATCTTTTATTTCCTAATGAACAAATCAAGCTCCTCTTTTAAAAATTATTGGCTGAACCTTTATCTGCATGTTTAATTATACCTGACCTCGATAAAATGAAGGTTCCTAGAAACCTACCCTTCATCAAAAATAAATGCCAATTCATCTGCTTATTTAATTCCCTTTCTAGCAATGAGCGTACGTGTGAGAGAAGATTTTAGAGTATCAAAATTCGTTGGACGGCGGCACTTCCTCACTCAGCCGAGATAGTTATGTTATAGATAAGCCCGACTAGGTTAGTTTCAAACCCAAAACCTTACCAGATATCTGACAATTGCCAAAGTCCGCCATTGTAATACGCCTTCTTGTTGTTAAAAGTTCGCATACTGCCCATACGCGGACTAATTTCCAATCCTTGGGCTCTTTTGTGAGTCTCTTTAGGAGTAAAACTCACACAAATCCGTCCGGAAAGGTTAGTGCTAATCTTGTGACGTAAAAAGGAAATATGTAAAGAACAACACGACCCATTTAATTCTTACTAACAGGCGGTACAGGCTCGGTAGACAAGTGAAAATCAAAAGCCCTTCTCGATCACGAACGAATATTAGAATCCATTGGGAGCTTTCGGTTGTCCTGGATTTAACATTCCACAGTTGTGGTTGATGACGGTTAAAATACTCTTCAACGAAGAATCAATGAATGAATAATCAGAAAGCAAGGGCGCGCCAGAACACAATGGAAGACCAAGTGCAAATTAAGGTATCCACACTTCGCGGTAACAACTGCCAGAACTTCGCCTGGAAGGTATTGATGAAAAAAGAAACGTAACCCACCACTTTGAAGCTACTGCAGTTTTTTGTGCATATCTGCCTGGTTGCCTGAAAAATTGCGTTTATCCAGCGCTACTTCAATATTTTATGAGCCAATCAAAATAAAATGCCACGCAAGGACGCCACTTCGAAACCGACTTATGCCGCTGCAAGAGTATTGATGCACTTTATACGCTTATTCATCATCTTCGGAACACAGATTGGCAGCAAAATACGCTCGACGCGTTTATCTGCTGCTGCGTGAAAATTGAACACGGCTGTAATTTATTGAAGCATTCACGCTGCACAAATCCTCAGAGCGGCTTATGCAATCGCCGAGGAGCGTGCACGTAACGGCAGTGCAGATGCGAGTATTTTGCCAAGTAACCAAACAAATTTTAATATTTTGCGCTAAACTGATGGCGCGCGTTATCAGCATCAATTAATTTTCATGCCACAAAATACGGCCAAGCCGAAACACACTTCATCATGCTTTATCTTAATCATCGTCACTGGTAGCCGACAGGCATTAACAGCAACACC
>NW_023458556.1:60627774-60630393 GCF_013731165.1 Rhagoletis pomonella
GGTGTTGCTGTTAATGCCTGTCGGCTACCAGTGACGATGATTAAGATGAAGCATGATGAAGTGTGTTTCGGCTTGGCCGTATTTTGTGGCATGAAAATTAATTGATGCTGATAACGCGCGCCATCAGTTTAGCGCGAAATATTAAAATTTGTTTGGTTACTTGGCAAAATACTCGCATCTGCACTGCTGTTACGTGCCCGCTCCTCGGCGATTGCATAAGCCGCTCTGAGGATTTGTGCAGCGTGAATGCTTCAATAAATTACAGCCGTGTTCAATTTTCACGCAGCAGCAGATAAACGCGCCGAGCGTATTTTGCTGCCAATCTGTGTTCCGAAGATGATGAATAAGCATATAAAGTGCATCAATACTCTTGCAGCGGCATAAGTCGATTTCGGTGTGGCGTCCTTGCTTGGCATTTTATTTTGATTGGCTCATAAAAGATTGAAGTAGCGCTGGATAAACGCATTTTTTTCACGCAACCAGGCAGATATGCACAGAAAAACTGCAGTAGCTTCAAAGTGGTGGGTTACCTTTCTGTTTTCGTCAATAAGCAAGAGCAGTCAAAAAAATGTTCGTACCTTCCAGGAAAAGTTCTGGCAGTTGTTACCGCGAAGTGTGGATACCTTAATTTTCACTTGGTCCTTCCCTTGTGTTTTTATGCGCCCTTGCTTTCTGATTATTCATCCATTGATTCTTCGTTGAAGAGTATTTTAATCGTCATCAACCATAACTGTGGCATGTTAAATCCAGGACAACCGAAAGCTGCCAAAAGATTCTTATGTTTGTTCGTGATCGAGAAGGGTTTCTGCTTTTCACTTGTCTACCGAGTCTGTACCGCCTTTTAGTAAGAATTAAATGAGTCGTCTTTTTTTTTAAGTATTTGCTTTTTACGTGGCGAGTCACAAGATTAGCACTAACCTTGCCGGACGGATTTGTGTGAGTTTTACTCTTTCTATTGTTACCAAATTCTTCACAAGAAGTGCATTCTGCATCACGCAGAGACGGGGACATAAAAGCTGTAAATCGCGCAACTCTAACTGGCTACCGAAGGAAACGATAGCACCATTCATGTTTTCGTCGACAACCATGGACGATGTGATTGGAAGTTGCTTGCAAAAACTAAACTCTTTTACTATTCGCCGGTGACTAAAATGGCAAAACATTACCAACAAGCTAAGGTACCTATCAGAGACTTACAAAAGAGCACAAGGATTGTAAATTAGTCCGCTGGTATACAAACAGCGTATGGTCAGTATGCCAACTTTTGACAACAAGAAGGCTTTTTACAATGGCAGACTATGGCAATTGTCAAATATCTGGTAAGGTTTTGGGTTTGAAACTAACCTAGTCGGGCTTATCTATAACATAACTATCACGGCTCTGAGTGAGGAAGTGCCGCTGTCCAGCGAATTTTGTTACTCTAAAATTGGATCTTCTCCCACACGCACACTCATTGCTAGGAAGGCAATTGATTAAGCAGATGCATTGCCATTTATTTATGATGAAGGGAAGGTTTCTAGGAACCTTCATTTTATCGAGGTCAGGTATTACTAAACATGCCGATAGAGGTTCTGCCAATAATTTTTAAAAGAGGAGCTTGTTTTGTTGATGAGGAAATAAAAGATCTCCGCTACTACTATTCTTGTTGAAATTAAGAAAGGGTGAAAAAAGCCTTAGAGGCCTTAAACTGTTATAAGGAAGCAAATAGTTGCTACACTAAAGTAATTTTTGGTGTCTACCAAAGGTAAAATATTAACTATGCTCTAAATATGAAGTCCTTGCCTGTTGGAGCTTGCTGAAAAGGATTACTTTAATTGGGAAGCTAGGGCAAGTGCAACAGGTTGCCTTTTATGGAAAAGCGTGCATAGGGAAATTTAAATGGGTTGTACCACTCTCTGGCAAATCGACAATGAAGGAATCGAATAAGTTTGTCAGATGTCAGAACAGAAGCATTCGAGGGGAAACATGCCACAACATGAAAGTTTCAAAGTTATGGACCGAGTTCTGCAGCCATCTGTGTCGTGAAGCATAGCCGTGTGATGGTGATGATGGCGCAACGAAGGGACATGACTACTGCATTTATGAACGAAGGCCGCCTGCTGAGAGATCATTTTCTTTGTTTTTAAAATATAATGGAAGAGTCTTAACCTCGGTGCGCGGCCGATGAAGCAAGGCCAACTAATTTGGACAGAAGAAAGTCCCAAGATGACAGCAATTATCGATCGCAAAGTGAAACAAGGTCCTTGAAGTAGACAAGTTTGGAATAGTGGGACATGAGATTCGATGGTTCTTCATTTTGACCGTTTAATCATACTATTAAGTGAGCTGAAAGATGACACGCTCGGAATGGCCAACTTAAGTAAACCTAGTCAATAAAGGTATTAAAAACTTATAATGTACATATATGTACATAGATAGACGGAACATCCTTCATTAAAAAATTGTTTGTTATTTCAGCCATTTTGCCTTCAGTTAAGATTGCATTTATGACACAAAATACATTTTTAAATGACACCGTACCTTTCGCCTTGTGTAACATAGACCAGTTTGCGACATTAAACCATCGACACCGTTGCACATCCGGCCAAATGCGTCAGAGTAGCTAGCTTGCCAAAAAAA
>NW_023458556.1:60630493-60631984 GCF_013731165.1 Rhagoletis pomonella
CTCCAGCGGCTTTGTTGTTTTTCAGCCGCGTTATTGCTATACGTACCGCGTCATAGTCAGGCAGTGGAACGTCGACCCCGTCATCATCAACTGCGGGCTCGGGTTTTTCTTCTCCGCAACTTTCCGTGCTGCTACTATTTAGTAGGGTGGAAAAGTGTTCCCTTCATAATTTAAGTACGCTCTGGACGTCAGTTACTAGGTCGCCATTCTTGTTCTAACAGGACTACGCCCCGGTCTTCAAACCTTCCGTAAATCGCCTAACTCTCTGGTAAAATTTTCGGGCATTCTTCCTGTCGGCTAGCATTTCAAGCTCTTCGCACTCACATATTTCGGCCTCTCTCTTCTTATTGCGGCAAAGACGTCTCGCTTCCCTCTTCAGATCCCTATAGCGGTCCCACATAGCGCGCGTTGCGCCCGATCGCAGCGTTGCCCTGTAGGCGGCATATTCTTTCTCTGCAGCTTCCTGACACTCCTCCTCGTACCAGTTGTTTTTTCGGGCTCGCTGAAATCCGACTACTTCTTCGGCGGCGGTACTTAATGAGCGGGAAATGTGGTTCCACTGCTCGCATATGTCGGTTTGTTGAAGAGTGCTCTCTGAGAACAGGTGTGAGAGTCGAGTAGCGAAAGCGCTGGCTGCCTGTTGTGATTGCAGCTTTTCGACGTTAAGCTTTCCTTGCATATTTGGGCGCACATTTTTTGCTGCACAGAGGCGGGTGCGTATCTTGGCTGCAACAAGATAGTGGTCCGAGTCGATGTTTGAGCCTCGGAGTGTGCGTACGTCTAAAACACTGGAAGCGTGCCTTCCGTCTATCACAACATGATCGATTTGGTTTCTCGTTTTTTGATCCGGAGACAGCCACGTAGCTTGATGGATCTTTTTATGCTTGAACCTAGTACTGCATACTACCATGTTTCGGGCCCCGGCGAAGTCTATCAGCATCAATCCGTTGTCGGACGTTTTGTCGTGGAGGCTGAATTTTCCGACGGTGGTTCCAAAGATCCCTTCCTTGCCCACCCTGGCATTGAAGTCGCCAAGCACGATTTTGATATCGTGACGGGGGCAGCGCTCGTACGTGCGCTCCAAGCGCTCATAGAAGAGATCCTTGGATACCTCATCCTTCTCTTCCGTCGGGGCATGGGCGCAGATAAGCGAGATGTTGAAGAATCTCGCTTTGATGCGGATTGTGACTAGACTCTCGTCCACCGGGGTGAACGACAGTACTCGGCGACGGAGTCTCTCTCCCACCACAAATCCAACTCCGAATTTGCGCTCCTTTACATGGCAGCTGTAGTAGACGTCGCAAGGCCCCAGACATTGCTTGCCTTGCCCCGTCCAACGCATTTCTTGGATGGCGGTGATGTCAGCTTTTGTCCTTACGAGAACATCAACCAGCCGGGCAGAGGCACCTTCCCTATTAAGGGTCCGGACATTCAAGGTGCATGCCCTCAAATCGTAGTCCTTTAAACATTTGCCGTCGTCGTCATCATAAG
>NW_023458556.1:60632084-60635324 GCF_013731165.1 Rhagoletis pomonella
ATTTCATCATGAATAGACTTACTAACGAGCAACGCTTGCAAATCATTGAATTTTATTACCAAAATCAGTGTTCGGTTCGAAATGTTTTTATCGACAAATTTTGTTCAGCGATGAGGCTCATTTCTGGTTGAATGGCTTCGTAAATAAGCAAAATTGCCGCATTTGGAGTGAAGAGCAACCAGAAGCCGTTCAAGAACTGCCCATGCATCCCGAAAAATGCACTGTTTGGTGTGGTTTGTACGCTGGTGGAATCATTGGACCGTATTTTTTCAAAGATGCTGTTGGACGCAACGTTACGGTGAATGGCGATCGCTATCGTTCGATGCTAACAAACTTTTTGTTGCCAAAAATGGAAGAACTGAACTTGGTTGACATGTGGTTTCAACAAGATGGCGCTACATGCCACACAGCTCGCGATTCTATGGCCATTTTGAGGGAAAACTTCGGAGAACAATTCATCTCAAGAAATGGACCGGTAAGTTGGCCACCAAGATCATGCGATTTGACGCCTTTAGACTATTTTTTGTGGGGCTACGTCAAGTCTAAAGTCTACAGAAATAAGCCAGCAACTATTCCAGCTTTGGAAGACAACATTTCCGAAGAAATTCGGGCTATTCCGGCCGAAATGCTCGAAAAAGTTGCCCAAAATTGGACTTTCCGAATGGACCACCTAAGACGCAGCCGCGGTCAACATTTAAATGAAATTATCTTCAAAAAGTAAATGTCATGGACCAATCTAACGTTTCAAATAAAGAACCGATGAGATTTTGCAAATTTTATGCGTTTTTTTTAAAAAAAAAGGTATCAAGCTCTTAAAAAATCACCCGTTACAAAAGTTCGTTTTCATCTCATAGCTATAAATAATTCTGTATATAAACATATATACATACATACATACCTACATACCTATGTTTGTATAAACGCTTGGTTGTGCGCCAAGCGTGACAACAACAATACGTTGACTCAGCGATCAGTAATCGTAAGTATGTATGTACGAACGTATGTTCCCTAAAAAGTTTATTAACTCAAATGAACTTAATATTACCGTGTTCGTATGAATAATAGATACTAATTTGTGAACAAAAGCTCACCAATGTTACTGGAAACTTAAAAACCAAATAAATACATATGTACATGTATTATGGTTATTCATACCCAATCTAAAAGCTAAAAATTTAAAACAGCAAAAAAAGTGAAAAAAAATTTTTGTGGAGAATCTGGAGGAAAGTTAACAAAATGTGGTAGATCGCAATTTTAAGATAGTTAACTACTATTATTTCTTTATTTATGTATTACGAAGCAAAAAATGCTTGGGTAGGTACTTATAGTGTCGCGGCATTTTAAAAAGTTTACCTTATTTTTCTTATGTTTTTTAATTTACAGTCAGTCAATAAAGTGTAGGTACAGCAAATTTTTTACAATACGGGCAACTATTTTTTAAATACTTAATTTTTTTTATAAAATATGGTTAATTCTACAAAAAAAACCCAAAATCATAGTTCCAAACCTTGTGCAAAATTAAAGAAAATCCTGCAAATTTTAATGCAAATACTGCACTTTTTATTTACGCTCTCTAGAAAAAAGTTGAGTATGCAGTTTTTTTAGCCCATTCACTTTTAGTATAATAAAATGCAAAAAATTTATCAAACATCATTTTATATGGAGAAAATGGGCGACACCTTCAACAAAAAAAATATTGCTAAAAGCACCGGATACCAAATTTTAGTTTCGTTTTTGTTCTCCAGACGCCACTATCCAATTTCTATGTAGAATTGCCCCGTGATTTCGAAAATCGAGTTAATTTTTTTTTTCTATGAATAGGTTTTCGAGATACTTTGAATTTACCGTTATTCAGCTCAAAACAAAAAGCGGTTCCACTTAATTACGTATATCTTACGAACCAATTTAACAATCTTAAAAGGAGGTACGTCAAATCAATGCTAATGAAATTCTAAATCGACACACGTATACTACACTTGGCGTGGATAAGTTTTATATCTAGCTTACAAAGGAGTTGCCACCTATTAAAAAATTAAATTCAAGTTAACTGAATTACTACAATGTGGGTATCAATCGAAATGGTTTTGGAAAGGCTTCATTTCTAAACAACATGTAGGAGAATTGCAATATGTCCACAAAATTTAATTCAACTTGAAATATATATCACAGCATAGGTGTCAGCAAAAAAGGTTAAAGAAATTTTTTCAGAATCAAAACATTTTGAAGGGGGTTGCCACCTGTTTAAACAATTAAGTTCAAACTAATTTAATAAGTTAAATGAACTAACAGTTTTTGTACATCAGTCGAAATTATTTTGAAAATTCGCTATATTTAGGAGGGTTGCAAATATGAAGAAGAAGGGTTAAAAAGAAGAAAAATTAGTGCTTAGTCAAAATATTTTGAGTTTGATTGAAATAAATTAATGCTTATATAACACGCAGAAATTTCATACACTCAGCGTAGCGGGTGAGGGAAAACAAGTTTTTTATAAAAAATAGCACATTATCTAATAAAAACGATAAAATTCCAAATTTCAAACCCTGTGCAAAAATTATAAAAATTCTGAAAAGTTTCTTATAAATTACAAACTTTTTAATTCGAATTTAAAAAAAAAAACTTGGTATGCAATCTTTTATCCTATTAATTTCTGTGTACAAGGCACATTCAAAGAGTAAGTGTAGTCCTTTTGTATTAAATGTCGTTGCCATCCCTTTCGATGCAGGTGATGAGGCGGAGGATCAATTTTTTGATAAAAAGCCTAAAAAGTCTGCCGTCTGCTCCCTTCACATCGTTAGTTGGAAATCATTATCCACGCATGTGCACTTTCAGGAGAATAGATGCTAATTAATCTGACGGCATCAGGTGGGGGGATTGTGGGCGGCGGATCAAAACGTTCTATACAAACGAGTGCAGGAGTTGGTTCGTGACGTGGGCCATATGAGGTCTGGCATTGTCGTGCAGCATACAGGCTCCCTTTGTCAGTTAATCAATCCCAAAAGCTCTTGATTTTCGTGTTCATCATACGCCCTGGCAATCAAAACAATTATCTTAGTTAGCAGCTATAAAATACCTTTAATTAGGCGATTTGAGTGAAACAAAATGGATTCTTTGAAGAAGGTTATGTTTTTTTTTTTTAAATATTGTTATCCAAAATATTTAATTCGATTGAAATAATTTTAAACACATACTATAATTATGTGGAACATAATTAAAAACAAGTAATTTTTAAGCAAAAAAAAA
>NW_023458556.1:60635424-60656370 GCF_013731165.1 Rhagoletis pomonella
TTTGCCGTGGTCGTCATCATAAGGGGGGGTCTCATCCGAGGCTTTGCCTTGCTTCTTCACTGGAAGTGGTTTTTACGTGGCGGGTCCCAAGCCCAGCGCACAACCCATTGCTGGGACGGGGGTGGTTTGGCAACCAAATACACGTTTATATAGCGAGCCGCTTGCTCCAAGCAGACACCCGCTTCCAGCCGCACCTACTGGTGAACAGACGCTGCAGACCTCAGCTCTTAAACCGAATAAGTCGGAGTGGCCCCACCGAAGCTCCCTTTCTTTCTGCCGTGACCCAAGGCTGCACTCGGATTGGTTACCGCATCTCGCACATGGGTTGCTCACGTTGCCTAGAGTGCGCGAATGAGGACGCAAGAGTCGTGATTGCGTATAGCCATGCAACTGTAGCTGCATACCCAGCGCAACGACTATACCCCATTGCACTCCTGGTGAAATCAAAAAAGTTATTTAAATAATGGTGTTTTCTATTCTTTTTTCTTTTACCGGAAAATGTTGCCTTATCAGTGCTCTCTACGCACAAATACTAAGGAGAGGGCGATGAAAAGACAGCATTTTTTTTACAGAAAACGCCATAAGTTTCATTATAATTTTCGGTTTATTGATAAAAATATAATAACATTTTACTACAATAATCTAAATATTATCAGATTTATTGTGGTCATATATTATTATATTGAGAATACGATATATGTCGTCGTTTAAAGTACATAACCGCATATCGTCATTCTGCAAAACCGCGTAACTGACATTGGCTGCCAAAAATTCGATTTGCTCACACAAGCTCTTGGCTCGATCCTTATCCTTTCGTCCTGAAATATACTAGCCACAAATGCGATTGCTTTGTAAAAAAAGAGAACCATTTTGAAATATGAGTGTTTTTACGCTCTAGAAAATAATTTCTACAATTTCACATACGCGGTTTTGCATTTTGTTGATACGCGGTTTTGCACTTTAAACGACGATATGTGTAAAGTTATTACATAGAAACATAATCAAAACAAAAAGGAGATTTGTATTACATCAGAATATTTGAGTTCTTATCTCTATAATGGTCGTAAAAATAATTGTATTTACAACACAATTTTTGAATGCTTATCTCCTTAGAGGTGATACAAAAATAAAATTTTAATTACCGCACAATTTTCGAACTCATATCTTTTAACAGTAAGATTTATATGATATTGGATTAATACATAAAAATATTCACGCAAATCACGCAACTCCTTAGAGCTTATCAGAAAAATTAACATATGAACATGTCTCATTATGGAGATGAATTCTCAGCTTGAAAAGAAATTTAAGGAACAATATGCAGAAGTTGCTTTATAGAATACTGGACTTAAATATTTACAGAACGCAAGTAAGCCTTTATTTTTTATTTATATTTATAATTAATGGTAGTACTATCGCTAAAAAAAATAATGATTTTTACAATAAAAATTAAAAGGTTCCTTTATATAATTGCTCAGTCATGCGAGTTAGCCGAAGCAGCTATAGAATTGTGTTATGTACCAAATTACAGTGCAAGCTGCAGAGGCTAGTGACAATTGTCAGATTTTAGATCAGTGATCAGTTGAAAAAATATAAGCATTTAAAGATCCCCTTAAGGTATTCTCAACAAATCTATACAAAATTCAGCGCTGTTAATAGAACAGATGTTTTGAGAAAATTATATAATTTTCTTTACGGAATTTATTTAATAAAATTTTCCTGTTGCCCTTGACCGTGTTTTAAAAAAAAAGGAAAATGTGTCAGAAAAATCCATAGAGAGCAATGTCATCTGTTGAAAAATATTAACCAATTTTCAGTAGAATTGAATTTCGAAGAAAGTATACATGGCTATTACACTGCACAGCACTCAGCTGGGTATTGGACCAAACCAACTGTTTTTAAGAGATTGAGTCATAAGTAAAAAAAGTGATTTCTCCATTTTTCGAAGTTAGCCTCCGAAATCGAGATAAGGGCCTTCGAAGTTCGAATTTGGACCTTTAGTAAACAATTATTTTTTATTATTGCATGTTAAAAGCAAAAGAAGAAAAAATACAGACGTGGTCCGCCTTTTTATCCTATTTATATGGTATTTAAATTTTTTTTTGTGAAAACTTATATTACAGGTGCTATAACGGGTCAAAGGAAAGATCTTCGAAAAATTAAAAACTTAATGTTTCAGAAGCCTTTTAACTGATTTTTGAAAGATTCATATCGTTGTGATTTAATCCCCTTTCTTATGATATCAAAATTTGTATTCTTCGTATATAAAAATTTGAGTAAAAACACATTTAAAGCAAAAAATTCCTTTTTTTGTATAAAAACAATATTTTAAACAAGAAAATTACAAACCGATTTAAAAACAAGTAAGAAAGTCAAAGTTCGGGTGGAGCCGAACATTAAATACCCGGCGCAAGTATTAAATATATGTTTTTTCACCGGGGTGTATCAATTTTGAGTAAATTAGCGTCCTTAAATTTCGAAATATTCCAGTTTCAAGCATTTCTGAAATTTACCGTTATATGAAAGGCGGCCGTAATTTTAGCCCAATTTCAATAACTTTCAACGTTTTGCTTTTATGTGGCAAGCACAATAAAAATACCGAGTTTGGTACAAATTGGTATAACGGTTACCGATATACATATATGTGTGGTGCCACGCCCATTTTCCAAAATTTTACCATAAACGTATTTCTTGATAAAGAATTGTTGCAAGCATCAATTTTGAATAAATTAGCTTTAATATTTTCTGATTTATCGAAGATTTTGTATTTCTCTAAATTACCGTTATATGGGATGTGGGCGTGGTTATTGTCCGCTTTTAAAATTTCCGGCCATTTAGTATGCTGTACCAAGGCCAACAACTTTGCCAAGTTTGGAAGAAATTGGTGCAGCGGTTACCAAGATATGCACATGTTACCATAAGTGGGCGTGGCTGCGCCCATTTTCCAAAAATGTATAATATTCTTATTTTTCGACTGAAAATTATTATAAATATCAATTTTGAGTGAATTATCTTCAGTAGTTAGTAAAATATCGCAGTTTTCGTATTTCTGGAAATTACCGTTATATGGGAAGTGGGCGTGGTTACTGTCCGATTTCACGCATTTTCAATAGCAACCTACCTTGGATTAACGGAAACCTACTTACCAAATTTCGTTGAGATATCTCAATTTTTGCTCGAGTTATCGTGTACACGGGCGGACGGACAGACGGACTTCTGTATTCATTCTGAGCATTTACGTATACATTTGTCTATATCTATCTCGATTCGTTTTGGCTGTTACAAACAACCGTTATGTGAACAAAATTAATATACCCTTGTGCACAAGTGCGCTCGGGTATAAAAATAAAAACAAAGATGCGTAAAGATAAAGGCAAAAAGTAAAAGACCTAGGTAAATTTAAACAGTTTGCTTATGTAAGGGCAAAGGTGAAGGTGTTCCTAGATGAAGAAACTAATAAATATAAAGGTAAAAATAAAGATAAATATTGGAAAAGATGGGGATGAGGATACCGACAAAAGGAAGGTAGGGGGAGAAAAATTAATACAAAGGTTATAAAGAAAAGCAGATATGTATGTAGATTAGGGCTGTACGATTAATTGATTATTCAAAATTTTATTAAAAATTTTGATTTTATATTTGAAAATATTTCAGTAATTTGCTTTATGATTAATCAACGTTATGAGTAAAATGAGTAATCATCACTTCAAAGTACTCTTTGCATATAAAGTAGTTGAAGTTCCTTAATATTTTGAAAACAACGTTTCTGTTTTCGATAATTATAGTGGAATATTTTTTTCATTAACCGATTGTGCAAAATAAATTAAGCATTTTCCAAAGTAAACTCTTTTAACGAGTAAAATTAATTTGTTTGAGTAACCAACTTGCTCGAGTAATCGAATAATTGCACAGCCCTAATGTAGATACACATACTCAGTCTGAGAACTATTTCGGGATTTTAGAGATTTTCGGTTTTCTCGGAACCTATTGATATAAAAATCGATATTTTTTATAGATTTTGCTATCGATATTTTTATCTATTTTGTTGATCGAATTTGTTATCAATATTTGTCGATTTTGTTATCGATATTTATCAATTTTGTTATCGATATTTTTGTGGATATTGTTATGTATATTGTTATCTATATTTTTATTGATCTTTTTTGTCGATATTTTTATAGATTTTGTTGTTGAAAATTTGGGTGCCGTTAGCGATGAACACGACGAGCGGTTCCAAATTTTTTAGCTAAATACTCTTGGACACCAAAAAGAGACTTACCTGATGCTAAATACTTCTGAAAATCATAAATAAAATTAAAAGATTATTTATTTACATAAACATCTCAAATATTCCAATACATTACATGTCCATTTAAATCCAACTATCAGAACTCCGACGGCAATGCAAACCACAATTGCCGACGGTAAAGGTGCTGCCAGAAAGTCTACGACAATGTCGAAAAGGAATGCACATAGATACACACGTACTTCAAAATGCAAGGATATACGATTCCCATAGTCAAAAACAAAAACTGTAAGACCATCCATACATAAACACACAGAGAGTAGTAAGTTGCATAAAAAGCTAGTTGAGTGAAAACGTGGGAAAACATAAAACTGCAGGTGCACTCACTCATTTCCATATGCACTCACTCACTCATCTATAAACAAACAAAAAACAATTGCGCCACGACACCGCCAACAACAAGAGAAGTTGCGCTGCATGCGTTTGTAGCAAGCAAACAAGTGCATGCAACATGCTACACAACGCCAGCAGAGTGCAGTTAAGAGCACGCTAAATGCAGGAGAAGAGAACATGCAACTACAGATGACACTTGCCAAGCCAAAACTCAAAGCGCAGAACGGCACCCATTGCAACGGAGTTGCTCGGTTCGAGCCACAATCGCTGTTAAGCCATTACTTCTGCAAAGGCTCTGCCTCTGCTACTGCCAAAAGCCATCGTCGCAGTCGTGGATATAGCTACAGTCAACCACTTTGCAGATTGCAGTGAGCAGTTCGAGCAGAGAGTGGTTTGTAAACAAAGCAAAGTGGTAGGAGAGCGTAACAACCTCGCACGTACTTACTTCTCAACACAGTTTGGAGTCAAGTATTAACAAGCGTACGAGGCGGCTTTGGAATCCTTTTAAAATGCCCCTACGCGATGATGGACTGCGCCGACGAGGAAAAAAACTTTCGGCTGTGCGACCAACAAACAGTTCGAGCGTGGAGCATGGTGTAGAGTGGACGAATATAGGGGAAAGTCCCTACGTGCCTTCGGCACGCAATGAACATGACCACGCCTACGACTGGGCGCATACACGCAAGAGGCGTAGTTTCGATTGGCCATCGACGTGATGGGAACGCGAATTTAGGAGGCGTGAGGGTGTCTGGTGTCCTACGCTTGGAGTAAGGTGCGCGCAGTCCGAATTTTCGGCTGTGAGCTGAGCTGGCTGGCCTAGCGGGCATTTGATGGACGTGGTAACGGTAAATGATATTTGTTTGGCTTTTTACGAGGAGTGTGGGTGTGTGTGCAACGCAACGTCAGGCGACAATGCAGACGAATGGACGGACAGCCGGTCATACAACATACATAGGATCGGATTGGGCCGGAAGCAAGCGACGTTGGTTAGGTGGCTAAGGAATAAACTACATACTTTGGCGTTGAGTTGCGGGGGTTGTTATGAGTTGGCCAGCTGACTAGTTGTTGGCGTATAGGGTGATTTTAGATTTTTGTTTTTGCCCAAAAACGCAGTCGACCTTTGTAAACTGCAAAAAAACGGGATTATTGATGGCAGCAACAACAGCTCCAGCAGTGAGGTTGTCGACAATTTGGCGGTGGCGGTGTGGGTGGCAGAGAGAGTACATAGAAAGACGCATCGAGAAGGAAGTGCGCTTTCGGATACAGATTTTGGAGGAAATTGTGTGCGTGCGTATGTGTTGGGCATGGATGCGATAGAGGAATCAAAGCATGGATGCAAAAAGATGGAACGATAGACATGCACTGAACCGGGCAGGCAGCTTTGGTATATATATGTCCTGCGAGCTCTAAGCGTGTGTGTGTAAGTGTAGTGGTGGGCAAAGGCGAAGAAAAATGTCGGTTCTATGCGTTGTGGAGGCAAGTAAATAATATTTGTCCTGCGTTCGTATTTTACCAGGAGAGTCAAAAGCACAATGGGAGAGTAAAGTGCGGTAGGGAATGCATTCGAAACGAGATTGCGTATGCGGTGAACAAAAACAAACTACCGAAACAACAACACCATTGAAAAAAAAAATTCAAAACAAAATAGCTGTGTCAGCAAAGCAAAGGATATTGATGAAGGATATGCGAAAAAAAGGTTGAAAAAAGTCGGTTGCGCACAGTGCATGACGAGGAGAAAGGCATGATGGGCGGAAATTCACAGAGCCTGCTTTAAGTGGGTAAAAATGCGAAGAGGAGCCGGTCTCGCACTTAGCAGGCTTACGCCACTTGCATACACATAGGCAGTCTGCCTGTTCAGTGGAGCGGAGCCGGTCAGCAGTAGAGCTCATCGCCAAAACGAACTGAATCGGCCCACTATGCTGGCCCCTTGTCCAGTTCAACCACCCACCAGGCAGTGCCTTCAAAAGAGAATACATTTTTTTTATTATTTTTTTGGTTTACTTACTTTGCTCGCTTTCTTGCTTGCGTAAAGGATTACGTGCGCGCAGTGGGAGCGTAAATATTTCAGTTAAGTGCCGGCACAGCACGGACCTACAGGACAGTCGTAGTGTAGTGGCAGCACGCACCCGCCGTACGACCAACTGACGGTCAGATCTTGTGTGCTCCTACCTAGTAGTTCGAGAGTTTATTTGGTTGTTGATTCGTAGAATCCTTTTTGGCCAGCCACAACGTTAGATTCATCGACGGCCCAATGCGTTGCGTAGGTGGTCGTTGTTGTAGATTTATATGCCTTTGGACGTAGTATTTTGCAGGTTTGCATGTGCTTCTGAACAAATGCTTGCACATAACTATGTACGTAAGTTTGTTTAAATACGCAAGCTAAGAACTGTTAGTGGATTATAGTCGGTTGGCATGTATGTACATATGTATGTAGGTTGGTTGGTTATTTCGTTGGCTTGTGGGTTGGTTCAGCGTTTGGTTTGTTGATGCGCTCGAAATGAACACGGCTGCATAAATGTGGCTTTAAGCTTGTTAACGAAATTTGTGTACATATAGCACATTAACATAGATACATACATACATATGTATGTAGTACATACTATGGACATACTATGTACATATGTATGGAATTGCAAATATGTATGACTCTTATTATTAAGTTTTAATTTTTCATTGCGCTAGTCTTTTGTTCAGTTAAATTAAAAAAATAAAAATAAAAATAAAAGACTTTGTAAGCAATTTTAACTCAATCGGATAAAATGTGTTCGTGGGCGCTTACAATAAAATTAAACGAAAAAATTTGTTTTACCTCAAAAAACATGCAAGGTAATTAATGACCGCTGCACAGTGGAAAAAATCGAAAAATTCATTGCCTGTAAATATAATTTACCCAGTAAAAGGAATTAAGCCGCAAGGAAGCCAATAAAATTAACAAATTTAATATTAAGAATTTGAATCAGATAATAGCTATGCGTAGGCTCGTCAGGGGAAAATTTTCAAAAATACGTTTTTTGAAGTCAAATCTCGGTTTTAAGTCTCTTAATTTCAATATCTCCTACTTATTTGGCACTACAAGCGTTTGTCGGTTTGGGCCGAGACCAAAAAGCTTCTCCAATTGCCTTTATCCTGTACGAATTTGCGCCAATTTTTCATCCCAAGTGCATACAGGTCCTTCTGCACTTGCACTTTCCATTTTGTTCGTGGGCGCCCTTGATTTCATTGTCCCCCCATGGGTGCGGAGTCGAGGGATCTTTTCTCTTTCAATATATGAGGCATTCTTTTTCATATCGGACATCAAATGTTGTGTTACACTTTCGATTGGCTTAAAATTTTTTTTTAAGTACATGAAATTAAAATTTTATTGCAGACTCCGATAGAATACCTATCCAGAAATAATATATTAAACCCCAAGAAATGGCCGTAGCAATTGTAGGACTAAACTTAGCAAAACGCACATTTTATTGCAAATCGTGTCAGAATATGCCTTCGTTAACAACATTTGTTCCGCAATATAGATATTCTGCCGAAATCCACAATAAAATTTAAATTTTTTAATTTGGTTTTAAAATAACCACACTCATTTCTAGAAGATTCTTTGATTGATAAAGTTGTGGAACAAATTTGGTTATTCTGAACAAATTCGAAATAAAATTAGCGTTTTGTTAACTCTAGTCCTAAAATTTTCACGCCCATTTCCACGGGTTTGTCGTCTTAACGAAAAATCTTGCCTTACAAATTCTATTTCTGCATAAGTATTCTATTAAAATGTGCAATAAAATATATATTTTTGCAGAAACACGATTTCGAACACCTATCTCCTGTATCTCATCCTAAGTTTTCGAAAACAAATTACAAAAAAATGGTTAACTCTCACAAAATAAACCATCATAACCGTCATAAAAAAATATATTTTAAAAATAGTTCTTGTGAAACGCCCATTTTTTCAAAACGCGATTTTATAGAGATTTAAACAAGGATTACGATGGTGTATTTTTAAATCCCTAATTTACTGGCCTTCCCTGTGCAAATGCACTTCAAAAAGTTTAACTGTTAATAGCTAAGTTAGCTTTAGGAAAATCATGATCATCTTACATATAGAAATGTTAAGCCAACTCCGAAAAAACGCAAACTTTGACAGATCATATCCCCGAAGAAAAAGAAGAAGAAAGAACTCTTCAAATACGTATTAGCTTATTACATGTATAGAACGCATAAAAAAAAAATTGAAGCGAAACAGAGACATGACATAATTTTTTTTACGAAATCCGTCCGATTTAAGAAGGAATCGCTCATATACATACATATACATAGTGTTGAACTTTAAGAACGAAAATTTTGGAATAAAATTAAGCAGATAGTGTCCCACGAATTTCAAACAAAATCTTTTTTTTTTGGAAATTTCAAAAATGGCAACTTTAAAAGGAATGAATAAAAAATCTATGTCCAAAAGCAGTGGACGTTTAATATAACGAATTTTATGTTGTGCGCCTAATTCGTGATATTGAGAAATCGAGGGATTTTTTTACCTATAATATCCCTTTCTCTTCAATTAAATAACTGAATGCATTCAGTTAAAAAATATACATTTATTGTTTTTAATTCAATGGCAACAAAATTCGAAGATTTTATGTATTTATTGTTTTAGAACTGCAGAAGCGCTACAATTTGTCTGGCAACATCAAGACTGACTCCAAATTTGGAGAAGAAGCACTTAGCAAAAATATGGCTTTAACTAAGTGTGTACATATTGGGGGCTTATATTCAATACCCTCTATCTGTACTTTTCACAAAAATTAAATTCTGATATAAAAATCCACCTAAGACTTAACTCTAATCGGTGACATTAATGCTGATCCTTGTATAACACTTGACAGAAGAGTTAACTATTAAATTACAAAGTCAAAATTCACATCAGTGACGAAAGGTAAGTCCCACATGGGTTCTAATATCACAAAGTAGTTTTTGTGAAAATTGCAGATAGCGTATTGAATATAAGCGCTCGATAAATATATTTCATTCGCGAATGTCATTTTTAAGTGACAAAAACACAATACAGAAATCTTTAAATTTTAATTTAAACCAGTAAAGGACTATGAGTTCGGTTGAAACCGCCTACTATATACCCGACGCATGTACATTGTTTTTTCCACCTTTCTGGAAACTGCACGGCACGTGGTTTTCCTCGATTTCAAACATTTTAGCTTTGATTAGACTTAATCAAATAATTAAACCGAGTTTGGTAGAAATCGATGAAGCGCTTGCCGAGATAAACTTTTGTATTCATAAGTGGGCGATGCCACGCCCATTTTTCAAATATTTATAATACCCTTATTTATGGTAAAGAGGTTGTTGTAAAAATTAGCTTGGATTATATAAGCGTCCTCAGTTAGTGAAATACCGGAGTTTTCGTATTCATACATATATGGCTTTATTCAAATATAGGGTAGTCCATATTGAATGCATATACTTCTAAAAGAAGATGTATGGGCCTCTACCTAAAATTAATAATTTTGGTTTATAAACCCTTAATTATTATCATTATGGATCTGTTTGCCTTTTTTTTAGTTTAAAAAGGTTAACTAAAAATTGCAAATTTTTTAAAACTTTCTTTAAAAATGTTAAACAATGGATTTTACTAAGGTTCACCGAATATATTCATGCATACGAGCTCATACAATAACAAACGCGTAAGTATCTGAAAAATTATGAAATCAAGGAACTGTATAAAAATTAATGGCGATTTCGTATCTTTAAAAAATGCTGTCTTAGTGTTTGTGCGTAGAGTGCAAGGAGGAAGTTGCATTTTTCAGTAGAAACGACATCGGCATAAGTTTGATAGAAAAAAGTGCCCGCATGCAAAACTTTTACGTATGTATGTATTGTTGTAGTTTTCTCATTTCTTTCTGTTATTCACAGCCAATTATAATTTTATTCAAGTTGAAAGAACCACACCAGTTGACGAGTGATGCCTAAGTGATAAATACATACATAAAATACAAGCATATCCATTAATGAATTTTTATGTGTACGAGTCTAGTCAACGGGCTAAGTTCATGCATGAACCACTCCAAACATCCGTTATTTGCTTATCAGGTAGTACCACCCCAGAGGCGTAGTCAGGATTTCGTGAAGGGAAGGGGTAAGAAGCGGGGGTCGGGCCAGGGGTGAGAAAAATTGTAAGCGATAACTTACAGGTGAGACATACATATAATGACACTATGTTCGATTTTTAAAAAAAGGGACAAAAGCAAATATCTCGAGAACAAGAAGACATAATAAATAAATGTAAAAAACGCTTTGGGATGGGGTTTTAAAAAAAAATAGTCCCGTTGGATTAAACATTTTCTTGACCTTTATAATGACTTTCAAAAATATAAGGATTTAAATTTCTCCCTTTATTGATATGAATCCAGTATGCAATGAACTCTTTAAGAAATTTTAAACACGTATTTCTGCTATTCTTGCGTCAGGGTAACCATCCCCATGGTCATGTAAAAAAAAAAACAATTAAACATTTTGCTTTTTAAGATATCAGATCAATGTATTATCATTCAATCAGGTCTTTAAAATTAACTACAAAAATAAAATATATATTTTTTTGTTTGTGTTGTGTTTAAAACATTTGAAAAAGTTCATTGCATGCTGTTTTCAGGTCAAATAAGAGAAGCTTTACAATACCTTTACATTTATTTGTATAATTTTGTCTCTTTTCTCCAAAATAGAAAATAGTGCGTCGTCCGTGTGTATTCTTTCATCTCGACACCTGAGTGGAAGATCGACGTATCTCGGCAGCCAGTTCGGAAACCTATCTAAGAAAACGCCCTATTTCAGAATTTGGTTGAGGAACGCCCTATCTCAGCTGCATTTTAGAACCGAATTCTGAGATAGGACATTTCTCAATCAAATTCTTGAAAAGTTTCCTTAGATACGGCGTTTTCGAACTGGCTGCCGAGATAGGTCGATCTTTCACTCAGGTGTCGATGTATGGGACATTCTAAATGTTATATACTTTTTGTCGACTCGCTTATTCCTTTCCGAAAACTTGCAACAAAAATTTGACAAGTTTTAACAGCTGATACAGGGTAGCAGTTTAATTTTTTAGGATGCCAGCTATACTGGGTTAATCTTATACAGATAATATATTGTCTGATTAAATTAATGGGTCTGCACACAATATGTTTATGGACGGGAGAAGGAAGGCAGTAGATATTTACCTCATCAACTTCAGACCGAGAAAACTGCGGCATAATTTTGGTTACATCATAGTGACCCGATATTTTGAGCAATTTTGGCTATTGTTTTTGTTTGTTACATTTTTTATTATACAAATAAAGATCATTATCCAACAAAAACTTTATCATCCCAAATTTCAAACTTTGTAGAAAAATTAGAAAAATTTTACAACAAACTTTTATTAGGAATTTGTAATATTTTTTTAAAAAAATTGTGCTTATTATTTAAAAAAAAAACACATAAGACCAAATTTCAAACTTTGTAGAAAAATTCAACAAAATTTTACCACACTCTTTATTAAGAGTTTTTATAAGATTTCAAGTTTGCAGTTTTATAGCCCATTAAATTGTTGTTTAATAAAGTTCAAGCTCCAAGTGGCTAAGAAATCGCGTTGATTTTTGACAACTATTTTCTTGACGGTGTCACGCATTTTCTTCCGAAAAAAGTATGCTCGAAATTTTTTTGTATGGAAGAAAATAATAACACCAACCGTAAAAAACTACCAAAAAGCAACGTGAATTCTTAGCCATTTGAAACTTGCACATTCTTAAGCTAGAATTTAATGATCTATTAAACTGCATATTTATCTTTTTATAAAAATTCTGAATAAAATGCTTGTTGTTGTTGTAAAATTTTGTTGAATTTTTCTAATTTTCCAAAAAAATTTGAAATTCGGACTTATATGGTTTTTTTCAGATAATGGGCTCAATTTTTATAAAAAAAAAATAATGAACATTAAGCAAGCAAAAGAGAAATAGTCAACATGTCGTGACCCTATTATTAACCGACTTCAAAAAAGGAGAAGGTTATCAGTTCGTAGGAATACTTTTTTTTATTTGATTTTTGTTCCACATAACTTTGGACCAAGTTAACCGATTTATATAATCCTTTTTTTAGGTGGTTCCATTCTAATTTGGTTTAAATCCGATCATTGGATCATGAAGAGATTAACGATAATCTTAAATTTGTATATAAGAATTGAAGTCGGTATCTTTTTGCTTAAAAATTACTCGTTTTTCATATAGCTCGAAAACGGTTTTATCGTGTTTTTGCACATTGGCCTTTTTAGACGGTCTGAAAAGACTAGTGCGTAGAGGCGCAATATGCAAATGCATAATCCACCGAACCGATAATTGCAAATATTTATTTATAAAAAGGTATTTTGTCATTAGTCTGAAATAAAATAAAAATTATAAATGGGAAGAATACAAATGGTGCTGTTTTATTAAATTAAACGTAAAAATTAGTTGATAATTGATGATGGGAGGCATCTGTTCCCCTAATCCCTACCCGCACTACGCTACTGAGTACCACCAAAGCCTTTCTTCCTTCCTAACTTATAATCAGTACAGTTTGCTTAGATCCACTTGCATCCTCGTATGTGCCAGTATTTGCTCACTGGAAAACATTTTCACATGCCATGTCCTGTCGATTGCGTTACCGTCCCCCCACTCACTCGCCTTGCTTCCTAACACCTTCGCCATTGTCTGCGCCCATCACATTTATCACTTCATTTTCTATTTATCTGCTATTGTTCTTCCAATACTGATGCTGAGTCTTAGTTTTTTTTGTGCTATTTTATTTCCTTTCTTATAGCTCAGCACCATTTTGTATGTAGTTTCCAATTTCGAATTATTCTAGTTGATTGTTATCGATTCGGTTGTTGCCGCATTCATACAAACCCTGCCACATATGTATGTATGTATGTATGCACACACAAACAGCCAATGCGGATGTACTTATACAAGCTTACATTAACGTCACAGCTAGTCAGTCAGTCGTCCATCCAATCCATCCATCCAAACATCGAAGCAGGATGCAACCCTGCCATCTGCCACGCTGAAAGCACTCCCCAGTAACTGTTGTCTGAAATGCCCTCCCGTCCCTCTGTCGACGATAAGCCGACGCATTGGTAGGCGCTTTGTTCCAAACCAAATTGTGAGCGTAGGCGTAGCTGGGGCAGCGCTGCAGTGGAGGGTATGCTTGCACAGCAGACGCATTCAGCATTCGTTAACAGTCCGCAATGGGTGCCCAACAACAGCAACAGCACATAACACCACCCACAACTTATCATCAATTGCTGCCGCATTGCCTACACTTGTCCGGCGGCAGCCTCAGCTGCTCGCCTCCTCTTCTTCTCGGCCTTTTGCCGTACGCTCTGCTCCCTACAGTTGCTTGTCGGGGTTACCTTTGGCTTAATTAACACATGTTGTTGCGCACTTACATAGTTATTTGCTCTCTCTGTTGTGCGCACGTGCAACATTTTGTGTGTGTGACAGCAAAAAAAAATGCAAGCGGCAAGGAAGCGAAGGCAGCGAGGAAGTGAATAGTAGACGAAAAGCATAGACATCTACACATATGAAGCAATGTATTCGTGTGTGCGCATTTTCATAGATTTGAACTTTGGCGTTGTTAGTTGGCCTACCCGTTACGTCTCGCCAACGAGCCCAACAATCAACTTGCAACACATGCCAAATCGTCGGCTGTGAGGCATATGCACATGTACTCGTTCATATCCACATGTGTGTTCGTTTCTTGAAGGACCAGCATCTATGCGCAAATTCCAATGCAGGTGCCCTCAAACAGCACAACGACACACACACACATACACATTCGCAGACAAGCTCTAAGCTCACGGAAGAGGATAAAATCGAGTTGCTGACACAGCAAATAGGCCTCCCTGGGGGTGTTGCACAACGCAGCACAACTTTGCTAGCAAGCGAGCGGCGCAATCTCATCGACATTTGTGTTCCTTCAATAGTCGCCATCTGCCGCCGACTGTCCGCTACCCGCTACCCGCTACCCGCTGTCCATCGTCCGTGGCCGATGCTGCTGCGTCCACATCTGCACCTTTGTTCACTCCTTTTCAGTTGCTTTTTCCGGTTGTCGATATGCATATTGGCAGCTTTTGTGTTGTCACAGCAGCAACAATGTAAAATGTCAGCCGTTTGCATGTGTGCTGGCGAGTAGTTAATGCAACATGGGGCAGTGTGGACAACACGTAGCCAAAGGCCTCTTGGGTGTTTTACATTCACATTTGCAATATATGCGTTCTCGTATTTATTTAGGGTTGCAGGTAGGTATATATGTATATGTATGTAAGAATACACACATGTACATATGTATTTTTACGCGCAAATGGTTCATCCATTGGCATGCGAATGATTCGTTTATACATACATATATCAGTATATTAAGGTGCACATAGTCAAGTCTGAATTGCTTCCCCAAAAAGCTTTTTAGTAGGCAAAAATTTACAGATGTGGCACACTGGTGGAGGAACAACGATCTTAAAAGTAAAATCTTATAAATTTTTTTAATGTTTACGGTTTATCTTATACATACAAATGTACATATGTATGCACATTAGGGAGGGTCAGTTTTTCCACTATGCGCGTATAGTATAGGAGAATTCTACGTGTAATTCTAAGCGAATTCACCGAAGAAACCATGGGTCTAAAATCGATTTGGAGCTTGCAAAATTGCGAAAATGGGTTTAGAAGAAAATGTGAAAATTTTCACTGTTGCGCTCTTTGGTGGAAGTTTTAAGAAAAAATAAGCGCAGAAATGGATTCCTCATACAGAAAACACCCTTACAGCATGTTTTTATACAAAATTTACGCACTTATTTACGATACTACAGCAAAATGCTAAGAAACCTATTTTCGCAATTTGGCAAACTCAGAATTGATTTTAGACCCTTGGTTTCTATGTGAAGTTTGCTTAGAATTACACGTAGAATCCTTCTGTGCTATACCTGCAAAGTTGAAAAAATCTCCCACAAAAATTTAACCGACCTAATGTACATATATATAAATTTCCCGCGTAGGTATGTTTGTTTCCGGTAAAGTGTAAGATTAAGCTCAAACTCACAGTTTGTCTTCCAGCCAATTAAAAGAAAATCGGGGTATTTCTTATAGATGGCGCTGGGGTCGACATAATCATATCTCTACAAAAATTTATCTATGGGGTGAAACTTGAAACATATGTATGTATGTTAGTTACACAAATGGAAATATTCAATTTGTTTGTCTTCAAACCAAACTTGACAAGGGATGAGGGAAATCCGTTCGAAAATATATGATCTGTCTACCCTGTCGGAATAATCAATCAACAAATCAAGAAACATATCATTCCAAAATTAACTCTATAAGAACCGCCGGGATCGACATTTGTACAAAAATTATAAAAAATTTTACCGAAATCCCCAAAAGTTTCAAACTTTTTATACAAAGTTTTTGGGAAAATTTTGGGTATGCAGTACGCGGCTGAAGAAATATAATGGCAAAGGTGAAGGGGAATATGTAGATGAAAAAAATAATAAATAAAAGTATAGGTGAAAATAAATATAATTATGAAGAAAAAGATGAGGATGAGGATATCAATAAAAGTAATGATAAAGACAGAGGAAGAAGCATAAGATGAAGGCGGTTATAAAGAAAAGGATATGTAGAGGTACACAGAGATTCGCCACGCGCAAACTCACCACACTTCAACTAAACTCACCACAGCTCATCCTATCACACCTAAATTCACCACATCTTGCTTCACCACAATTGAACTCAGAAAACTCATTCTCACCACACCTCAACTCACCTTACCCTAATTTGGCAACCATTTCAGTGTTTTAGATATTTTCGGCATTCTCGGGACTAAATCAGGATTTTCAAATCTACTACGGCATTCTCGGGGCTACTTAGATATTTTCGAGATTATTTCGTACTTATTTGTTATCGATATTCTAATCGATATATTTATTGGTATTGCTATCGACATTGTTGTCTGTGTTTATCGATATAATAATATTTATATATCGTGATTGGTATCTTTATGAACATATTTAACGAAAGTGAAATCAATATATTTATCAAAACTGTAAACCGACTTCAATTCTCGTATAAAAATTTAAGATTATCCAATGATCGGATTTAAACCAAATTAGTATTTTAACATTATGGTAAAGAACAAAAAATATTCCGACGATTTGATGACCTTTTCCGATGAAATATAACCTTTAACTTCTAGCATTTTACGTACTTCCTAGCCCAGTCGGAAAAGTAGTGATGCATTACATGCCTGATAAATAATACAATGTATTTCTTATGCGCACTCGATAATATTACTGCTAACTATGTAATCAGCATTCAGTTCCAAAAATAAGTTCATATTGAAACACATTCATTTCTCGATACTAGGTAAGGCAAAATTGAATGCCCCCTTTTCTTCGGACATCGCCCTGGGGAAAAAATGCATTTTCGAATGTGAAGGGGTTGTTTTACTGCTTACTTTTTCGATTACTATACATTACATTTTCCCACAGGGAGCCTGTCGTTTTATTCACAGAGTAGCCTAACTGACATTTTAAAAAAGTTTAGTTACAGCTTAAAATGAATTACCAGAAACGAAACGGTAATTGCCCGAGTCACGCCCTTTTAGTTTTATTTTACCAAAATATGTAGCATCAATGAACTTTTTAGTAAAATACTGTAACTCTAGTAACGTAAGTTTCGTATCTCCAGTAGGGCCTAGTGGCACTTACTTTTTTAATATTGTAGCGGCATTTCTACTACGGAACTTATTTCAAATAACATGCTGACCTTTATCGGAAGGAATTGTATGGAGTTATTAATATTTATATAGTTTTAACTAATTAAGTGAATATTTAACCGATTTCGCAAAAAGGAGAAGGTAATCAATTCGTCGGAATATTTTTTTTTTGTGTATGTAACCGCATAATTTTGAACCACGTAAACCGATTTCCATAATTATTTTTTTAAAGAACAGGTGTTACCTCACGGGTGGCCCCATACTAATTTAGATTAGAGAAAGAAATTTACGATAATCTTAAATATTTATATGAGAATAGAAGTCGGTTTTGTTTTTTGCTTAAAAATTACTTGTTTTTAATTATGTTCCACATAATTATAGTATGTGTTTAAAATTATTTCAATCGAATTAAATATTTTGGCTAACAATATTAAAAAAAAAAAACATAACCTTCTTCAAAGAATCCATTTTGTTTCACTCAAATCGCCTAATTAAAGGTATTTTATAGCTGCTAACTAAGATATGTAATTGTTTTGATTGCCAGGGCGTATGATGAACACGAAAACCAAGAGCTTTTGGGATTGATTAACTGACAAAGGGAGCCTGTATGCTGCACGACAATGCCAGCCCTCACATGGCCCACGTCACGAACCAACTCCTGCACTCGTATGGATAGAACGTTTTGATCCGCCGCCCACAATCCCCCCACCTGATGCCGTCAGATTAATTAGCATCTATTCTCCTGAAAGTGCACATGCGTGGATAATGATTTCCAACTAACGATGTGAAGGGAGCAGACGGCAGACTTTTTAGGCTTTTTATAAAAAAATTGATCCTCCGCCTCATCACCTGCATCGAAAGGGATGGCAACGACATTTAATACAAATGGACTACACTTACTCTTTGAATGTGCCTTGTACACAGAAATTAATAGGATAAAAGATTGCATACCAAATTTTTTTTTTAAAATTCGAATTAAAAAGTTTGTAATTTATAAGAAACTTTTCAGAATTTTTATCATTTTTGCACAGGGTTTGAAATTTGGAATTTTATCGTTTTTATTAGATAATGTGCTATTTTTAATAAAAAACTAGTTTTCCCTCACCCGCTACGCTGAGTGTATGCAATTTCTGCGTGTTATATAAGCATTCATTTATTTCAATCAAACTCAAATTATTTTGACTGAGCACTAATTTTTCTTCTTTTTAACCCTTCTTCTTCATATTTGCAACCCTCCTAAATATAGCGAATTTTCAAAATAATTTCGACTGATGTACAAAAACTATTAGTTCATTCAACTTATTAAATTAGTTTGAACTTAATTGTTTAAACAGGTGGCAACTCCCTTCAAAATGTTTTGATTCTGCAAAAATTTCTTTATCCTTATTTTCTGACACCTATGCTGTGATACATATTTCAATTACCTATTTCAAGTTGAATTAAATTTTGTGGACATATTGCAACTCTCCTACATTTTGTTTAAAAATGAAGCCTTTCCAAAACCATTTCGATTGATACCCACATTGTGGTAATTCATTTAGCTTGAATTAGTTTTTTAATAGGTGGCAACTCCTTTGTAAGCTACATATAAAACTTCTCCACGCCAAGTGTAGTATACGTGTGTCGATGTCAAGCAACTTTATTTTAAATAAGTATATTATTTAGTCGAATTAAATTATTCAACAGATGGCAACCTTAGTTACAATATTTTCCAAAGTTTGCTTTCTTAAATCTCTTTCGTTTCACACCCATATAGCAATGTTTCGTTTATCTAATGAAGTTAATGGAATTTAATTTTTCAAACAGGTGGCAACCCTCTCAAAAAATATTTTTGTAAGGGGGGTTTCTTAAACCCTTTGCCATTTGGCACCCGTATTGCGTTATTATATCAATCCTATCGATTTAAATTAATTTAAACTTTTAACGGGTGGCAACACTCTTTAAACCCACTATTTGCCTTCTCCTCGTCGAGACGAGCACGTAGCGTTTTTCTGCAAATCTTTTATATACATATACACATACAGTCAGTCAATAAAGTTTAGGTACAGCGAATTTTTTACAATACCGGCATCTATTTAAAAAAAAATTTAAAAAATAACAGGTACTGTGCCAAATGTTTGCATTTGTGCTAAAGCCTGTTCTATTACAAAAAAATTAATGAATTGATGATGAATAAATTGATGATAAAATAAGAAATAATGAGTGGTCAAATGAAAATACGCAAAGATTTTTTGTATAAAAAATGAGCAGGAGCCACGCACACCTGAGCAATACGCTTTTCTGCTCATTTTTCCCACAAAAAATTTTTGCGTATTTTCATTTGACCACTCATTACTTCTTTATTTATCCCTCACTTTTCTTTATTAGTAACATAGTTTTTTTTATAAGCTTTTTATTACCTTCCTTTTATTAGCTCGGGATGTAACTATGTAATATTGATGCGCCTAAAAGATGCAGCGATTTCTATTCTCAAGTTACAGACATACGTGATGACAGTACGAATGGCAATTATAATATGAAGGTTTTAGTTATTTATTAAAATTTTATTTTTTTTAATTTTTCTTCTGTTAAAGTTTGATTTTTTCATAAAAAAATAAAAAAAAACTGCAATGATTAATTAATTTGTCAGAAGCTATCAGTCCTACTTGAAAGTGATGTATACATAGTTTATTTAGAATTTCATTAGCTTTATTTTGACGTATCTCCTTTTAAGATTGTTAAATTGGTTCGTAAGATATACATACGGGATTAAGTGGAATCACTTTTTGTTTTGAGCTGAATAACGGTAAATTGAAAATATCTCGAAAACGTATCCATAGAAAAAAATTAACTCGATTTTCGAAATCACGGGGCAATTCTACATAGAAATTGGATGGTGGCGTCTGGGGAATAAAAACGAAACTAAAATTTGGTATCCAGTGCTTTTAGCAATTTTTTTTTTGTTGAAGGTGTCGCCCATTTTCTCCATATAAAATAATGTTTAATAAATTTTTTGCATTTTATTATACTAAAATTAAATGGGCTAAAAAACTGTATACTTAACTTTTTTCTAGAGACGTAAATAAAAAGTGCAGTATTTGCATGAAAATTTTCAGAATTTTCTTTAATTTTGCACAAGGTTTGGAACTATGATTTTTGGATTTTTTGTAGTAGAAATAACCATATTTTTATAAAAAAAAATTAGCGAGAAACAAAACATTTTAGAAAACCCAGTGCGTGTAGTCCCTAGTAGTAAATACATATTTATTTTAATTTTTTTAACGAGCTTTAATTTTTTATTTTTTATAACCAATTGCTAAGTTTAATTATTATTTTTGGCTGAGAAAACATGCATATCTACAATATTAACTAGTAACTAAACTAGTAGTGGTAACTAAAGTAAGATATAAAAAGTATTATTTCAATATTATTAATATTTCTAGAAAAACTGCATCAATGGTAGTCGCTAATTTGGTTGATGGATCATATCTACCAATAACGATTTCCAATGAAAAGTTTTCTTTCACAAATTTTGTCAGTTCATCATA
>NW_023458556.1:60656470-60678049 GCF_013731165.1 Rhagoletis pomonella
AAAAAAAAACCGAATCCAATGGTCGGATTTAATCTAAATTAGTATGGGGCCACCCGTGAGGTAACACCTGTCCTTTAAAAAAATAATTATGGAAATCGGTTTACGTGGTTCAAAATTATGCGGTTACATACACAAAAAAAAAAATATTCCGACGAATTGATTACCTTCTCCTTTTTGTGAAGTCGGTTAAATATTCACTTAATTAGTTAAAACTATATAAATATTAATAACTCCATACAATTCCTTCCGATAAAGGTCAGCATGTTATTTGAAATAAGTTCCGTAGTAGAAATGCCACTACAATATTAAAAAAGTAAGTGCCCCTAGGCCCCACTGGAGATACGAAACATACGTTACTACAGTTACAGTATTTTACTAAAAAGTTCATTGATGCTACATATTATGGTAAAATAAAACTAAAAGGGCGTGCCTCGGGAAGTTACCGTTTCGTTTCTGGTAATGCATTTTAAGCTGTAATTTAACTTTTTTAAAATGTCAGTTAGGCTACTCTGTGAATAAAACGACAGGCTCCCTGTGGGAAAATGTAACGTATTGTAATCGAAAAAGTAATCAGTAAAACACCCTTTTCACATTCGAAAATGCATTTTTCCCCCCAGGGCAATGTCCCAAGAAAAGGGGGCATTCAATTTTGCATTTTTGCATTACATAGCATCGAGAAATGAATGTGTTTTAATATGCACTTTTTTTTGGACCTCTTTGAATACATTAGAATGCTGATTACATAGTTAGCAGTAATATTATCGAGAAATACATTATATTATTTATCAGGCATGTAATGCATTACTACTTTTCCGACTGGGCTATGTAGTACGTAAAATGCTATAAGCTAAAGGTTATATTTCATCGGAAAAGGTAATCAAATCGTCGGAATATTTTTTGTTTTTTACCATAATGTTAAAATACTAATTTGGTTTAAATCCGTTCATTGGATAATCTTAAATTTTTATACGAGAATTGAAGTTGGTTTACAGTTTTGATAAATAGATTGATTTCAGTTAAATATGTTAATAAATATACCCATAACTATACATATATATTATTATATCGATAAATACATCGACAAAAATATCGATTATTATGTCGATAGCAATACCAGTAAATATATCGATAAGAATATCGATAACAAATAAGTACGAAATAATCTCGAAAATATCTAAGTGGTTCAGAGAATGCCGTAATGGATTTTAAAATCCTCATTTAGTCCCAAGAATCCCCAAAATCCCTAAGTCACTGAAATGGTTGCCAAATTCGAGTAAGGTGAGTTGAGGTGTGGTGAGAATGCGTTTTATGAGTTCAATTGTGGTGAAGCAAGATGTGGTGAATTTAGGTGTGATTGCCTTCATCTTATTTTTCCTTCCTCTGTCTTTATCATTACTTTTATTGATATCCTCATCCTCATCTTTTTCTTCATAATTATATTTATTTTCACCTTTACTTTTATTTATTATTTTCTTCATCTACATATTCCCCTTCACCTTTGCCATTATATTTTTGCAGCCGCGAACTGCATACCCAAAATTTTCCCAAAAACTTTGTATAAAAAGTTTATAACCTCTGGGGATTTCGGTAAAATTTTTTATAATTTTTGTACAAATGTCGATCCCGGCGGTTCTTATCGAGTTAATTTTGGGATAATATGTTTCTTGATTTATTGGTTGATTATTCCGACAGGGTAGACATATGATATATTTTCGAACGGATTTCCCTCATCCCTTGTCAAGTTTGGTTTGAAGACAAACAAATTAAATATTTCCATCTATAAAAATACCCCGATTTTCTTTTAATTGGCTGGAAGACAAACTGTGAGTTTGAGCTTAATCTAAGACTTTACCGGAAACAAACATACCTACGCGGAAAATTTTTATATATGTACATTAGGTCGGTTAAATTTTTATGGGAGATTTTCTCGACTTTGCAGGTATAGTACAGGAGGATTCTACGTGTAGGTTTAAGTAAACTTCACGTAGAAATTTGGAGTTTGCCAAATTGCGAAAATTGGTTTCTTAAAATTTTGCTGTAGTAAAGAAGTGCGTAAATTTTGTATAAAAACATGCTGTAAGGGTATTTTCTGTATGAGGAATCCATTTCTGCACTTATTTTTTCTTAAAACTTCCACCAAAGGGCGCAACAGTGAAATTTTCACATTGTCCTCGAAGCCCATTTTCACAATTTTGCAAGCTCCAAATTGATTTTAGACCCATGGTTTCTTCGGTGATTTCGCTTAGAATTATACCTAGAATCCTCCTGTACTATAGTCGCATAGTCGAAAAACTGACCCTCCCTAATGTGCATACATATGTACATTTGTATGTATAAGATAAACCGTAAACATTAAAAAATTTTATAAGATTTTACTTTTAAGCTCGTTGGTCCTCCACCAGTGTGCCACATCTGTAAATTTTTGCCTACTAAAAAGCTTTTTGGGGAAGCAATTCAGACTTGACTATGTGCACCTTAATATACTGATATATGTATGTATAAACGAATCATTCGCATGCCAATGGATGAACCATTTGCGCGTAAAAATACATATGTACATGTGTATATTCTTACATACATATATACCTACCTGCAACCCTAAATAAATACGAGAACGCATATAATGCAAATGTGAATGTAAAACACCCAAAAGGCCTTTGGCTACGTGTTGTCCGCACTGCCCCATGTTGCATTAACTACTCACCAGCACACATGCAAACGGCTGACATTTTACATTGTTGCTGCTGTGACAACACAAAAGCTGCCAATATGCATATCGACAACCGGAAAAAGCAACTGAAAAGGAGTGAACAAAGGTGCAGATGTGGACGCAGCAGCATCGGCCACGGACGACGGACAACGGGTAGCGGGTAGCGGACAGCCGGCAGCCGGCAGCCGGCAGCAGATGGCGACTATTGAAGGAACACAAATGTCGATGAGGTTGCGCCGCTCGCTTGCTAGCAAAGTTGTGCTGCGTTGTGCAACACCCCCAGGGAGGCCTATTTGCTGTGTCAGCAACTCAATTTTATCCTCTTCCGTGAGCTTAGAGCTTGTCTGCGAATGTGTATGTGTGTGTGTGTGTGTGTCGTTGTGCTGTTTGAGGGCACCTGCATTGGAATTTGCGCATAGATGCTGGTCCTTCAAGAAACGAACACACATGTGGATATGAACGAGTACATGTGAATATGCCTCACAGCCGACGATTTGGCATGTGTTGCAAGTTGATTGTTGGGCTCGTTGGCGAGACGTAGAGGGATTTGCGACGCAACGGGTAGGCCAACTAACAACGCCAAAGTTCAAATCTATGAAAATGCGCACACACGTATACACTGCTTCATATATGCTTTCCGTCTACTATTCACTTCGTCGCTGCCTCCGCTTCCTTGGCGCTTGCATTTTTTTTTGCTGTCGCACACACAAAATGTTGCACGTGCGCACAACAGAGAGAGCAAATAACTATGTAAGTGCGCAACAACATGTGTTAATTAAGCCAAAGGTAACCCCGACAAGCAACTGTAGGGAGCAGAGCGTACGGCAAAAGGCCGAGAAGAAGAGGCGCCGAGCAGCTGAGGCTGCCGCCGGACAAGTGTAGGCAATGCGGCAGCAATTGATGATAAGTGGTGGGTGGTGTTATGTGCTGTTGCTGTTGTTGGGCACCCATTGCGGACTTTTAACGAATGCTGAATGCGTCTGCTGTGCAAGCATACCCTTCCCTGCAGCGCTGCCCAGCTACGCCTACGCTCACAATTTGGTTTGGAACAAAGCGCCTACCAATGCGTCGGCTTATCGTCGACAGAGAGACGGGAGGGCATTTCAGACAACAGTTACTGGGGAGTGCTTTCAGCGTGGCAGATGGCAGGGTTGCATCCTGCTTCGATGTTTGGATGGATGGATTGGAAGGACGACTGACTGACTAGCTGTGACGTTAATGTAAGCTTGTATAAGTACATCCGCATTGGCTGTTTGTATGTGCATACATACATACATACATATGTGGCAGGGTTTGTATGAATGCGGCAACAGCCGAATCGATAACAATCAACTAGAATAATTCGAAATTGGAAACTACATACAAAATGGTGCTGAGTTATAAGAAAGGAAATAAAATAGCACAAAAAAAAACTAAGACTCAGCATCAGTATTGGAAGAACAATAGCAGATAAATAGAAAATGAAGTGATAAATGTGATGGGCGCAGACAATGGCGAAGGTGTTACGAAGCAAGGCGAGTGTGTGGGGGGATGGTAGCGCAATCGACAGGACATGGCATGTGAAAATGTTTTCGAGTGAGCAAATACTGGCACATATGTATGAGGATGCATATGGATCTAAGCAAACTGTACTGATTATAAGTTAGAAGGAAGAAAGGCTTTGGTGGTACTCAGTAGCGTAGTGCGGGTAGGGATTAGGTGAACAGATTCCTCCCATCATCAATTATCAACTAATTTTTACGCTTAATTTAATAACACAACACCATTTTTATTCTTCCCATTTGTCATTTTTTTTATTTCAGACTAATGACAAAATACCTTTTTATAAATATTTGCGATTATCGGTTCGGTGGATTATGCATTCGCATATTGCGCCTCTACGCACTAGTCTTTTCAGACCGTCTGAAAAGGCCAATATGCGAAAACACGCTTGGCTTTTCAGACGATAAAACCGTTTTCGAGCTATATGAAAAATAATAGGGTCACGACATGTTTACTATTTCTCTTTTGCTTGTTTAATGTTTATTATTTGGTTTAATAAAAATTGAGCCCCTTATCTGGAAAAAACCATATAAGTCCGAATTTCAAACTTTTTTGAAAAATAAGAAAAATTTAACAAAATTTTATAACAACAACAAGCCCTTTATTCACAATTTTTATAAAAAGATAAGTATGTAGTTTAATAGATCATTAAATTCTAGCTTACGAAAGTGCAAGTTTCAAATGGCTAAGAATTCACTAAGAAATTTGGGATGATATAGTTTTTTTTGGATAATGATCTTTATTTTTATAAAAAAAAAAAAATAACAAACAAAAACAATAGCCAAAACTGGTTAAAATGTCGGGACACTATTATGTGACCAAAATCATACTGCAATTTTCTCGGTCTTCTCGCGTCCATAAAAGGTAGAATTAAGATGGTCTGAACATATTGTTGCAGGCTCATTAATTTAATCAGACAATACATTATCTGTATAAAATTAACCCAATTAATTTATAAATTAACCCCAATTAAATTCAACTGCTACCCTGTATCAGCTGTTAGAACTTGTCAAATTTTAGTTGCAAGTTTTCGGTACGGAATAAGCGAGTCGACAAAAAGTATATAACGTTAAGAATGTCCCATACATATACATATTTCGACAGCCAGCACGAAAACGCCGTATCTACGGAAACTTTGCAAGAATTTGATTGAGAAACGTCCTATCTCAGAATTCGGTTCAAAAATGCAGCTGAGATAGGGCGTTCTTCAACCAAATTCTGAAAAAGGGGGTGTTTTCTTAGATAGGTTTCCGAACTGGCTGCACTATTTTCTATTTTGGAGAAAAGAGACAAAATTATACAAATAAATGTAATGGTATTTTAAGGCTTCTCTTTTTTGACCTGAAAACAGCATGCAATGAACTTTTTCAAATGTTTTAAACACAATACAAAAAAAAAAAAATATATTTTATTTTTGTAGTTTATTTTAAAGGCCTGATTGAATGAAAATACATTGATCTGGTATCTTCAAAAGCAAAATGTTTAATTGTTTTTTTTTTGACATGACCATGGGGATGGTTACCCTGACGCAAGAATAGCAGAAATACGTGTTTAAAATTTCTTAAAGAGTTCATTGCATACTGGATTCATATCAATAAAGGGAGAAATTTAAATCCTTATATTTTTGAAAGTCATTTTAAAGGTCAAGAAAATGTTTAATCCAACGGGACTATATTTTTAAATCCCATCTGAAAGCGGTATTTACATATATTTATTATCTCTTCTCTTTCCCGAGATATTCGCTTTTGTCCCTTTTTTTAAATCGAACGTAGTGCGCCGCCTTTAGCCATTATATGTATGTCTCAGCTGTAAGTTATCGCTTAACATTTTTTCTCACCCCTGGCCCTACCCCCGCTTCCTACCCCTTCCCCTCACTTCACGAAATCCTGACTACGCCACTGGGGTGACACTACCTGATAAGCAAATAACGGATGTTTGGAGTGGTTCATGCATGAACTTAGCCCGTTGACTAGACTCACACACATAAAAATTCATTAATGGATATACTTGTATTTTTATGTATGCATTTATCACTTAGGCATCACTCGTCAACTGGTGTGGTTCTTCCAACTTGAATAAAATTATAATTGGCTGTGCATAACAGAAAGAAATGAGAAAACTACAACAAACATACATACGTAAAAGTTTTGCATGCGGGCACTTTTTGCTATCAAACTTATGCCGATGTCGTTTCTACTGAAAAATGCAACCTTCTCTTTGCCCTCTACGCACAAACACCAAGAAGAGGGCAATGAGAAGGCAACATTTTTCGTAGAAACGAAATCGCCATTAATTTTTATAAAGTTCCTTGATTTCCTAATTTTTCACGTACTTACGCGTTTGTTATTGTATGAGAAAGTTTTAAAAAATTTGCAATTTTTAGTTAACCTTTTTAAACTTAAAATAAAAGGAAACGAGCTCCATAATGATAATAATTAAGGGTTTATAAACCAAAATTATTAATTTTAGGTAGAGGCCCATACATCTTCTTTTAGAAATATATGCATTCATTATGGACTACCCTATATTTGAATAAAGCCATATATGTATGAATACGAAATCTCCGGTATTTCACTAACTGAGGACGCTTATATAATCCAAGCTAATTTTTACAACAACCTCTTTACCATAAATAAGGGTATTATAGATATTTGAAAAATGGGCGTGGCATCGCCCACTTATGAATACAAAAGTTTAACCCGGCAAGCGCTTCATCGATTTCTACCAAACTCGGTTTAATTATTTGATTAAGTCTAATCAAAGCTAAAATGTTTGAAATCGAGGAAAACCACCCTTGATTGCCGTGCGGTTTACAGAAAGGTGGAAAAAAACAATGTACATGCGTCGGGTATATAGTAGGCGGTTTCACCAGTACTCATAGTCCTTTACTGGTTTAAATTAAAATTTAAAGATTTCTATATTGTGTTTTTGTCACTTAAAAATGACATTCGCGAATGAAATATATTTATCGAGGGCTTATATTCAATACCCACTATCTGCAATTTTCACAAAAACTACTTTGTGATATTAGAACCCATGTGGGACTTACCTTTCATCACTGATGTGAATTCTGACTTTGCAATTTAATAGTAAACTCTTCTGTCAAGTGTTATACAAGGATCAGCATTAATGTGACCGATGAGAGTTAAGGATTTTTATATCAGAATTTAATTTTTGTGAAAAGTGCAGAAAGAGGGTATTGAATATAAGCCCTTGATATGTACACAAGGAGTTAAAGCTATATTTTTGCTAAGTGCTTCTTCTCCAAATTTGGAGTCAGTCTTGCTGTTGCCACACATATTGTAGGGCTTCTGCAGTTCTAAAATAATAAATACATAAAATATTCGAATTTTGTTGCCGTAGAATTAAAAACAATAAATGTATATTTTTTTAACTGAATGCATTCAGTTATTTAATTGAAGAGAAGGGGATATTACAGGTAAAATTCCCTCGATTTCTCAATATCACGAATTAGGCCAGTAAATTAGGGATTTAAAAATAAACCATCGTAATCCTTGTTTAAATCTCTATAAAATCGTGTTTTGAAAAATGGGCGTTTCACAAGAACTATTTTTAAAATATATTTTTTTATGACGGTTGTGATGGTTTATTTTGTGAGAGTCAACCATTTTTTTGTAATTTGTTTTCGAAAACTTAGGATGAGATACAGGAGATAGGTGTTCAAAATCGTGTTTCTGCAAAAATATATATTTTATTGCACATTTTAATAGAATACTTATGCAGAAATAAAATTTGTAAGGCAAGATTTTTCGTTAAGACGACAAACCCGTGGAAATGGGCGTGAAAATTTTAGGACTAGAGTTAACAAAACGCTAATTTTATTTCGAATTTGTTCAGAATATCCAAATTTGTTCCACAACTTTATCAATCAAAGAATCTTTTAGAAATGAGTGTGGTAATTTTAAAACCAAATTAAAAAATTAAAATTTTATTGTGGATTTCGGCAGAATATCTATATTGCGGAACAAATGTTGTTAACGAAGGCATATTCTGCCACGATTTGCAATAAAATCTGCGTTTTGCTAAGTTTAGTCCTACAATTGCTACGGCCATTTCTTGGGGTTTAATATATTATTTCTGGATAGGTATTCTATCGGAGTCTGCAATAAAATTTTAATTTCATGTACTTAAAAAAAAATTTAAGCCAATCGAAAGTGTAACACAACATTTGATGTCCGATATGAAAAAGAATGCCTCATATATTGAAAGAGAAAAGATCCCTCGACTCCGCACCCATGGGGGACAATGAAATTAAGGGCGCCCACGAACAAAATGGAAAGTGCAAGTGCAGAAGGACCTGTATGCACTTGGGATGAAAAATTGGGGCAAATTCGTACAGGATAAAGGCAATTGGAGAAGGTTTTTTGGTCTCGGCCCAAACCGACAAACGCTTGTAGTGCCAAATAAGTAGGAGATATTGAAATTAAGAGACTTAAAACCGAGATTTGACTTCAAAAAACGTATTTTTGAAAATTTTCCCCTGACGAGCCTACGCATAGCTATTACCTGATTCAAATTCTTAATATTAAATCTGTTAATTTTAGTGGCTTCCTTGCGGCTTAATTCCTTTTACTGGATAAATTATATTTACAGGCAATGAATTTTTCGATATTTTCCACTGTGCAGCGATCATTGATTACCTTGCATATTTTTTGAGGTAAAACAAATTTTTTCCTTTAATTTTATTGTAAGCGCCCACGAACACATTTTATCCGATTGAGTTAAAATTGCTTACAAAGTCTTTTAGTTTTTATTTATTTTTTTAATTTAACTGAACAAAAGACTGGCGCAATGAAAAATTAAAACTTAATAATAAGAGTCATACATATTTGCATTTCCATACATATGTACATAGTATGTCCATAGTATGTACTACATACATATGTATGTATGTATCTATGTTAATGTGCTATATGTACACAAATTTCGTTAACAAGCTTAAAGCCACATTTATGCAGCCGTGTTCATTTTGAGCGCATCAAAAAACCAAACGCTGAACCAACTCACAAGCCAACGAAATAACCAACCAACCTACATACATATGTACATACATGCCAACCGACTATAATCCACTAACAGTTCTTAGCTTGCGTATTTAAACAAACTTACGTACATAGTTATGTGCAAGCATTTGTTCAGAAGCACATGCAAACCTGCAAAATACTACATCCAAAGGCATATAAATCTACAACAACGACCACCTACGCAACGCATTGGGCCGTCGATGACTCTGACGTTGTGGCTGGCCAAAAAGGATTCTAAGAATCAACAACCAAATAAACTCTCGAACTACTAGGTAGGAGCACACAAGATCTGACCGTCAGTTGGTCGTACGGCGGGTGCGTGCTGCCACTACACTACGACTGTCCTGTAGGTCCGTGCTGTGCCGGCACTTAACTGAAATATTTACGCTCCCACTGCGCGCACGTAATCCTTTACGCAAGCAAGAAAGCAAGCAAAGTAAGTAAACCAAAAAAATAATAAAAAAATTTATTCTCTTTTGAAGGCACTGCCTGGTGGGTGGTTGAACTGGACAAAGGGCCAGCATAGTGGGCCGATTCAGTTCGTTTTGGCGATGAGCTCTACTGCTGACCGGCTCCGCTCCACTGAACAGGCAGACTGCCTATGTGTATGCAAGTGGCGTAAGCCTGCTAAGTGCGATACCGGCTCCTCTTCGCATTTTTACCCACTTAAAGCAGGCTCTGTGAATTTCCGCCCATCATGCCTTTCTCCTCGTCATGCACAGTGCGCAACCGACTTTTTTCAACCTTTTTTTGGCATATCCTTCATCAATATCCTTTGCTTTGCTGACACAGCTATTTTGTTTTGCATTATTTTTTTTCAATGGTGTTGTTGTTTCGGTAGTTTGTTTTTGTTCACCGCATACGCAATCTCGTTTCGAATGCATTCCCTACCGCACTTTACTCTCCCATTGTGCTTTTGACTCTCCTGGTAAAATACGAACGCAGGACAAATATTATTTACTTGCCTCCGCAACGTATAGCACCGACATTTTTCTTCGCCTTTGCCCACCACTACACTTACACACACACACGCTTAGAGCTCGCAGGACATATATATACCAAAGCTGCCTGCCCGGTTCAGTGCATGTCTATCGTTCCATCTTTTTGCATCCATGCTTTGATTCCTCTATCGCATCCATGCCCAACACATACGCACGCACACAATTTCCTCCAAAATCTGTATCCGAAAGCGCACTTCCTTCTCGATGCGTCTTTCTATGTACTCTCTCTGCCACCCACGCCGCCACCGCCAAATTGACGACAACCTCACTGCTGGAGCTGTTGTTGCTGCCATCAATAATCCCGTTTTTTTGCAGTTTACAAAGGTCGACTGCGTTTTTGGGCAAAAACAAAAATCTAAAATCACCACCAACTAGTCAGCTGGCCAACTCATAACAACCCACGCAACTCAACGCCAAAGTATGTAGTTTATTCCTTAGCCACCTAACCAACGTCGCTTGCTTCCGGCCCAATCCGATCCTATGTATGTTGTATGACCGGCTGTCCGTCCATTCGTCTGCATTGTCGCCTGACGTTGCGTTGCATACACACCCACACTCCTCGTAAAAAGCCAAACAAATATCATTTACCGTTACCACGTCCATCAAATGCCCGCTAGGCCAGCCAGCTCAGCTCACAGCCGAAAATTCGGACTGCGCGCACCTTACTCCAAGCGTAGGACACCAGACACCCTCACGCCTCCTAAATTCGCGTTCCCATCACGTCGATGGCCAATCGAAACTACGCCTCTTGCGTGTATGAGCCCAGTCGTAGGCGTGGTCATGTTCATTGCGTGCCGAAGGCACGTAGGGACTTTCCCCTATATTCGTCCACTCTACACCATGCTCCACGCTCGAACTGTTTGTTGGTCGCACAGCCGAAAGTTTTTTTCCTCGTCGGCGCAGTCCATCATCGCGTAGGGGCATTTTAAAAGGATTCCAAAGCCGCCTCGTACGCTTGTTAATACTTGACTCCAAACTGTGTTGAGAAGTAAGTACGTGCGAGGTTGTTGCGCTCTCCTACCACTTTGCTTTGTTTACAAACCACTCTCTGCTCGAACTGCTCACTGCAATCTGCAAAGTGGTGGACTGTAGCTATATCCACGACTGTGACGATGGCTTTTGACAGTAGCAGAGGCAGAGCCTTTGCAGAAGTAATGGCTTAACAGCGATTGTGGCTCGAACTGAGCAACTCCGTTGCAATGGAAACATGCTCATCAACCAAGTTGGGTGCCGTTCTGCGCTTTGAGTTTTGGCTTGGCAAGTGTCATCTGTAGTTGTATGTTCTCTTCTCCTGCATTTAGCGTGCTCTTAACTGCACTCTGCGGGCGTTGTGTAGCATGTTGCATGCACTTGTTTGCTTGCAACAAACGCATGCAGCGGAACTTCTCTTGTTGTTGGCGGTGTTGTGGCGCAATTGTTTTTTTGTTTTTTTTTTGTTGATGGACGAGTGAGTGAGTGCATATGGAAGTGAGTGAGTGCACCTGCAGTTGTGTGTTGTTCCCTGTTTTCACTCAACTAGCTTTTTATGCAACTTACTACTCTCTGTGTGTTTATGTATGGGTGGTCTTACTGTTTTTGTTTTTGACTATGGGAATCGTATATCCTTGCATCTTTAAGTACGTGTGTAACTATGTGCATTCCTTTTCGACATTGTCGTAGACTTTCTGGCAGCACCTTTACCGTCGGCAATTATGGTTTGCATTGCCGTCGGAGTTCTGATAGATGGATTTAAATGGACATGTAATGTTTTGGAATATTTGAGATGTTTATGTAAATAAAAAATCTTTTAATTTTATTTATTATTTTCGGAAGTATTTAGCATCAAGTACGTCTCTTTCTGGTGTCCATGAATAGTCAGCTAACATATTTGGACTCCATTTGCCGTGGTACCTGTTGGATATATCCTGATGGAAAAGCTCGCCGTGGTCATCGCTAACGGCACCCAAATTTTCAGGAAAAAATTTAAATGTGAGTGTAAGAGGTTAATCTTGAGCGACATATTGCATCCCATATTCTTGTAGGCTGTTAAAAGGTTGCTGACCAACTCTTCGCATTTTTCGGCTAGGTGGTTTCCAAGAAAATTACGAACAACATTTCAAAAACATGTCCACGCGCATTTCTCGATCGGATTAGGTTTTTCTTCGAGCTGTTCATCAGCCAATAGGTCTCAAATTTGTGGCCCTACAAATTTCCCTCTTTTATTTTGGAATCGCTGATTTTTGGGAAACTCTTATACCAAAACTAACACTCATAGTACCTCTTTTTTAGTAAAAATTTTTTCAATCGAAAACATTGCATAAAAACTACTGAACTGCTTTTGAAGCTTATTGTTACTCTTAATACTTACCATAAATAGTTTTTAACTATTTCAGCTATTTGGGGATATAGTTTTCGCATTCTTTCCATCACGCGACCGGATCTCGATGTCTCTCCAATAAATCTTCTTGCCTCAACTATGGCAAACGCTAAAAAACTTTTCTAAGCTTGCTAAAATTTTTTACCAAAAGAGAATTTCCGTTGGTTGATCCACGTCTCCATTCTCCATTAAACCATTGTAAATTTTGCAACCCGTTACTTTGCTTTGGCCGCCAAAGTTTGGCGACGCTTGTTATGAAAATATATTTTAGCGATGATGATTGAGTATCGAAGTATCGACATAATTTGTTCAAGCTAGGGATGTTAATTTTTCGGCTTTCTTCGATCCCGGGATTTTCGGGATGGCGTTGTCACAATTAGTCCCGGGATTTAGATATTTATTACTTTTCAACAACTCAAATTGAAAAAAATTGTTCTATATTGTTTGAAAAGCTCTCCTACCATGAAATAAATAATAAATAAATGGTTTTGAAACCTACTTTTTTATTTAAAGTGGCGTTTTTATTTTTTCTCCCTGACCGCAGGATTTATTTTGAAGTACTTTGTAATTTCATAGATATGAATTAATACAAAAATATAAAAAAATTCAATGCAATGTAGAATAAAAATATGGGTAACAAATGCAATATGAAAATTCTTTAGAATTTAAAAAATTTAATTTTTTTGGATTCACAAGGACGAATAGGTAATTTTTAAGCTGACATAGTTTGAAGTACGAAATTCGAAGATGTTATCGAGTTTATATAAGCCCTTAATATATAATTTTTTCAAAAACAAATATTGCGAAATTTCAAGGATAAAATTTTAAAATTATATTTTCAATATTTACCAATCTGTACCGGAAACTGGAATCTGTTTAAATTCTACAGGAATTCCCCATTAATTTTATACCCATCCTTTGCCTCTAAGCACATTTCTCTGCATTTTTTACATCATTTTTGAATTACTGACGTCAGAGTGAAAAATTAAAAACGCAGTTTTACTATATTTGGCCCATGATTTCGCGAATAAATTGATATTTGTGTTTAAAATTTACTATCGCGCGGTGTTATATGTATAATGAGCGACACATTTATAAAAAAATATTAATTATTAAATAAAAAAAGAAATATAGCCAATTCTGGTCAAGAAAAGGAGTTTCTATTATTGCCATCAGTGTGCAAATCACAAATCCCGAAAATCCCGGGAATACTTGCCAAGAATCCCGGTATTTTCGAGACCTTAAAAAGTCCGGGATACCGGGATTAACATTCCTATTCAATACTCATGGAATACTCAAAAGTACCGTTTTCATGTCAATAATAACTTAACGTTATTATATCAGATAGCACATTTTGGTAAGCAAAATACGCGTAATCTCTTCCGTCGATTTTTAAGGAATACTGAGGGTAATAACTAAGTATGAGGTTTATATGCGGTTAGGTAGTAAGTAGTATCCAAAAAAACAACTTCATTTTATTCAACGAAGTCACTGTTTACCAGTGTTATTAAAATATCAGATGAAAGTTATTTAAAAAATCCATGATGAAAACTTAACATTGTTATCGCCAATCTTTATCGAACAATGCATTTTTACCATTACAGTACCATCAGATTTTTGCAGTTGCATTTCTTTGGAGACTGCAGCTCTAGAGTAACGGTTGAGGAAACTTGAACTGATCCAGTGAGCTAGAGCAAAGTCAACCTTTGAAGTACATCTAACTATATTTTCAAGAAGTTCCTTTGATCTACGAGCTAACACCGGCCAGAGGATCTTGCAACGTTGGAAGTCGGGGACTAAAATGCCGTGCGAGAGGTAGTCCTACGTGTATACGAGAATGTTAGAGGATCAAATCTTGCAGTTCGTGCCGAAGGAGGTGGTACTCTGATACCCAGCCCTGCCAGTTGTACGGATTTTTCCATACGGTACGGATTTGCAGGGGTGAAAATGGTTGTACGGATTCAAAGTACGGATTTTTAGCTTTCCGTCAAAATGTATGGATTTTTGTATGGATTTTTGGAGTGTCTTTTTCATATTGTAAAAATTTGCCAGCTTTACACATATCTCATAGGTTTCTTATAGATCCTGAACCCTCCATATTTTTCTTTAAAAATCCGTTATTTTCGTACTTGAGGGACTTATCTATTAACAGCTTGACTATTTTCCCCCGATTTTAAAAATCAAACACGAGAAGGGGATATATAGGCCTTTAAAATTATGTATAACAATCTATTGGTAGACTTGATTGTTGGGAAGTTTTTTCACGTAAAATACAAAAAAAAAACCCGAATTTCCTTTATTTTTCAACTTTAACCATCGCTTTAAACATTACACTGTTACCCGGTAGGGTCGACAACCTACCTGACAAGTTTTGTTGTATGTACGTAGAATGTACATCAACTAAGAACACACTGCTTGTTAAATTCTAGTCAGAGAAATAATAAGGTTGTCTGTGAAGCAATCAATAAATAGCACTAGTGGTAAGTAATATGTGTTGCTTTATTTCATGTTATTAAAAGTATGATTCCTGTGTTCACTTAAGTACAAACGATTTTTTTTTTCTCGCGAAACAAATTTAAGCGTACGGATTGTGTACGGATTTTTCACCCACCACTTTTTGTCAGTGTACGGATTTAGGACCCTAAATGTATCAGCAGGGCTATACCTACGGTGACCATATTAACCAACGTAAAATAAAGGACATTTTTTTCAAAATGATTTGGGAATACGTACATAAAACTTGTATGATAAAAGTACCTTAACCATATCGTAATTTAAATCAAATATTTACCAGTTAATTATATTATTTAACTGAACAAGTTGCCCTGCTGTAGCGAAAAATGAAGCCAAATCCTTTTCAAGGACTTCGCCGTCCTTTGCTGCCAAAATACGTTTACCATAATTCATACTGCACGACGAAGCCAACACACAGTGGTTCAAAATTGAAATTTAATGTTCATATTCCACCGGAGCCTTTATTTTTCAACCAATTTTTACTATAGACCAAACAAAAAATATTTATTTTGGTGAACCATACAGTTGTTTTCAACTAGTTTTTGTTAAGTAACATTTATTAACTGGAACTGGAGAATAAATTTCCTTCAAACTTGCTACTTTTTCTGCACTTTGCACTAAACAATTTAATATAAATAATCAAATAAAAATTCAGAAATCAGGCTCAACTTGGCAACTGTAAGCTTTCATAAAAAATAAAAATTAATCAAATTAAGTGAAAAATGAAGGCTCCAGTGAATTACGAACACTAAATTCCAGTTTTGAACCACTGTGCAGCAGGGGTTTAGTGTTCTCTTTCAGTGGAACTGGAAACTCAGCGTGCAACACGATCCTGGGCACAACTTTCCCGGTGCTTTATAGATTGTACAAAGATTACCGATTAAATAGAAACCCTTAAGTGCGAAACAAACCTGCGAAGGTTTTCATTATATTTTATAAGGAACATTTTTATTTTTCATATTCTGTGTTTAAAGATTTACCTCTGAAAAATGGAGAGCGGATTTAAAGGAGAGTTTAAGAAATAAAGGACAAAATGCGCCCTTTATTTTGAAAAAAATTATAAAGGACAGGGGGTTAAAATCAGGGACGTGAACCAGATGGAAAATTTGGTCGGTTCGGTTCAGCGGTTCGAACCGTTTTTGCACTTTTGGATTGGTTCGTCAACGCGGTTTTTTTGGTCTTTCCGAACCGGAGTTTCGGTTCGGTTCAACAGTTCGAAAAACAAAAAAATAACGCGCAAGTTTAAGTGTCGAGTGTCAAGTGCAACAACGCGCAAGGTTAAGGGTCAAGTGTCGGTCAAATGAGATGGGTTGCCTTTACATTATATATTGTCACATGGTAAACAAACATGGTAGGTATTACCATGTTTAACAAAAAGAATAAAAAGTGAGTACATTTATCTATTGAAAATTGCTTGAAACGAACCTTTAAACCGTTATGGAAAGTGGTTCGGTTTTCGGTTCGGATCAGACATTTGTGGAAAATTTCGGTTCGGTTAATGGTTCAGCTAATTAATAGAAAAAAGCGGTTTTCCGGTTCAAAACCGGTTCGGTTCAAAACCGGTTCGCGTCCCTGGTTAAAATAAAGGACTGTCCTTTAAAATATAGGACGGATGGTCACCGTAGCTATACCGCAAGCAGCCAAATTCTAAAGAAGTGGTCCCGATTTCCGCTTTTCAGTTTTAACTGTTTTTTCTCAAATTTTTATATACGAAGTGTACAAATATGCATATTAGAAGAAAAGGGGTTTTACCGCCTTAATAACGATGCCAATTTTTTAAAAATTGGTGAGTAATTTTCTTGTTTAAAATATTTTTTGGTAAAAAAAGTTATTTTTTCCTTTTAAGTGTTTTTTTTCAAATTTTTATTCACCTAGCATACAAATATGCATATCAGAAGAAAGAGGGTTTAATCGGCTTTACAGGCATATACATTTTGTAAAAAGCGGTTAGTAATTTTTTGTTTAAAATATTTTTTTTTTTATACAAAAAGAGGAATTTTTTCCTTTAAATGTGTTTTTGCTCAAATTTTTATATACGAAGTATACAAATTTAAATATCACAAGAAAGAGGATTAAATCACCTTTACAACGATATGAATCTTTTAAAAATCAGTTCAAATGTTTCTGAAATATTAAGTTTTTAATTTTTCGAAGATCTGACCTTTGACCCTTTGTAGCACCTGTAATATAAGTTTTCACAAAAAAAGTTTTATACCATATACCCAAATAGGATAAAAAGGCGGACCACGTCTGTATTTTTTCTTCTTTTGCTTTTAACATGCAATAATAAAAAATAATTGTTTACCAAAGGTGCAAATTCGAACTTCGAAGGCCCATATCTCGATTTCGGAGGCTAACTTCGAAAAACGGAGAAATCACTTTTTTACTTATGACTCAATCTCTTAAAAAAAGTTGGTTTGGTCCAATACCCAGCCGAGTGCTGTACAGTGTAATAGTTATACTTTTTCGAAACTCAATTCTATGGAATTCTCTATGGATTTTTCTGACACTTTTTCCTTTTTTTAAAAACACAGTCAAGGGCAACAGGAAAATTGTATTAAATAAATGCGGTAAAGAAAATTATGTGTATTAAAGCATTTAGGCAGCAAAAAAAGTATAAATGCAGTATTTTGGAAAAACCCGCAGTATCCCTTTTTAGAATCCAAAAAAAAGTATACACGGTGTACACTTATAGATATTTATATGTATATGTATTTTTGTATGTAGGTTTGTAAAAATAGATTTCGTTCATACGTTACATGGAAGAAAACGGCAAACACCCTCAACAAAAAAAAATTCTAAAAAATCAACGGTAATTTTTAGTGACTTGAAACTTGCATTTTATTATAGATACTAAAACTACATACTCGAAAGTTTTCTAAATATTCTTAATAAAAAGTGTGAAATTTTGATGAAAATTTCTGGAAGTTTGATTCATTTTTGTGAACTTTGTGCAATTTTTGAAATTTTTATTTCTGTGGCTTCTGTTATAGATCGAACTTTATTTTAAATGAAAATTATTAAATATCAGTATATGAACCGGAGTTGCATTTTGAATTTGGCTACTATTATTTTGACCGCTGCTGTATGTATATGAGCACTTACATATATCAATGGATGGCGTACACTTCATGCCACACTTCTCACATGCATATACGAGTACATGCATTAAATATTCTTATATTGAGGATACCTATCTTCTAATCGTATTATTGTTATTGCCAAATAACTGTGTAACTTTTAATGCAGGCGGCTGGCTGAACGTGTGCAACAAAATGGCTGTCAGCTGTCAAATAGCTCTTGCCTTTCGCTTTGAATATCAATTGCCAATCGTATTTGCATTCAACGCCTCAAATAGCTCGTTCTGATTCTTCCCACACTGTCAATCTATTGCTTAGTTTTATTTAGAATATAAGTAGTAGTACTGCAATTATCGGTGCTGTTTTCTTTGTGAATTTTATTGACGTTTCGATTCGATTCAATTCCTGCCAACCAAAGTTTTCACTTATTATTGTAATTGATTTAATAGGCTATTAATTTCGGAATAACATCAACAACAGCAACAACAAATAATGATTACCCAAAGTAAAAATTGTGCAATCACAACAGCTTACGAACATTTTCTTATCATGTGTGTATAGTATGTTTGTATGTGTAAGCTTGGTATGTGTTTGTGCGCGCAGTACGAAGTACCTTTCACAATTTGACATGCAAAATAAACTTGACATGCCAAAACGAAACGGAAGCAATAATACTAAATTGTTTGTATTCCAGCGGACAATCGACAAATGCACCAACTTCACACAAACACACACACATACATCAACCATTATATTGCACATTACTCGCCTATGTATGTATGCATGTAAGGATGAAAATGAGACGTTTTGATTGAAACAAGCCATTGAGGTATGTTGCATGTGGCAAGTGCGGCGTCGGCGGCGTCCATTTTGTATTGCTGCAGCACCAGCTCCTCGTATGCAGTTTATTAATAATTTACCAAACGAATGCATTGTGTCTCATCCCTGCCAGCAAATCCTATCACTTTTGACTTCAGCCACTTGAGGCAATTCAATTGCTGCTCCTGCCTCTGCTCCTGCTTCAGCTTCTACTCCGATTTGTTATTTTTGCCGCCAACTGCCGCGTAAGCCTTACGAAACTACAAAACTATTGTAGGAAAACATTTCCGGTACAGACATGGGTGGAGCAATTGAACAAATCGAAACTTAAATCCAAACAACAACAACTTGTCAAAGAGCAGGAGTAGTGCAACTCAATTTCGCAACGGTGCCAGGGTATGCCTTAGGACTGGATGGGTGAGAGCACTATGTATGGATTGCATTCGAAATGCGATTAATCGTAAATTTGTTTTCAATTAGTGTGGAAGAAATAAATAACTCACCAACGAAATAAATAACGAATACGAATAAATTGCAGCAATTTGTGTTTTTGTTTTTATTTTGTTGTTTTTAGATTCAGAAATTTTACTTACAACCCTTGCTTGGCCATGGACGCCGAGCTGCCTAATTTGGGTTCGTAAAACTTTTATTAGTAAACAATTTAAAAGACAATTTCAATTGGTCTCTCAATTACGCTTAATTGACATTATAGATATAGCCTTAAATTGATTGGCTTTGCCATGCACTAATGCAAGGCATTAAAATTTAAATACCACTCTTAAGTAAATTGAAGTAAGGAAGAGCGTACGGCCATTCAAAGCGTAAAATGCTCGGCTTGCAAAGCCTTTTGCTGATATGTCATAGCAGAGGGATGTTCTGCTATGGAAAACCTCGACTTAGAGGTCGTTCGCTGTCAGAAAACGAAACGATAGGGTATCAGGCGAGGTACATTTGCTAAACCAGATGAAGGACAAAGCGCAATTTGAAAAAAATTTCATTTGTCACGAACAATTTTTCTAGAATGTAAACCTTTTTCACAACCAGTACTGGACAATAACTAATCTTTTATCATTCTGTTCAAGAACGGAGTCCAATCATGACCAATAAATCAAAAATTAAGCTCGCAGTAATTTGGTAACCTAAAAAGCTTGGTAGGCCGTCTCCGGTCCAAAGCTGCATAGACCTGACATTTGCTTATGCGCTTCTTTTTACCCGATTTCGTTTTTCTTATCGACATCAGCAATCGAACAGCTAATGAATGAACTGTTTCCTTAATGATAGCTAGTGCTATGTGAAAAACACAGCTAAGGGATAAGAAGCCTTTGAACTTGATGGAGCGTTCTGGGCAAAATAAAATTCTATCAATTTCTCCGTGTTATCTCAACCTGACCCTGACTTCGCCTCTGACTAAGATTTCGAAATAGGGATTTGGATTTGTCCATCCCTGAGCCGGTGGTTATTTTATTTTATCACTTCAGTACGCAGAAATGGCTAGTAGGTTCATTCTTCAGCTTCCGGGTAAATATTTCTGTAGGGGAAGGGGGGCAGAGGATTTTAGCACGCTACGGCAGTCAGGAAGTGTCCCGGTTATTTTATTCTCAGGGCCGAAAAGTTTAAGTTTTTGCTTGGAACGGCTTATTTTGCTTATTCAGGGTTTCCAAGCTTAATTTTATCGATCATGCTTTTTTCAATGTATAAAGCTAAGTATCTTTTAAGAAAAGGGTCAAGAAATAAATTGCTATTATTTCGTGTGTGTGAATAGTAGCAGCCAAGGAGTTTTGACATCTGATATTTTACAGCCTGCTGTCTCAAATTCTCTTTACGAAATATTGCAACGAGCATATCGAGCCCAACCGCCAAAATAACGTAAGCGACATTTTTTTGCAACATTTTGTTTTTGATGCAGAAATTTTCCTAGAGCATCTAGATACATTTCTGCATCAAAAAGAAATGTTGAAAAAATGCCGCCTACGTTATTTCGGCGGCAATAGTAAAAAGCGTAGCAAAATTCTTCAGAACTTCGTACTGTTTAAGAAAATTTGGCTCAATAAATTTTTCTTGAAGATTGCTTTGGCATTTTTTTATTCGTCTAACTAAGGAAATATTTACAAATATTAACATAAAAACGGATTTGGTTTTATTCAACCGTAACTTCAGTTGCATTTCTGCTTGTATACAATATTTTTAAAGCAATGTTTTGTCTCTACAGGAAGGCATCGGTGTTATTGAAAAGAATAAAAATAATCAGAGGCCCGGAATAATAATTATTTCATGGTGGAGTTTTAAAAAAGTCATCCAAATTTTCGTAAGAATTATAAAAGTCTTTTGATAATAATTATGTTGCCGTCTTAAAATAAAAGTCTTTGAAGACTTAAAAATATTTATCTCTCAGTTAATTATTACGATAGAACTTTTATAAGTCCTTGAATAATTATTATGGATGACTCGAAAAATTTGTATCATAAATAATATAATAATTATTGATTGATTTTTATTATTTTCTCTTAAAATA
>NW_023458556.1:60678149-60682980 GCF_013731165.1 Rhagoletis pomonella
TATTTTAAGAGAAAATAATAAAAATCAATCAATAATTATTATATTATGATACAAATTTTTCGAGTCATCCATAATAATTATTCAAGGACTTATAAAAGTTCTATCGTAATAATTATCAGAGAGATAAATATTGTTAAGACTTCAAAGACTTTTGATTTAAGACGGCAACATAATTATTATCAAAAGACTTTTATAATTCTTACGAAAATTTGGATGACTTTTTTAAAACTCCACCATGAAATAATTACACTATGCGACAGTCAAAATCGGGATGGGATGAAACCAACGGGAAATGTTATATCGGTCAAAAACAAGTTATACGTGGCCCGGCGTTTCGCTGGGTCACGTCTAGGAATCGAGATATATCGATTTGAAGTTAGTAACTATCATATAGGGGAAATTGTCACCTTTGGTGGTCTTTTTTTTGACATAACTCGAGAACCACTAGTCCGATTTTGCTCAAACAAATTTAAAAAAATTAAAAATTACAATTCCAATTACAAAATCCAATTTGTCCCATTTCCATATGGGTGGTGCCTTAATCCCAGATTAGCAAGCTTTGGATTTCGACTCTTACCTACCGCGCTGAAGATTTCTTTGCTGAACCTACACCATCAAATAAACGGCAATGGGAATCGGCGTAAGAGTGGGTACGCCAGGCAAGGTTTTATCGGGCCGGGGGAAGCTGAAGAATGAACCTACAAGCCATTTCTGCATACTGAGGTGGTACAATAAAACAACCACCAGCTCAGGGATCGACAAATGCAAATCCCTTTTTCGACATCTCAGCCAGAGTCGAAGTCAGGGTCAGGTTGAGATAACACGGAGAAATTGATAGAAATTTATATTGCCCAGAGCGCTCCATCAAGTTCAAAGGCTTCTTATCCATTTGCTGCATTTTTCACAAAGCACTAGCTATCATTAAGGAAACAGTTCATTAGCTGTTCGATTGCTGATGTCGATAAGAAAACCAAAATCGGGGAAAAAGAAGCGCACAAGCAAATGTCAGGTCTATGCAGCTGTGGACCGGAGACAGCCTACCAAGCTTTTTAGGTTACCAAAGCCATGGACGACCAGCTGAAAATTGTTGCGACCTTCATTTTTGATTTATTGGTCATGATTGGAATCCGTTGTCGGACAGAATGATAAAAGATTAGTTATTGCGCAGTACTGGTTGTGAAAAAGGTTTACATTCTAGAAAAATTGTTCGTGATAAATTAAATTTTTTTCAAATTGCGCTTTGTCCTTCATCTGGTTTAGCAAATGTGCATCGCCTGATACTCTATCGTTTCGTCTTCTGACAGCGAACGACCTCTAAGTTGAGGTTTTCCACAGCAGACCATCCCTCTGCTGTGACATATCAGCAAAAGGTTTTACAAGCCGAGCATTTTCCGCTTTGATTTGCCGTAAGCTCTTCTTTACTTCAATTTACTTAAGAGTAGTATATAAATTTTAATGCCTAGCATTAATGCATGGCAAAGCCAATCAATTTAAGGCTATCTCTATAATGTCAATTAAGCGCAATTGAGAGACCAATTGAAATTGTCTTTTAAACTGTTTACTAATAAAAGTTTTACGAACCCAAATTAGGCAGCTCGGCGTCCATGGCCAAGCAAGGGTTGTAAGTAAAATTTCTGAATCTAAAAACAACAAAATATAAACAAAAACACAAATTGCTGCAATTTATTCGTATTCGTTATTTATTTCGTTGGTGAGTTATTTATTTCTTCCACACTAATTGAAAACAAATTTACGATTAATCGCATTTCGAATGCAATCCATACATAGTGCTCTCACCCATCCAGTCCTAAGGCATACCCTGGCACCGTTGCGAGAAATTGAGTTGCACTACTCCTGCTCTTTGACAAGTTGTTGTTGTTTGGATTTAAGTTTCGATTTGTTCAATTGCTCCACCCATGTCTGTGCCGGAAATGTTTTCGTACAATAGTTTTGTAGTTTCGTAAGGCTTACGCGGCAGTTGGCGGCAAAAATAACAAATCGGAGTAGAAGCTGAAGCAGGAGCAGGAGCAGGAGCAGCAATTGAATTGCCTCAAGTGGCTGAAGTCAAAAGTGATAGGATTTGCTGGCAGGGATGAGACACAATGCATTCGTTTGGTAAATTATTAATAAACTGCATACGAGGAGCTGGTGCTGCAAAATGGACGCCGCCAACGCCGCATTTGCCACATGCAACATACCTCAATGGCTTGTTTCAATCAAAACGTCTCATTTTCATCCTTACATGCATACATACATAGGCGAGTAATGTGCAATATAATGGTTGATGTATGTGTGTGTGTTTGTGTGAAGTTGGTGCATTTGTCGATTGTCCGCTGGAATACAAACAATTTAGTATTATTGCTTCCGTTTCGTTTTGGCATGTCAAGTTTATTTTGCATGTCAAATTGTGAAAGGTACTTCATTTCTGCGCGCACAAACACATACCAAACTTACACATACAAACATACTATACACACATGATAAGAAAATGTTCGTAAGCTGTTGTGATTGCACAATTTTTACTTTGGGTAATCATTATTTGTTGTTGCTGTTGTTCATGTTATTCTAAAATTAATAGCCTATTAAATCAATTACAATAATAAGTGAAAACTTTGGTTGGCAGGAATTGAATCGAATCGAAACGTCAATAAAATTCACAAAGAATACAACACCGATAATTGCAGTACTACTACTTATATTCTAAATAAAACTAAGCAATAGATTGACAGTGTTGGAGAATCAGAACGAGCTATTTGAGGCGTTGAATGCAAATACGATTGGCAATTGATATTCAAAACGAAAGGCAGTAGCTATTTGACGGCTGACAGCCATTTTGTTGCACACGTTCAGCCAGCCGCCTGCATTAAAAGTTACACAGTTATTTGGCAATAACAATAATACGATTAGAAGATAGGTATCCTCAATATAAGAATATTTAATGCATGTACTCGTATATGCATATGAGAAGTGTGGCATGAAGTGTACGCCATCCATTGATATTTGCAAGTGCTTATATACATACCTACAGCAGCGGTGAAAATAATTGTAGCAAAATTCAAAATGCAACTCCGGTTTATATACTGATTTTTAATAATTTTCATTTAAAATAAAGTTCGATCTATGACAAAAGCCACAGAAATAAAAATTTCAAAAATTGCACAAAGTTCACAAAAATGAATCAAACTTCCAGAAATTTCCATCAAAACCTCACACTTTTTATTCAGAATGTTTAGAAAATTTTCGAGTATGCAATTTTAGTACACATAATAAAATGCAAGTTTCAAGTCACTAAAAATTATCGTTGATTTTTTAGATTTTTTTTTAGAATCGGCAAAACCGTGTATTAATTCATGATCGTTTAATACAATACTTACCTCTAACTTCTTCTTTTTCGGCGCTGTAACCGCCTAAGCGATTTTGGCCGAGTGAAGCAAAGTCCTTCTCCACCTGATTTTTCCATCGCATCCTCCCTCTTCCTCTGCTACCACCAGCGGGTTCCGAGTTGAATACTTTCAGAGCTGGAGCGTCGGTGTCCATTCAAACGACAAGGCCAAGCCAGCGGAGCCGCTGTATTTTAATTCGCTGCACTATGTCCATGTCATTGTAAAGCTCATACAGCTCATCGTTCCATCGTCTGCGGCACTCGTCGTCGCCGACGTGTAAAGGCCCGTAAATCTTCCGCAAAATCTTTCTCTCAAACACTCCAAGAGCCGCCTCATCGGATGTTGTCATTGTCCATGCTTCTGCGCCGTATACCAGCACGGGCATGATGAGTGACTTATAGAGCGTGGTTTTCGTACGTCGAGTGAGGACTGTACTCCTGAATTGCCTACTCAGTCCAAAGTAGCAATTGTTGGCAAGTGTGATTCTGCATTGGATTTCCATTATTATCGGTGTTAATGCTGGTTCCCAAGTAAACGAAATTCTCTACTTTCTCGAAATTGTAACTGTCAACAGTGACGTGGATGCCAAGGCGCGAATGTGCTGGCTGTTTGTTTGATGACAGGAGATACTTCGTCTTGTCCTCGTTTACCACTAGACCCATTCGCTTTGCTTCCCTATCTAACTTAGAAAAGGCAGAACATACTTCGCGGTTTTTGTTACCGATGATGTCGATGTGATCGGCATAAGCCAGCAATTGCACGCTTTTGTTCCTGAGCGGTTCAGTTCTGCAGCTCTTATTATCTTCTCTAACATCAGATTAACGAAGTCACATGAAAGGGAGTCGCCCTGTCTGAAACCCCGTTTTGTGGCGAACGGCTCGGAGAGGTCTTTCCCAATTCTGACGGAGCTGGTGGTATTGCTCAACGTCATTTTACACAGCCGTATGAGTTTTGAGGGGATGCCAAATTCAGACATATCGGCGTATAGGCAACTCCTTTTAGTGCTGTCAAAAGCGGCTTTGAAGTCGACAAATAGGTGGTGAGTGTCGATCCTTTTCTAGCGGGTCTTTTCCAAGATTTGGCGTATTGTGAATACCAGGTCTATGGTGGATTTGCCAGGTCTAAAGCCACGCTGATAAGGCCCAATCAGTTCATTGACGGTGGGCTTCAGTCTTTCACACAATACGCTCGATAAGACCTTGTAACCTATGCTTAGAAGACTGATCCCGCGGTAGTTGGCGCGAATGGCCGGGTCACCTTTCTTGTGGATTGGGCAGAGCACACTTAAATTCCAGTCGTCGGGCATGCGTTCATCTGACCATATTCTGCACAAGAGTTGATGCATGCACCTCATCAGCTCCTCGCCGCCGTACTTGAATAGCTCAGCTGGCAGGCTGTCAGCTCCAGCGGCTTTGTTGTTTTTCAGCCGCGTTATTGCTATACGTACC
>NW_023458556.1:60683080-60687152 GCF_013731165.1 Rhagoletis pomonella
AAGAAGATCAAGTTTGTAGATGAGCAACGAGTGGCACACTTTGTCAAATGCTTTACTGAGGTCAGTATATATAACATCAACAGATTTGCTTTCACTAAATGCTTTTGAAATATAGGATGTTAATTCAAGTAAATTTGTAGAAGTGGATTTGCCCTTGCAAAATCCATGTTGACTATATGAAATGCTAGAAGAGATAGAATGCGTCAACTGATTTGTTATAATTGCTTCAAATAATTTAGGAATTGCAGAAAGCTTAGCTATTCCCCGGTAGTTCTCCACTGAAGATCTGCTACCGCTTTTATGTAACGGGGTTATGAACGATTCCTTCCATATAGTTGGAAAAACGCCCTCTTTAAGAGATAAATTAAATATCGCTGTTAACGGCTCATAGAGATAATTAGAACAATTTATAAGAATACAAGTATGGATCTGGTCAGGACCATAACTGAAGGACTGCTTTAAGGATTTCAGATAAACTACTACATCATCGGGAGATATTACTGGGATATTTATTGAGTTCATTGGACATAGTTTAAAAGGATAGTCAATGTTAGCATGTGAGTTAATGGAATAATTGGATTTAAAAAACTGAGCGAACATTTTAGAAATCGTTTGATTATCACTAGAGACGGTATTTTGATACTTCATGGCGGAAGGAAACCCACGTACATTTCGCTTGGAGTTTACGAAGTCATAAAATGATTTGGGGTTATATATTATACGCCATTTGATTTTACACAAGTAAGCTTTATAACACTTTTTGTTTAATTTAAAAAATTTGTGACGCAAAAGTGAGTATTTTACATAGTATGAGTGTAAACCGTTTTTTTTTTGTGTAATCTAAAATAACGCGACTTTCTGTTTTTCAAATTTTTCAGTTCTTTAGTGAACCATAACTGTGTTTGCTCTTCAGGAACATACATGCGTTTAGGCACATGCTTTTCAAATAATTTATGTAAAGTAAAGTTAAAAAGTGCAACGCTTTGTTCAATATTTTCTTTAATGCATTCCACGACAATTTAGACAGTTCTTTGTTAAGCATTTTAAAGTTGGCTTTCGAAAAATCAAAGCGAATATTTGGTTCGTATGCTTGGGTACTGCAATTTTGACCATCACTTATAACTTCGTAAGATACCTCCATAGCAGGGTGGTAGACATCTTCGGGCAAAACTAGTGGATCACACTTATTTACAACGGACTTAGATGCATCATCAACATAAACAAGATGTAATACTTTACCAAACTTATTGTGAAGTACATTAACCTGAGTTAGGCAGAGTTCAGCCATCTCCTCGTTGCACGTTGTTGCACGCACGCGAAAGGTATGATATCATTGTCAATGATGTTCCATGATATGCTTGGTAAATTAAAATCACCCAACACAATCATTGAATCAGAGGGTTTAGTCAGTAAATTAACTGATTTCAGTATAGAGATGAGTCGTGAATACACCAATGTGTCAGATCGGGGAGGGATATAGCATAGAGCTAAGTAAATAGACCCTTTTCCAGCCTGTACACGAATGCATTTGAACTCTACTGAATCAATGTATGGAAGACTAACTTCTTCAGATGGTATTGAAGAGTCTACAGCGAAGAGTACGCCACCGCAGATTTAATCGGTAATCTTTGTACAATCTATAAAGCACAGGGAAAGTTGTGCCCAGGATCGTGTTGCACGCTGAGTTTCCAGTTCCACTGAAAGAGAACAATAAAATCCTGCTGCACAGTGGTTCAAAACTGGAATTTAGTGTTCGTAATTCACTGGAGCCTTAATTTTTCACTTAATTTGATTAATTTTTATTTTTTTATGAAAGCTTACAGTTGCCAAGTTGAGCCTGATTTCTGAATTTTTATTTGATTATTTATATTAAATTTTTTAGTGCAAAGTGCAGAAAACGTAGCAAGTTTGAAGGAAATTTATTCTCCAGTTCCAGTTAATAAATGTTACTTAACAAAAACTAGTTGAAAACAATTGTATGGTTCTCCCAAAACAAAAAAATACACAAAAAAAAATTTTTAAATGTTATAAAAAATTTTCACCAAAATAGATATTTTTTGTTTGGTTTATAGTAAAAATTGGTTGAAAAATAAAGGATCCGGTGGAATATGAACATTAAATTCCAATTTTGAACCACTGTGTGTCGGCTTCGCCGTGCAGTATGAATTATGGTAAACGCATTTTGGCAGCAAAGGATGGCGAAGTCCTTGAAAAGGATTTGGCTTCATTTTTCGCTACAGCAGGGGAACTTGTTCAGTTAAATAATATAATTAACCGGTAAATATTTGATTTAAATTACGATATGGTTAAGGTACTTTTATCATACAAGTTTTATGTACGTACCAAATCATTTTGAAAAAAAAAAATGTCCTTTATTTTACGTTGGTTAACATGGTCACCGTAAGTATAGCGGCCCTTGAGATAAAACAAAAATTAAAAGTGGGCGTGGTGCCATCCCTTCTACTGATTTGAAAGGTGTTAACTTTGTTTGGTGCAAATTAATAGGGGCGATGCTAGGGGAAGTTAAGGTGGAATTTTCAATACTTTCAAAAGCTTATATATCCAAAACTATTTCACCGATTGGATATGGTTGGAAAGGTAATTGATAGACCTTTTATTTGATGTGCATATCTTTATATATTTTATATACATATTTCGAGAAAAACTAAAAAACCACATTATAACATTTTTTTTATAAAAATCTACGTTTTTCTAAAAAACAATGCGAAAGAGCTCAAAAATACCTATAAGTTGATATATTATTTTATATAGTTAAGTTTAAGCACATGTTGCCTCCGGCTATTTTATTACAACGCTTTTATCAACTTGCAATGTTGTGCGTCCAGAAACTTTCAATGTTGTGTGTCCGACACCAAAGCAAAGCTTTGAAAAGTTCCTATAAAAAAGCATAGTGCATAGGGCGACAGCTGTAGTGAATAGGGCGAGGTAGATGACATCTAGATGTCGCCCTATGTACTACGTTTGCTACAGCGGAGATAGACGACACGCCATTTCTTTAAATAAAATTAATTGGTGCTCGTTTGTATGTACATACATATGTAAATGCATGTGTGTGCACCTTTCTATTAATATCGTTGAATTATTTTAATATCTATTGCATAATTTTATTCAGACAGGACTAAAAAGTAGAAAATAAATAATATAAAAAAAACTTTTTAATATACAACGCTTTTATAAATGGACTAAAAAGTTGAAAATAATATTTCTCAGTCCCATAGAATTTGTTTTGATAACTTTTGATTTTGAAATTTTAGCAAAAGTCATTATAAACAATCTATGAAATTGAAAATGAAAAGCGTGGGGCGCATGTAATACACTTGAATTGATATGAAAAGTAATATATGTATGTATGTGGGTATATGAATAACGACCGCTTAAAATCGATTTCAAAGTTATACTTTCGCTGTAGAAATTTTAGGTCTACGTTATGTAGTTTGACTATTGTCAATTAAATCGAATGCTTTGTATTGCATGCGCTCCACGTTCGCTGATTGCGGCCGAAGGCCGCTTACGCTGAAAGAAGTTCTGCCCCTTTTTCCTGGCAACACAGAAAGGAGAATTCTGAGAAGTAAGGAGTATAATCCTTAAGCGCGGCCAAATGCCGTCTACGCAAAAGAACTTTTGCAACATAGCATACATCAAGCATACATTAAGAATAGTTTTTTAGCATATAGTTAATTACGTATTTTTTTAGAAAATCGTATTTTTATTAAAAAATTTTTATAATTTCGTTTTTTGAGTTTTTTCGAGATATGTTTATAATATATAGATATGCATATCAAATAAAAGCCTTTTCAATTATCTTCTAAACAATATCCATTTGAAAATCGGTTAAATAGTTTTCGATATATAAGCTTTTGAAAATATTAAAAACTAGCCGATCCGACGACTTCGTCCCGCCCAAAATTAGATTTTTAATTTAATCATTTTGGTCCAACATTTTCTCCAACAGTTCACGATTTTCATTGGCAAATTCATCGGCTAAGATTATGGTTTGGTGGTCGTTTGCCGCCTTAAATAAACTAACGAAAGTGTTATGTCCATGAAGAAG
>NW_023458556.1:60687252-60690540 GCF_013731165.1 Rhagoletis pomonella
AAAACTTTAAGCGCTTTGAGCGACCTCTAAATATTTTTTGACTTCAAAATAAATAAATCGGAGTTTATTTTGTTCCGACGTAGAACAATCCTAGGGCGTGAGAGCATTAAAATCCCGACTTTATCCCTTTGGACCACCCTAATGTACATACATACATAGATATGTGAAAATTACGTGATTGACGGAAAATCGAACTCACGCACGCTCACGCCAGCGCAAATTTCAGTCACTCACGATCGCGGAAGTTAAGTGAATTTTCTCGCAAAACCGCTCTCACGCTCGCGTGTCACGTAGAAAATCACGTGTTTTGCCCATCTCTAGTTTCGACCCATCGTGTTCGAGTACCCTCATTCGAGCGGAGTGATAATTATATCCGTTGCAAAAGAGAAGCGATACCCACACAGCTGACTGCGGCATAGCAACACAGACGAATATTCAGAACTTAACATTCTCTTACCATTGACAGCCGACTGCGGTTTAATGATCTACATACCAAGAAAGGGAATGCGAATTTTTTTCCATATAAAATCAGCGATATTTTGTAGCCAAATTAATCTTGATATGCTAAATTTAAAAGAAAAAAATTATGAATATTAAACAAACAAAAGGAAAACTGTACATACTGAGGATCAAACGAATGTGCTCTTCAAATGACTGGGAGTGTATTTAGTTTATTTCAAACTTTCATCAAATCTGTAATACTAGTGACAAATATTTAGTATATTTTATATGAAACCTCTTGCTAAATAAACCCATTGACTACTTCGCTCATTGAACTGTTTAATACATATTCCCACACGGAGCTACTCACTTATGCCCAGCACACATAACGTCGCTCAACTGGCAAACAAACGGTCATTATACGAAAATTTGTTCTTTGAAAACATCTAAACGCCAAGCACGAGCTCCATGAGCCTTTGAATGCCAATCACAGCTGGCGCCAAAATCATTAACTATTATAAACTTATTTGCTACATAGTCACAAAAAAATACACAATCGACACTTTTGTGTTACATTCTCTATGCGTCTTTACCGCTACTCACTGCTTCACTTTAGTACAAACTAGTTCTCACAATACACATCAATGCATACGAATTAGTTTTACCTTTGTTTAGATTAAACTAATATCAACAAAATGTCTGTGTTTTCTTTTCTGACTTTTCCCTCACTCTCTCACCCTTCCCCCCGCATAGAAGGATGGCAGCCTACTACCCATCGAACGCCACACCGTCAATGCTGGCAATTTAATCATAACGAATTTGGTCGAAACAGATCGGGGTATGTACGAATGTTCGGCCACTAATGAAGCAGCGACCATAACGGCCGAAACGGAATTGATGATCGAGAATATTGCACCGCGCCCACCCTACAATTTAACGGCGAATAGCACGGAAACCGCTATAACGGTACGCTGGCAACCAGGTGAGTACAAACGCAAGCACACTGTTGTTGTTCACTTCCTCTAAATCGGTCATTCACCTTGTTTAGTGAACTCTGTGGATTAGTGAGTACATTGCTTAATGCTGTAATAGGTAACTTTATGTGGTGTTGATGCTGCTTCTGCTACTGGTGTCGGTTGAATGAATTCCCAGTCAACGGAATTTTTCTGGTTGATTGCCCTAAGAGTTTTGTTGTTGATGACTTATGTATGTATGTAGATGATTTTGTGATGTTTTATTGAGACTTAGTGAAACGCATGTTTATTTTCGTTTTGCTGATTTAGTTGATGTTTAGAGTGTTGATGTCTACTAGCATTTAAACAATTGTTTATCAAAGCTCCGGGGGATTATTTAAAAGTTATTTGGTAGTTCAATACTATTATTAAACGACTAGTGCTGAAGTAACAAAACACAAATTTTTAAAGCCAAATGCATTGCATAGAGTCTTTATTAGATCTGAGAATCGCTTTACGGGCTTGGGGCTCAGTTGCCTACAAAAAAAAAGCAGACGCCGACTGGACTATGGAGCCTTAATTTGCAAACCTTGCTTCTCTCAGTGAGTTAGGTTCATCGCAGTACTACTGCCTATAAAACGGTATTTTCCACCTTCTGCCAACCTACTCCCTAAAGGAAAAATTAAACCACACTGTTGAACGAATGAAATTGCCTCCCTTTGAAAGGAAAGCAGTAAGCCTACAGGGAAACCTTTAAAATGTGAAAGATGCCACCATGAACGCCCATAGGGACTTCTGAAATATTTTTTCCATATCATGAAGGAACAGTCAGAGGGCCATTGCCTGAGAAAAGTGCTGGCGAAGAATTTGTCGTCGCGGATATCAATTCAGAAGCCGAATAGTATCTAGACTTTATCTCGCGAGTGAATGCAGAAGTACTACCAGGGTGAACTTCTAAACTTTACACGCCATAGGACCATTCTAACAACAATGAAGTATCTGATCACGCGAGGGAGCTCTTCAAGTTTTCGAAATATAGATTCTTCGGAAGATTTTCGTTTTCAAATTTGTATGGATCTTTGTACTTTACTACAATATTTATTTAAATTTTAAGAACGAAAATTTTCAATTCAATTTCCAAAACCCATGTATTTGTTTTTGATACGCACATTTTCAAATCGTTTTTAAAAACGATCCCACCATGCAAAATATGAGAAATAGGCAACAATCGTCAATGGCAACAAATTGGCGACTCACCGATTTATTGCTGTGGTGACAAATCGGCAACATCACTCCGTTCATGTCAATTTTGAATAAAAAAGTTCTCAAAACTTCCGAATCTTATGAATATGGCGTCAATAGTATTGGCCAAAAGCATCTAAATTATGCCCAAGGACAAGATTGAAGAAATAGGAAGCCTTACAGCGAGAAAATTAATTATTTCCGATTGTAAGTTGCGATTTGGTATACAAAAAAAATAAATGAAGTATTAAAAAGAATAAAATTATTCCAAATATCGCCTGAAGCGATAAGAAAAGGACTCATTCAGGTAATAAGAAAACGACTCGCCCAGGCGTGTTGCCTTCGACGGACGTTTTAGAGCGACCGGTAATAGGAAATCGATTCGATGGCAATGTTACCGGCAATAAATTTGTTTCCGAGGGCGACACGTTTTCTTATTGCCGGCAACACAAATTGTTTGGTGGGCTCATTTATGTTTTCTGCTTTTGATGTTTTTCATAAATAAATTTGTTTATGTTCTCTTTTCTAATAAACACACACTGTGATTTATTTAAATAAAAAACGTACATATGTATGTATGTGCTATATTGAAATAATAATATATATGGGTATTTCCAAACTGACGTTACGTGACACTCGTACAACAAAATGT
>NW_023458556.1:60690640-60694756 GCF_013731165.1 Rhagoletis pomonella
GCGAAATCGGACTTTAACCACGCCCACTTCCCATATAACGGTAATTTCCAGAAATACGAAAACTGCGATATTTTAGTAACTACTGAAGATAATTCACTCAAAATTGATATTTATAATAAATTTTAGACGAAAAATAAGAATATTAACATTTTTTTGAAAATGGGCGTAGCCACGCCCACTTATGGTTACATGTGTATATCTTGGTAACCGCTGCACCAATTTCTTCCAAACTTGGCACAGTTGTTGGCCTTCGCATAACATACCAAATGGCCGAAAATTTTTAAAATCGCTCAATAACCACGCCTACTTCCCATATAACGGTAATTTTCAGAAATACGAAAACTGCAATATTTTAGTAACTACTGGAGATTATTCACTCAAAATTGATATTTATAATAAGTTTTAGACGAAAAATAAGAATATTATAAATTTTTGGAAAATGGGCGTAGCCACGCCCACTTATGGTTACATGTGTATATCTTGGTAACCGCTACACCAATTTCTTCCAAACTTGGCACAGTTGTTGGCCTTGGTACAGCATAAAAAACCGCCGAAACTTTTTAAAATCGGACAATAACCACGCCCACATCCCATATAACGGTAATTTAGAGAAATACAAAATCTTCGATAAATCATTAAATATTGAAGCTAATTTTTTCAAAATTGATGCTTGCAACAATTCTTTACCAAGAAATACGTTTATGGTAAAATTTTGGAAAATGGGAGTGGCACCGCCACTTACGGCTTACCATCTAGCGGAAGGTTTCGGAAGGGTGAAAAAACATATATTTAATACTTGCGCCGGGTATTTAATGTTCGGCTCCGCCCGAACTTAGCCTTTCTTACTTGTTCGATTTTAGTTTTGGTAATTCATTTTTAATCCTTTCTTCCGTATTTTATCAGTGCACTTGCACAATATTCCAGGGACCGAAAATAACACGTTATTTTTTACAACTTAAGCTTGGTCAAATATTTTTTATTCCGAAATAAAAGTCCTTTCCGTACAATAAACAAACACAAAACACTTATCTAAATTAAACAATTTTGGTATCATATGAAAGAGGATTGAAATAGCTTTTAAACAGAAATAACGAACGAAGGTTACCACCTCTACTTATATTTTTTTTATAATTGAATACTAAAGAAATTCATATATCTGACCCAAGATTTGTTCTATGGTAATTAACTAACATATTTTATTTAAATATTTTTCAATATTTGACCAAGTTTAACTCTTAAAAAATTATCTGTCATTTTCGGTCCCTCCAATATTCGCATTCGCAAAAGATCCGCGTTGCTTATTGCGAATGCGAATGTCTAAATTAATGCGGAAGCTCCGCGGTTGCGAATGCGAATGGGAATATTCGCAACAACCCTGGTACATATATACATATATTTTTATTGAAATATGTACCTCACGTGTATTTTTTTCGTACAACAGATAAATATAACTCGATTTTATTTCCTTATTTTGATGTTTTCAAGTTGAAATTTTCGAAAAAGTTCCACAGCGGCAGGGGATTTCTTTTATGAGATTACCCCATTTGGCTGATGCCACACAAATTTGATATGATTTTTTTTTTTCATAGTATATGTCCTACTTAAAACTAAAACAAAAAACGCTTTCTGAAGTAATTAAGGAAAAAATTCGGCATTTTAAAGAAACAGTTTACCGATAGATTAATTTTTGTAAAAGATCTCTAGCATTGCCAGATTTTTTTTTCAAAATTCAGTACTTCTCAAAGCTAAACAAAAACAATAGATACACTTCGGTACACTTTTGTTAGACGCAAAAATTTTACAATTCACAGTTAGTTTTATTAAACACATATTGAAACAAAAATAAAAATTAAATTTATTTTTACATCATAAAGTATATATGTATATGACTTTTAAAAAGTTTTTGGTATCATCTGAATTTGAGAAAACTTTTTTTAAATCATCCCGCAGGAATCCCATTGAAAAGTTTGAACCCACTTATAATTTTTTATATATGGCAAAATTCTCAGAAATATCGTAAATAGCTCCTAGGCTGACGGTTTGAAAGAGAAGTGTTGTATACAACTAGAATAGGCAATTCCATTGGCTTTATTGTAGGGAAAAGACAACTGGAATTCGCTTAACCATGTTTGAAGAAAATTATTCATCACCTAAAAAATCTCTACTTTTCCCTATGCCCAAAGCATTTTAACATCGCTTTCAACAAGATTTTTATGAAAACCTTATTAACGTCACGTCACGTCAGATAGTTCAGCTGATTAAACATAAAGCAGAGAAGATTTCTATATTTAAAAACATGGAAAATTAGCCTTAAACATTTCCAATATTACTACAAAAACTTTTTGCGAATAGTCTTGCCCGATTCGCAGAGTTTTGCAAATTTGTAATCGAAGTCAAAATCCACGCCAGCGCGTATGTTTACTAATATCTTTAAATCGCTACTACCAACAGTTGTAATTTAAATCTTTTTACTGAATAAGGGGCCATTTAATTGATATGCAATTGGAGATAGACCTTTTTAAAATTTTGACTTTTTCCAAATTTTTTTTTTACATTTTGTTGTACGAGTGTCACGTAACGTCAGTTTGGAAATACCCATATATATTATTATTTCAATATAGCACATACATACATATGTACGTTGTTTATTTAAATAAATCACAGTGTGTGTTTATTAGAAAAGAGAACATAAACAAATTTATTTAAAAAACATCAAAAGCAGAAAACATAAATGAGGATGGTCATATACGTTTTTAAATTTAAAAATAGATTCTGAACATTTATACGAGCCGCAGTGAACTCATTCGCCTCGCAAAAAGGACCGTGTCATGCCGATATTTATTCACCTTCCAAAAATACCCTATATTTTTAGATATATAAAAAAATCTGCCTTTTTTCCCTACGTGCACATTTTTCCAACCAAAAATCCCTAAATGTAGGGAATTTTTCCTACATGTTGTATCACTGTCTAAAAGTGTTTATAAAATTATATTACATTAACGTTACGTCATCAGATTTTTTGGAGGAAAAAATTTAAATACAATTTAGACTTTATTTTTTACTCTGGTATAACTCAAAACATAGTAAACGCTCTTTACTTTAATTAGTAGGATCTAATTGTCTTTATTAAAAAAACGTTAGTTTCGTGCTTCACCAATTTTCAAGATAGAGCTTAAGGAGGCCAAAAAAGAACTAGTACTGAACTAGAAATCTGGTTCACTAGTTCGTGTTTTCCCTACAGGGTATTGATGAAGTGATTTTCTATATACAGTACCCATTTGACATAAGTGGGCAGTGCCCAATTTGTAAACATTTTGAAAAAGTGACCTAGAGAAAAGCACATTTATTCAACTTCATATTTGTACCGAAAGTAAAGTTTTTATGAAAATGTTGTTAAAAATTATGTAAACTTGTCGATAAATCTATGAATAGCTCTTAAACTGCTAAATAATCCGGTTGGTAAATGTTGTTAATTAAGAAATTTAATAATCTTCACCAATATGAAAGAGCTTTTGATATAGGCCAACTACTTAAGTGAGCGTACTTTTTCAGATCTTAAAAAAAAAAAACAGAAATTTCGCTATATGTATCTCAAAATCTGTTTCACATATTTATAATCTGATTTAGTTAATATTTGGATGCAACGGAAAATTTTACATATGGCTTAAAAAAATAAAAATTTCGCAGGTCACATGTTTTTCTTTATTTCTGTAAACTTGTGTAATTGTAATTTTCGATTCCATCCTTGACATACCGTCTCCACAAAAGAAAACCTATTTAAAACACCATTTTGCACCGTAGAAGGGCATCATTTTGTGGAAGAAACGAAATCATTATTATTAATTTATATACATATTCCGCAAGCAAAAATCCAAAAAGGGGAAATTTTTTAGTAACATATGTACATATGTATGTAGAAAAAGCCTATTTAAAAAAAAAACAAAGAAAATACTTTTTAGTTGAAGCATTTATGACAAAAAAGTGTGCGTCGGCCGGGAATCGAACCCGGATCAACTGCTTGGAAGGCAACTATGCTGACCATTACACCACCGACGCCCTTGAGATAACATCAACAGCTTTTAACTATTTCAAATTCTTTTTTTTTTAATAACTTGC
>NW_023458556.1:60694856-60699293 GCF_013731165.1 Rhagoletis pomonella
AAAAAGGTCTATCTCCAATTGCATATCAATTAAATGGCCCCTTATTCAGTAAAAAGATTTAAATTACAACTCTTGGTAGTAGCAATTTAAAGACATTAGTACACATACGCGCTGGCGTGAAGTGGATTTTGACTTCGATTACAAAATTGCAAAACTCTGCGAATCGGGCAAGACTATTCGCAAAAAGTTTTTGTAGTAATATTGGAAATGTTTAAGGCTAATTTTCCATGTTTTTAAATATAGCAATCTTTTCTGCTTTATGTTTAATCAGCTGAACTATCTGACGTGACGTTACCTGGCGTTACGTTACTCGAATTTCCATTCAAAAATGTTTGTTAATATTGCTCTTGAAAGAATTTTTAACGGGAAGAAAACATGCATTTTATGTCGAGCGTACTTTTTGTTTTGACATAAACGCCACCAGAGGCTTATTTTGTTTGCAAATCTATGTCTTATTACGTTACAACTATACACGCCAAATGTGAAACAAATCAGAGCATAAATACGGTTTTTCAAAATATCTCGACCCTGGCGTCGCTTAACGAGACCCATTTTTGCAGAAATTTTTCTGCAATATATATTATAAATAGTAGCCAAATCAGCCTATAAACAAGTTAAATATAGGACTTTTCATTTTTTACGCGGTAGGCTTTTTGCTGGAAACACCCATATTTAAAACAAAGAATCTATGTACCTGATTTCATTTTTTTTATTGTGCCTAGTAAGGTTTTCATAAAAATCTGGTTGTAAGCGATATTGAAATGCTTATAAAATCGCCTCATGTAAATGTGATTCAATTTTGAATAATTTTTAACGCTGCTGGAACAAAAAATTGTAGGGAATTTCGTAGGAAATTTTTTGTTGTATACAACACTTCTCTTTCAAACCGTCGGCCTCGGAGCTAGTTACGATATTCCTGAGAATTTTGCAATATATCAAAAATTATAAGTGGGTTCAAACTTTTCAATGGGATTCCTGCGGGAGGGTTTTAAAAAATTTTTCTTAAATACAGATGATACCAAACAAATTTGAAAAGTCATATACATATGTCATATGTATTAATATGTAAAAATAAATGTTATTTTTATTTTTGTTTCAATATGTGTTTAATAAAACTAACTGTGAATTGAAAAATGTTTGCGACTAACAAAAGTGTACTGAAATGTATCTATTGTTTTTTTAGCTTTGAAAAGTACTGAATTTTGAAAAAAATGGAAATTTTTGTATGTTTCTTTAAAATGCCGTTTTTTCCTTCAGCGGTTGTGTGAAGTTTTCAAGATTTCAACAACAACAACAATCTAAGCATGGCATCCATACTGAAATATAGGACGTATTCTACGAAAAAAAAATCGTATCAAATTTGTGTGGCATCAGCCAAATGGGGTAATCTAATAAAGAAATCCCCTGCCCCTGTGGAACTTTTTCGAAATTTTCAACTTGAAAACATCAAAATAAGGAAATAAAATCGAATTATAATTATCTGTTGTACGAAAAAAATACACGTGAGGTACATATTTCAATAAAAATATATGTATATATGTACCAGGGTTGTTGCGAATATTCCCATTCGCATTCGCAACCGCGGAGCTTCCGCATTAATTTAGACATTCGCATTCGCATTCGCAATAAGCAACGCGGATCTTTTGCGAATGCGAATATTGGAGGGACCGAAAATGACAGATAATTTTTTTTTTTTTAAATATTGAAAAATATTTAAATAAAATATGTTAGTTGATTACCATAGAACAAATCTTGGGTCAGATACAGTATATTTAGCTTTGCTACCTTTACGCTTAGCTGCACATTTAATATAACTACCCCAAAATACGCTTCAGCGGCATTATTGTTAACATTTGTAAGGAAACTACTCTCTTAGCTGCATTCTACATACCTGCACATTCACGATACCTGCTTTAAATATTGTGCAATTATTATCAGTTTTCAAAGAAAATATGCAATTTACCTGTACTGCATCTAAACGAACCATAATGTTTCCCATCGATTTACACATGTGTTTCAATCGACTTTACGTGCTCATACGCACACCGCTAAGTGTTTAAATTTTGTATGTTTAAAGATGGGAAGACATTTGATTGGTTTATCTATTGTGCAGAAAATTAAGATCATAGAATTAGTTGCAAAAAATGCGAACAAAAAAGATCTTTGTAAAAAATATAAGTGCGATATATCTACAATCAACAGAATTTTACGAAATGCAGCTGAAATCAAGTGTCTTGCCAAAGATTGCAATCTACAGCGCAAACGGCAACGAAAAGGTGTGCACGAAAAAGTTGAAGCAGCTCTTAAGCATTGGTTTGACCAAAATAGGGAAAAGGGTGCAGTGATTTCAAGTCTGATCTTGTTGAATAAGGCAAAGCAGTTTGCAACAAAATTAAATGATGAATTTGAACCTGATTCGAGTTGGCTTTGGAGATGGCGAAAGCGGCACAACATTAAATTCGGTAGAATTCAAGGGGAAGTTAACGACAACGACTTAGAAGCTGCTTCCTGCTATACAAGCAGCATTCTGCCAAATATTTTAAAAGGTTATGATGCAGAAGATATCTTTAATGCCGACGAGACAGGCCTATTTTTTAAAGTTTTGCCTTCATCATCGTTTTTTGCAAAGGGTGACCAACCAAAAGGTAACAAAAGTCAAAAGGCACGTCTCACTTTGTTGTTTGTATGCAATTCAACGGGAAGTTTCAAAAAAGCGTATGTTGTTGGGAAGTCTAAGCAACCTCGATGTTTTCGAAATGTAAATATTCCTTTGCCATATTACTCGAATCAGAAAGCCTGGATGACTATTGATTTATGGAACCAAATTTTGATTTCCTTAGATCGGGAAATCGAAAAGAAAAAAAGACAGAAAAATTATTTTATTTGCGGATAATGCGGCATGCCACAAAACTACATGTGAATTTCGAAATATTAAAATAGAATTTTTGCCTCCAAATACAACTGCGCTTATTCAGCCCCTCGATCAGGGAATTATTCACGCATTCAAATGCCAGTATAGAAATATACTAGTGCAAAAGCAATTAGCTGCAATAGAGAGAGAGTTTACCATAAAAGAATATTTGAAATCAATTTCAATTTTGGATGGTCTATACTACATTAAGCGATCCTGGTGGCTGGTGACGCCACAAACATGTGGCTAATGAAGCTGACCAAGATGAAGAGGGGGAAACGGAAGTCACATTTCTAGATCAAGTGCCAAATTTCACAGAATACGTGCACTGTGATGATGAATTGCAGTGCTATGGTGAGTTCACGGAAGACGAAATTATCCAACAATTGCTTGATACTGATAATGAATGCAACAGTAATTCAGACGTTGAAGAAAATCATAATTTTGCTGAACTTGATAACGTTCCAAGTTTTAAAGAAGCCTTTGCGCGTTAGATACTATTCAGCGTTTTTGTGCATTTAAAGGTGTTGAATCTGCAGACATGTTGTACAGTATTGAAAAGCAATTATTGCAGCTATCTCTACAAACCCCTAGCCAGAGAAAAGTTACTGATTATTTTAAGTAATCTTTAATTTTGTGAGTTTAAGGAAACATTAAAATATGCTTTACATTTTATGTTGGTACATAATCATATTTTGTACGTTATTTTTTTATTTATGGTTTTTCGATCTATGAATTGTTTTTTGCAGTGGATTGTTTTTTCGTTTTCTTTTTAATAAACGTGATGATTGATAAAACTTCGATTGCAGTAATTTCTCCGTGAAAAGTGCCATTTGTATTTTCTTAATTTATAAAGATTCGGATACCTGCCTTTTTGAGGTAGTTAAGTAAATTCGCTTAAGTGCATTTTTCGGTTAAGTACCCAAGTTTTTTGTGCAAACAAGATTGGGCAGCTAACCAAAATATACTGTGTATGAATTTCTTTAGTATTCAATTATAAAAAAAATATAAGTAGGAGTGGTAACCTTCGTTCGTTATTTCTGTTCAAAAGCTATTTCAATCCTCTTTCATATGATACCAAAATTGTTTAATTTAGATAAGTGTTTTGTGTATGTTTATTGTACGGAAATGACTTTTATTTCGGAATAAAAAATATTTGACCAAGCTTAAGTTGTAAAAAATAACGTGTTATTTTCGGTCCCTGGAATATTGTGCAAGTGCACTGGTAAAATACGGAAGAAAGGATTAAAAATTAATTACCAAAACTGAAATCGAAAAACGCTGATGTCGTTCCGGGTTCTCCAAATTCAGAAAGAACTAAAGGAATGAGATTGAAGAAATCTTTGGAAAACAGCGGTGTTTAAACAACGATCTTGCCATGATGCTAGATTGTGAAGATGAAAGTCAGGAGTATACATCCGAAATTTACAGCCCTGACGCAATTCTCAAAAAGTAATTATTGCACCGCAAAAAAAAAAAATATATATATATGTCGGATCCGATAATAAGTTTAGAGTATTGGAAAA
>NW_023458556.1:60699393-60706092 GCF_013731165.1 Rhagoletis pomonella
AAAAAAATAAAATAAGCCAAAATAAAATGAACGAAAACAGGAAAACAACAACAATTACGCCGTTTATTCAGGCGCCCAACATCGAACTGCAGCGACCCACGAGCCACCTACAAACAAGCGTTCGCGTATATCCTACAAACTATTTGTTTCTTGTTTTTTTTTTTGCTGCCCGAAAAATACGCGTCAATTCCGCAGTGTAGGGATGACAAAAATTAATGGAATCTTGCTGTTGCCAGTCATTGCCGCACCGCACCGCTCCAATTCAGCTTGGCACCAACGACATTGGCTATTTTACTTGAAAGTCTATGTGTCGACATAGCCGCGAAATTCGTTGCCTCAGCAGCCCGCCTACCGCCAGCCATTCAACCTGCCTGCCTAGCTGCCAACACAGCATTTCAAGTTGACTGAAAGACGAGTGAGCGACTTTGGAAAAACAACACTTGACGTAGAAAAATGGCTTAAAAAGGATTCGCATCTTTGGTTGGCGCAACGAAAGTGGCTGTGGCAGCAGAAATAAAAGTGCCAAAAATCTATACATACATATATACATAAGATGAACATATAAACGCGTATATCCGTACATGCAAACGCATACAGATACACAAAAATTATAATGTGTGTGTGTGTGTGTGTGGGTTTAACGAAAAACTGTAGTTTAAAGCGAAAAAAAAAATGTCAATTGATGCGCCTCCACATGGTGGCAACGCCTTGCTTCTCCCGTCCACTGCAGCTCCTTTGCTATGCTGTCGCTTTGTTTTTGTTGTATTTTCGTGTTGTCTTCCTTCGCAGTGTCCTTGCTTTGATGCGATGTCATTGTTAGGTCGGCGATTTTGCAGTTGATTGCAATTTTCGTGCACACAATTTCCCTCCATCGCGTTGCCGCCTCCACCCCAGCCACAATGGTGCCGAATTTTCTTTCTTCTTCCGCGCCTGTGACCAGCTCGTTAAGTGCTAGCCTCAGTTGTTGTTGGTGTGTAATTTGCAGGCGGTAGCGTTGTAGCATTTTATCCTTGTACGTGATGCGTCGAGTTGCTATAGAGAAAACAGGCTGTCAAGCTCGAGCCGCCGCAGCGCTCTTGTTAATGTTCAATGGGCCGCTCCACTCTAGACGCAACGGCCACACAGAAATTTTAATGCTGTTGCTGCGGCTTTTTATCAAGCCTTTCTTCACTCAACTTGGCGAGAGATAAGAATATTTTTGTTGTTTCTTTTAAACAGATTTTTATATTTCGTTTTTCTAGTAAATAGACGTAAAATTTGATGTTATTGCAAAATGTGAAATTTTTTTGGTGGATGTGTTACCAACTTTGTTTGTTGTGTTGCAAGTACGGATGGAGGTGTAATAAGAGCTGACACTGCATTTTATGTTAAATTTACTTTCTTATCTTTTAGTCGCTATTACTTGACACTAAATAGGATGGCACACTGGAAGGGAGTAAACTCTACAAAACGTTGTTTTTGAAACCACTTGGAATAACCTATTATCACATTTAACTCTGTCAATACCACGATTGAGAAAGTCATTAATTTTTATGTATAGGGTGTCGATATTCGGAAGAAAAAGTTGGCTTATATGTAACTAAATAAATACTCCTAATCCAGATACTTTTTGAAGCATTATTCTTCCTTACTCATCTAAATCTCTACACTACAATCGTCTTTGCTGCCTTTCCGCAGGACTGTGGTCATCTGATAAGGGCCCTTCTTCCTGTACCCACTGCACCGGGTATAACTGAAGTCATTTTGCAAAAATATTTTTAAAGAGGGTGCCACCTGTTTGAAAAATTACATTCCATTAACTAAAAGAAATATACACATATAACAATGTGTGTCAAACGAAAATATATATATAAAAAAGGTTGCCACCTGTTTGAAAAATTAAATTTGATTAAATTATAAACACATGTAGGTAAGAACAAGAAAAGAGTTGCCACCTGTTAAACATTTTTATTTAATTTAAGTTAAATGAATTGCGGAAATCGAAAAGATTTTGGAAAGGCTTCTTTTCTAAACTACATGCAGCAGGGTTGCAATGTGTATACAAAATTAAATCAAATTTGAATCAAGAGTATTAGGTAATTGAAGTATGTATCACAAAATGGGCGTCAAACAATTTTTTTGAAAAAATCAAACTCATATAATTTTATAAATTAAATGACTTTTGTTACTACATGGTTAAAAATTTCGGTTTTAATTTTAAACTTTTTGGACTACATACATATGTGACCAAACTACATAAATTCAGTTTTAAATACAAACCTTCCAAGTTTAAAAAAAGAGAGCACTTATATTGGGGTTAGAATTTAAACAGTTCGGTTTAAATTTTAAACGCAAACATTTTCATAATTAAGAATAAAAAAATCTTAAATTTCACGCTCCATCTGATGGGGACTGAAACCGGACAGCCTTGATAGCAACCAATTGTATCAAGCATCTTTGCACACTCAGCTACAGCCACGCATGTAAATGTGCTTTCATATGTTGAGTTTGAATCAACACCATATTTCACTATGTGCAAACATATTCTATTTCGATTTAGATTTTAAACCAAATTTTCTACATATGAAGCCTAGAAACTAGAATTAAAACATTTTGGTTTGATTTTTAAACCACCAACTTTTTGGACTAAAATTTAAACCAGAATGTATTAAAAATTGCTTAAAACGATTTACTGGTTTAAAAAGTAGACTATAAAAGATTAAAAAAGGCAGCAGTCCCAGCGCGGTTTTAAAATTAAACCCAAATTTTTGACCGTGTATATTTAATACTTGCGCCCGGTATTTTATGTTCGGCTCCGCCCGAACTTAGGCTTTCTTATTTGTTAAAATTTAATTTTTAGATTGCACTGTTTCAAAGAGAACAATTTTTTATCTCAGTTAATTTTTGGAGAAATTTTAGAAACTAATTTTGTTTTCGTTTTACATTTTACAATTAGTTTATAAATTTTCTGTTTAATTTCATTTGATTTAAGGCCTTTTTTGAATTGAAGTTTCTTTGAGTTTGAGATTTTTAACAACATTTTATTTCTTTTTTAATTTAGTTTCACTTAAATTGTTAGTTTTTATGTTTTTAAAAACATTTTTCATTTCATTTAAATTTTAGAAAATTTATTGCTAAAAGACGTCAGAAAAATCGCTAAAGCCTCCTCGCTTCCGGAAACGACATTGGGCTTTCGAACGACTATGGTGAGTTGAAAGATAGTTACCAGAACTGCCCTGTTAGTTTAAGCTATGTACATATGTATGTATTTATATTTAGTACGGAGATCTATCACATTGAACTCAAAATTAAATTGACCTTACTGAAAAAGGAAACTTTCACTTAATTATTTATTCATGAAAAAAGTTAAGGTAGGATTGTCAAGGTATGGGACATGCATACATACATACATGCAGGCAAACAAATAATTTTCAGCTATTTTGAGATATAAAAATATATGAGAACGTACAAACCACATTTCAAAAACTGTCACAAAGCAGAGCTTGAAAATATGGCGACATCTTCATAGGAATTCGATGTGAGAAAAATGTTGATCCACAAAACGTGCATGTGCGTGTATGAACGAGTACATTTGTATGTATGCGTTAGTGTGTGCATGCGTTACGAAACTTAAGTGCATTTCAATGTTACAGCAACAACAAGAAAAATAATAATAATAATAATAATAATAAACCAACGAGCAGCACTGTGTCTCTGCCCATTAAACTCATTACCAAGTCAGCTGTCGCGTGTGGCAAAGCCAAGTGGCAGAATCTGCAGTAACGAAGAAAAGGAAGGAGAAATGGAGGAGTCGGTGCTGGTGGAGGTGGTGGAGGTGGCAGTGGTGGAGGAGTGTAAAAATTGCAACAACAGCTATGGATGCAGCAGTAAGAACAATGCTGAATGGCGACTTTGCAACTGTGAAACTTTGCGACACTTTTATTATTAACGCTATTATTTTATTACGATGCACACACGTGACACGCCGCATATACAGTTTTATCTACTGTGCCTGTCAGTGTCCAGTTTTTGTGTCAATTTCGCAGCGAAAAGTAACGCAAACAATGGCGCATTTATACGATTTTAAATATGTACATACATACTAATGTACATAAGGCGGTGTGTGCTTTGCGTGTGGACGTTTGTTCTGCTCTCGGAAAATTATACTTATTTATGGAAGAAAAGGTCAAACGGAAGCTGCGAGTATTTATGTCCAGATGTGTTTATTTCTGCTGGTCTTCGATGCTGTGTGGCAAGTTTCCATGTGGCAAGTTTGGAGGAAAACAAAGAAGTTAATAACAACTAAGCAAACTATTGTAAATTAAATCAAGTCAATTCCAGATTTAAGTAAGAGGTGGATTGCAGGCATCACACTCTTTATTGTTTAAATTTATGCGAATAAATGCCTTAGATGCCTACATAAATGCGATATTTCTAAACGGCGCGATTTTTCTTTACTCTGTTGCATTGCTGCCAGTTATTATTTGTTGCTGCACTTTCAGCAATTTATATACATAGGTACATATGTGGCATGCAACAATTGTGGCATTTGAAAAGTCAACTCTTTCGCTTATACACCCGACGAACTTATGTGCTATGTGGCATAAATAAGTGGCAGCAAACAAAAGATGTGGTATGTGGCGCGGGAAGTTTATGCTGTCGCTTTTGTTGTAGGCACTACTGCTCGACAGATGCCGACGGACGCGTGGCGGAAGTTGCCATTTAAATTGTGATGATTTTATTTCTGGTTTTGCATTTGTTATGCGCGTACTTGTTTGGTTATATACGTACTTATGTAGTAGTATATTCGTTTATTTATGTAAAATAAGTATGTAATTTTACTATTCCTTGGAACAGCTAAAACTTGTAACAACCTTACTTATATGAACATATGTAACGTATGCTTCGCTGCTCCTGCAAAGTATTTTCACATTGTTACTCCCTTTCCTCTCAGTTAAATTATTTGAAGGTATTTATGTACAAAGTAGGCAGTTTTTCTCAAATTATAAACAAATTTGATTTAGCTTTGTATTGAAGACAAATAGTTGGTCTTTGAATATTTTTTGCTCACATTATCAAAAATAAATATTGAAGTAGTAGTACTTAGTAGTAGTAGTGAGCGATATGTACATAGATTATAAGTTGAATTTCCAGGCGAAACTCAATATTTTCCCTCCTTTCTAAATAAATATCTTTAAAACAATATTAACTAACAACCAAATTTATAAAAAATAAAGACAACTTCAGATGCTTTATAAATCAATAATGTGTATGACAATCACAATTTAATATAGTTCTTTAAATCTAATTTACTTTTATGAACAAAAGTTTTGAACGTTTAGAGGGAATAAAAGCCACAAAACAACTTTGAAGGCGTAGTGAATCGCGCCGCACAGTGTGCTTTTTGAGCACTCCATGCGAATTAATCGTAGCGCTTTCGACTGAAGCAATATTTTGATATGAAACCAAATGGTTTTGGAAGCTTATGTTATTCCCTTTCATGGAAAATATTGACATTAAGCCAAAATTACTCCTTGACCTTAAAAAAATTGGTCAAAAATAGTGTTCTTCGAAAAAAAATCATGTAACATCCACCTCATTTGTCATTATACTAATATTATTGACTTTGACACAAGAAACACGATTTCTCTGTTTAAAAATCAAACAAAAAAAAAATTGTAATGCATTTTTTATTTGCATGCAGCTGTGCATCCTTCTCACAATTTTATATCACTCGGGTAACACCTACGGGTATTTTATACATATGTATGTTGTAAATTTCTTCTTCATTAAAAATGTTTCATTTTTCGGTTTTTGGATAGGCATTAACCTTAAAAAAAATTGCCTAGTAAACACTTCGTAAATATTTTTCATTTGGTACCAATTGTTTATACTATTTCATTTAATTTCAATATTTCTAATTTCTACTATTTAGATATTTGACAACTCAATTGAAAATATGTATCTCTAAAGCAAAGACTTTTCAAATATCTTTCCTTTGACACCCATATTTTACTAAAATTAGTAGGCTACAAAACTGCGTAATCATAATTTTACTAAGAAACCTGACTTGAAAGTTGAATATTTTCCCTGATTGTGTCACTGCAAATGTTTATTTTAGTATGTGTGTATGTATTTATTTTAATATGGCAGCATAGGACGTCGGTTAAACACATCCCTGCAAAAAGTGGGACTAGGTTAAATACTAGTACAGGACCACGCTACATTGTAACCAACACTAGTAACCAAAATAGTCCAAACGTTTGGAGAAAATATGGTTACATTAACATTGTGACGTCATTGGGCCTGACCACCTCTGGTCAACGCCAACAGGAATTTCGTTCCGTATACGCCTAGTGGTACATTGTGAAGAACATACATATGTATGTATGTATAATCAACAGGGCCGAAGAAAATAAGCAAGAAAAAATCCATTTCAAGCGCTTAGATAAGCACTAAAACATTGGCAAATATGCTCGCAAAACAACAAAATTTAAGTACAGTTTAATGTCTTGTTATTATTCAGTTTATTTCAAGGACTGAAAAATTACAATGGACAATAAAGTGGTACTCGATTCTCTCAAATAATAGAGATCTGTGCTGGTCATTTTGCCCTTTTTAAATATGCGTTATTCTCCATTTGAGATAAATTATTTTCAGAGACATAACGATTTATTTTAAGAGAAAATAATAAAAATCAATCAATAATTATTATATTAT
>NW_023458556.1:60709092-60720677 GCF_013731165.1 Rhagoletis pomonella
TTTTTTTTTAATAACTTGCTCTCACATACTAGTACATTTGCGGAATATAGACAACGAATTATCACTACCCTGAAAAAAATGCGACTAATCCGGGATGACTCCGGGAGCAATCGCAAAGGAACATCCGACTAATACCACATTTGATCTCTTTATATGGAATGAACTATTCGCTTTTGTTCGAGCATGTCCTATGAAGAGACTTATTGTTCACCTTTATACCCGAACGGGTATAAAAACCGACATTCACTTTTAAAAAATAAAAATAAAAATTTGCGCCAGCTGAGATTCGAACCGGGGTGCTCAGTTTTGTTAGGCGAATACTCTCTCTGTGTGCCAACGCCGCACATGAAATTTTATTTACTAAGTGCGTACATATCATTAAATCGTTAATAGTACCCGTTAGAGATGAGTCGGGGACTCATTGATCTCCAATTATACCCATAAGGGATGAGTCGAGCCTAATTAACCTCCATTAGTACCCGAATGAGACTAGTTGGGACTAATTAATGCCCAATTGTACCCGATTGAGAGTAATCTCGGAATACTCTCTTTTGAGATTAGTCGCACAATTTTTTGCAGGGTAAACACAACATTCGCACAAAACATAAATTGTTTGCTCTTTAATAGAAATATTCTTCTAAGCATCTTGAAGTAAAAATACATATGCACGTATTTATGCACGGACATACATATTTACATACCTAGATTTGTATATTTATACATTTGCATAACAATTGTCATTCCGCGCAATAAGCTTTCTCAACTTTGCTTCTAAAGCTCTAGTGACGTTATTGTGTGAAAAACTGAAATCCTTTATAAACTGGTTGGACCGTATCAGTATGGCTTCAGAATGTAGAGAACTGATACAAATTTCAGCTTAAAAATCAAACGGTATATAAGTGTATCTACATTAGGGCGGGTCGGAAAACACAAAAAGGTTGATATGAAAATTGTATAGCTCTTAAAAGGTGATATTTTAATCCCTTATTCTAGAAAAGAAATCGAGATTCTCTGTGACAATATCTTCAGTCTGCGGAATGAGCCAGGAAATTTGAAAATAAGAGTGGGAATACCAATTTTTCAAATTTTTACGACTTATTTAGATACAATCCGGAATTATTTCCTTACATAAAATCACAAAAAAAAAAATTAATTGGGCAAATTAAAAGTAAATAACATCAATATTTTAATCAATTAATCTTTATTTCCTACTTAATTTATTAATTGAAATTTCAACAAATTGGTATTCCCACTCTTTTTTACAGTTTTTCAATTTCATTCCGTGGGCTGAAGATATTGTCGCAGAGAGACAGGTTTTTTTATTCTTAAATAAAATACCACCTCTTAAGACCTAAACAATTTTCGTATCAAGCATTTTGTGCATTTTCAACACGCCCAATGTATCCGGTATTCCGATAGAAGGGCATGCCCGTTATCTACGGATGGTTTAGACTTAGGGCGATGCGATGGAAAAGCCAACTGAACCAAGAGGCGGTTCAGATGTTAATCCATTTTGGTTTTGGATATTAAGCTTTTCTGTTTTGAAATTTGAATAGGGTGTCGAAAGTCTCGTCAAAGGTTCTTGCTCTCAAAGTCAGCGTATTTACCGTTTGGGAGGGGTACTCAACAGATAGCGGTTCTTGAATCTATGAAAATTGAATCCTGGTAACATTGCTGATCTTTGTTTGGGCATCTGGTATATACTAAAAGCATGGGCAGACGACAATGTTCATGCCGATGAACAGCGCAATCGATATGAACAATATTATACGCGGACTGACGGCATTACATATTTCGGATTAAGTGAGTCTGATGATCGTTCAGCAATACGGTAATTTAATTTTTTTTCGAAGCGAAACTTCTGCAGCGACTTCGGAGATGTTTAACGTTACGGTGAAGGTGGAATATAGGGAATGCGTGGAGAGAAAGGGAACGGACGGGTAGGGAGAATGAAAAGAAAAAGGAAGAGACGAAGGTCAACGAAAATATCAATATTTTATAAAAATAGTGATAAAATAAATGTTAAGATAATTATTAAGAAGAAGATGAAGATGAAGTTCAAGATAAAAAATATAAAGATACAGATGCAGACCCAGGTAAAAGCGAAGATAAAGAAAAACGTAAAGGTAAAGATAAACTGAAAATAAACATAAAGATGTAGATATTTTAAATATATCGAAAAATATACATATTTAAAAATATAAGAAAAAATAAAATAAGAAAATAAAATAAGAAAAATTTTGTAATATTTGCACATTTGCCAGAGCAGGTATCGGACGAGGGTTTCAGTACGCCGCACTGACCACACGGCTGTGGAGATCACCAAATTTGTTAACTTCGTTTCATTTACAATATTAAGACAACAGTTGGCCGTTTTAGTAAGCGTTGTCAACGAAATATCTCCTAATTCTGTAGTACTTAGGCCGGGTTAACTGCTTTTAGGTTAAACTGAATGGCCACCTCGGGACTTCGCAGAAACCATTAACTTTAAGAATTACGACCCGATAACTTAGCTAATCTCGGGGAGCAAGCGCAGCGTTGAAAAGGATATCAGTGTTCTGGAGGAACTGTACCCTATTTTTGCGGCGGGCTGCAGTTAATTCCAGAGATAATTCCTAGTTAATACGTTAATCCGAATCAGCGCTTCAATCTGTCTACGGTTTAGGGGTAAGATTAAAAATAGGATATTGGGCTACAGCTTGGGGTAGATGCGCTAGATATATATAGCAATGTGTATATATGCTACTCATAACATTATGGAAAATGCAAAAGAAATTTTAATTAACTCATTAAATAGCGATTAGGCGACGGAAAAACAACAAAGCTGCTGGAGCATAAGGCCTGCCAGCAGAGCTATTTATTCTAGTAGTACGGCAAGGAGTTGGTAAGGTGCATGCATGAACTCATATATGGTCGGAAGAATGCATGCCCGACGACTGGAATTTAAGTTTTCCATGCCTAATCCACAAAAGAGGCGAACCCACCGCACGCGCCAACTACCGCGTCATCAATCTTGTAAACAGAAAATACCAGGTTTTATCGAGCGTATTGGGTGAACGACCGAAACCCGTCGCTAACGAACTGATTGGGCCTTATCAGTGTGGCTTTAGGTTTCAGACAGGGTGCCTCCCTTTCGTGTGATTTCTTTAATCTTATGTTTGAGCCGCAGAACTGAACTGCTTAGGCGAAATTTTTATCAAGAGGAGACGACACCGACATTATCAATAAAAACCAGCGCCAAGAATAACACTTGCCAACAATTAGAAATAAAGTTCGCGCGGAAGCATGGACAATGAAAACATCTGATGAGGCGGATCTTGGTAGCCATGGGTAATTACGCAATTTTTTTGGCGCTAGCTCAATAACGCCAGCGCCATCTGTGGTGGCAGCGCACTAACCGAGCGCAATAGCGCAGTGTACTGAATTGAACACGGCGCCATCTGAGTGTCACCACAGTACCCATCGTCATACAGTGCAGTACACCATACAGTGGTGTCATGTCTATTATTTCTATAATTATCTGCGCTGAGCAACGCTTGTACTGCTAACTGAATTTAATTGCTAGGAATGTAGTAAATGCCACGATATTCTATCATTATTGAGTAAAAGCTTTAAATTTGCGTTCTCAACACTCAAAAGCAAAAACAAAGTACGTGTAAAGTTTCAAAGAGTTAAGGCGATTTGTGTGTGGCTCATGTGTTGCTTGGTGTTAATGGCGCTGGCGCTTTCCTATACTGGTGTTGGCGCGGCAACTCCGGCTACGGTGTTAACGCAATTGCGCCGCGCATCGCAGTGTTACCCATGCCTAGATCTTGGAGTTTTCGAGAGATTTACAAACCGGGCGATGGCGAGTACCGCAGGCGATGGAGCGATGAGCTGCATCCCCCACACAGCGGGGTGGATTTAAAACAGCTGCTCCGCTGGCTTGGCTTTGTTGTACGAATGGATAGAAAAGCTTCATCTCTGAAAGTATTCTACGCAGGTCATGATTCTGGTAATAGAGGAAGGGGGAGGCCTCATTTTCATTGAAGAGACAGGTGGTGAATGGCTGGTTTCACCCATTGGCGTCAGTTGATACAGAAGAGAAAGATGGACAAAACAATTACAGTATAGTTTGCTTAGCTGCACATCCTTCTTTGCACGAAAAACTTGTGCACGTAACCGAAAAAGGCACTTAAGCGAATTTTCTTTACTACTTCAATGAGGAAGGTATCCGAATCCCTATGAAACCAAATATTGGCGGAGTACTTACCATGTAGAAATTACTGCAAGCGAAATTTTTACCGAATGTTATCTAATTATCTATATAACTACATAAATTGATAGCCATTTTCGTTGTTCTGCGAGATGAGCAAAATAAATAAAAGGTTGTAAAATTAGGTAATTGTAGGGCCAGTGCAGGTAAACGTAATACTTTCTTTGATAATTGATACTAGTCGCACAATTTTTAAGGCAGGTATCGCCAATGTGCAGGTATGTTGAATGCATCTATCGGAGCAGTTTCCTTATAAATGTTAAAAATAATGCCTTTGATGCGCATTTTGGGGTAGGTATCTTAAATGTGCACTTAAGCATAGAGGCAGCAAAGCAAACTATACTGTATTGCTTTTTTTGTTGTTTTTTTTTTTTAAGGTCCTACAATCCTTATATGTAGAGTACTTAGTTATTTGCGATATATAGATACATGATCAAAAAATATTTACTTATTTTACTCTTGGCAAAATAAACCGTTCAACTTTAACTGCGCGAAATTTCAGAAAACTTCATAATTCCAAATGTTTGTGTATTTTTCAACTGGAAATTCTTTATTATGTCTGAATTTGAGGAACTTTCCCAATAGTCCTTATTTAACGTCTTCATACCTCAAGCGGCACTTCAAGTTTAAATCATTTACTTTCACCCTTTTTTGAATTTCATAGCATTTTCTTGTAGTTTGTGGTTTTCGGATTTTCGCAAACCTTGTTAGGCAACAGACGATGATTATGACGACGACGACAACGACACATTATCCAGTGAATATTTGACAAAAACTTGCTGAAAAAATAACAAAGCCAAATGAAAATAAAACAAACCAACCAACAAGCAACAATAATACACAAATGCCAAACAACAGTCACAAAACGTTGCAAATGAAAATTATAGAACAGAAAATATTTTTAGGGAGAGTGCATATAGTAAAATGGTAATGGCGCAAACGATAAGCCTTTCCTCCCCACGCTCCTCGTCCTGGTGCACGTCTTCAGAGTCTCCGTCGCAGGCATACCCATCGCAGTCATTTGTGTTGTCGTAGTGAACCTCGTGATATGCCTTAATAAGCCACTTTACTAAATTAAAAGGAATAAAATCGTCCCATTCTTGAATTTCGCCGAGTAGGTAGGTATAGAAGCGAGGCTAGCGGACTTACAGAGCGGAATACCAAAAATTAATCCGGAAACAACAACAGCAGACGACAAACGAAAACAAACCAAACCAAACTGAAATGAAGCAAAGCGACTGTAAGCAAATGAAACCAAACCGCCAAAACAGGAAAAGGATTACAAAATGCCAACAACCAAAAAAAAAAGGGGGGGACGAACGTTCCGAAATAAAAAATAAAGAAAAAAGTTAAATAAACAAACAAAATTGCCAAAAATAAGGGCCAACATTAACGGCTAACGTGTGCGCGTGTGTGTGTGTGACGCGGGATAGGCAATGGAATCGACCCAAAATATTTTTGAGACACTAAATAGCAGCGCAGTCACTGTTAACAACGGCTAAAACGGATGACAGCGTCGATGGTAAAAGAAGCGTGCATTGGGGCGAGCACCACCAGCACGAGCACTTGAGTGGAATTGCCAAAAATTTCGCGTACTTTAGACGTCATTCAGCAGTAAAATTTACGTTTATAACTGACATATGAAAAATCCACCAATAAACAAAGCGGCGCAGTGCGGCAAGGTGTTGCGGGTAGAGTGTGGAAAGAAGGTGAAGAGCTAAAGGACCCTGCATGGCCGTCACACCCGCAACACCGCTGCGCTGGCAGGCCGACACTTTTCGAAGGAGATAGTGAGTGGCAGCGAGCGTACTACAATTGCCAAAATCGAAAAAGGAGCAATGGAATGATGCAAAAAAAAAACAGAGCGAAATGCAATAAAGAAAAGAAGCCAAGGAGAAAAAATTTAAATAAGTGAAATAAAAGGGAAAAAAATATAAACTATTAAGCAGAGGGGAGCAAGTAAATGGCGCGCGCGCGCGTAGACGCAAGCACCGTCATTGTACGCCAAACACGGCAGCAACTGTCGAACTGCCAAAAAGCACGCGCTATCGTCATCCCTGCTGCCCAACTAACAACAGCCGCAGCCGCCAATCAAGACGCTGCCGCTGTTGCGTCGTCCCGCAACCAATAAACCTTTAGATGTTTTTCTGCAAATGCGGCCCGAGTAGAAGGCCTAAAGTACGAGTATACTTTGCATTGTGTATTGGCGAAGGAGCAGGCGGTAGGTACACTTGTAGGCATTACGTCTGTGTTGGCAAAAAGAAACTGCAGCGCTATAGAACATTAAGCGCCAACGCTAGTGGCACGTTCTGTTGGAATTTTCTGGCCTTTGTTTTTTATGCTCAACATTTTTTCGCTCTTCGTGCGACAGGTGGAGAAACTCGGTATTGCGATTGCACGACCGTATGGCGCCGTTATGTCTTGGTTACAATTTTTATGTCTGACTTTTGCCTGCCGATATCACTACTCTACACTACACTTTCTTTATATTTCCTCTTGCCTTTAGCCTTTTTCTTTATTTTTTTCTTTAATAAACAATTATTCAAAACAAGAATGAAAAAACAATTGGCGCTGAGGAAGTGGCATGAGCCCAGCAATAGTTGGCGTAAGTATGTATGGGTTGTGCAAACACTGAAGTGGTGCCGTGATGCGATAACAACATGACAACTTCAACTTTCGTAAGATACGAGCGAGATTATAAAACGCTCGCGTTGGCAAAAGGAAGTCGTGTAAATTTGTTAGCAAAATTACGTTTAATGTATGGTACATAAAAATGTACATGCAAATGTTTGTCTAAAAATTTTGTACTTTTTAGGTTTGCTGGAAAGCAGTCATGTTGTAGGCCTACTCTAGCTGCCTGTTCTCAATGGTCATTGAGATCTTTAGGAATTACCAGGAGGAATCTTTGGTAAAATATAGTCCAGCTGTAGGCTCCCAGATACCTTTTGAGAGTAGTACATTTTTTTAGTAGAATGTATATGTATATATCGCATCTGATATACATATATATCGTCTGAGTTTCTACAGCCGACCCTGCACTCTCTGGGCAGCATCTTCTTCTCAAAGGTGGTTTTCTTAGCTTATCATTCTGGCGGTGACCTTCAATATCTATGTGATCTGACATGCCTAGATAGAACATCGGACGTATCGCCAAGGCCAAAGCCTAAATTTAAGATCGATGAAGAGATCACTTTGATCCATATTTGAGACGTCCGTAAAAAGACGTATCATGCGCTTGTAACATAGTTAGCACTCCACCCAGTCAGAATACGATGATGGAAACGTGCACGATTGGGATGACGAATACGAAGACGAACACCAATACTAACAAGAATTCAAAGACGAGGAGGAAGACGAATGCCATAAAAATAAAAAGCCACATACGAAGACCAATACGGATACGAAGACAAATACGAATAAGGAGATGACAAAGAGGGCGTATATGAATACAAATACGAATGCGAAGACAAACGTGAATATTAAGACTAATAATAAGACGAGGTGGAATAGGAATACGTAAACCAAGCGAAGACGAATAAGAAGAAGAACTCGGAGACGAATTCGAATACGATGACGGAGAAGAATTTGAAGATATATGTATATGAAAACGAATTCCAAAAAGAAATGCAAAGATGATTGCGAAGGACGAGTACAAACACGGCACTGAAATAATACGAATACGAATACGGAGATGAATACGAAGACGCCGACGACTGAGATGAACTCGATGCCGAATACGAAGACCAATACAATAACGATCTGAACACGGATACGAAACAGAGACTAAAATAAATATTACGGTCAATGCCAACACTATTACGAACACAAATGCGAATATGAAGAGGGTCTGAAGACAAATGCGAATACGTAATGAATTCGAAGATGAATATGACGACGAAGTCGAAGTTGAAGTTGAATACGAAGAAGAATATCACAACGAATACGAATACGAATACGAAGACAGCGACTAAACCGAACACGAAGGTGAACGCGAAGACTAATACGAAAACGAATACATATACAATGTATATGAAGGCAGCTACTAAAGAAAAAAAATCAATTTTCCGCACCCTTAAAAACTACAAAAAAGCCCGAATTCCGGCAGTAACTGCCACTCCTTGTCTCAATAAAACTAATGCTAAAGACGCACGCTTTGTTAGTTTCTTGAAGACTTTTCGATAAAATTTAGGTTCAAGGTTGAAGTTTATGTAGGGTGTTTGCTGCTGTTGATTGTTACTTGTGCTTCCGAAAGCCGGTGGACGTAAAAAAGCGAAAAAATTATTATACTATGTCTCTTTAAACCGCAGTGGTTAGCTTGCCTTTCAGACACAAAACCAATGTCCATTTTTCAACAGCGACTCTGTAGTAGCTCACTGGAAGAACACTCTCGGTTGATGGCAGAATGTTTGCTACAGCGATGCTATAAATACAAGAAATTTTTAAGCAAATAGAGCCGACTTCTTCTTATCCGCCTTCTTATTCTTGCTTTACGCAGTAATCGCCTAAGCGATTTTCACCGAGTTCAATAAAATACAACAGGCGTTTCGCTTCTGTGCCAACTGACCCCAATTGGAAATTCCCTGGATATAGCAAAATATAGGGTAACCAGAGGGTTGACGAATTGGCTTCGGCTGAAACATCTTTTGACAAATCGGAATCTAGAGACCGTAAACTTTACGATCAAGGAGGGAATGTTTTGCAGTTCTAATGACTAATGACTTAAACATGATGGAAATCCTGCAAAACTTTTAGGAATATTTCGGCCGCACTATGACAAATTTAAAACCTCCTACGGAGGTCGAGAAAAGCTATCGTGAAGTCGACTGCCCCCTTAATGAACATGCAGCTAGAATGGGCCTTGCTTTAAACTCTTGGGGACGTAGCAGTGATTTTGAAGAAAGGGGGGAAAACTGTCTTGTCTTGTCTCTGTAAGTATCCAGCACTCACGTGTAAAATGCATGCGATACTACGGCAAATTCTTTATGCAAACTCGTATGGGGATTTCCAATAGCTCCAATCAGGTTAGCAGATACTAACGAAACGTGACCGCATTTATCCGATACAAAAATGTTCCACCGAACGCTGTTATAAGCCAATTATTTATTTTTGACATCGATCAGCTAAACAGGTCAGATAATGGATTTGATCTCACTGCAGTAGCTAGTCAGCATCCTGGATCTCTACAACCTGCCAAAATAATGTTAATTAATTGGCGCTCACCATCGGTTTGGTCGCCGTAAAAGGATATCAATGAAGCAACAGATCTGAAAACACAATTAATTTGGGAATATTTAAAATGAATAACACCTTTTCTTTATATTTTTGGCATCAGGCCAGTACTTAACGCAGTTAAAGATTTAAAGCCGATATCAACTGAAGGCTATTCAAGGAACCGGGTTAAAAGTATTTACTGCATATCCAATCCTCGCTTTAGAGCTTTTCTTCGACTTAAGAAAGAGTTTCACTTTAAATTTGGAAAAACATTAGGGTGACAGCAGCGGCAGAGGCATTTTTGGGGTTCTAGACGAATATACTATTCAAAGGATATTCAGTCCTTAGTTTTATTAAATCAGTTATTTGAAGTCTCTGTTGAAACCTAAATTTAATGTATGTATATAGTAGCAACAGCCAAATATAGAAACCTTCGACCAGCAATAATTGAGCCGAACGAGCAGTGAAAGTGGGCGAGTGCGGAGGAAAACTCATTCCTTGAAATTTACTAAACGCAGTTGCAATCACAGAAGCGGCTATAATCCGAATATCGCACTATCGTTGCGGCTTATCTTGATTGACACGCGCATTCAGCGTGTTGACGTGGTGATAGACAGACGCAGTGGTGCCACCAGGCACTTGCCGCAGAGCTCAATGGATTTCGTTGCAATTGCGATGGCATAACCAAAAATTGTTGCAAGTTGCAACTAAACTTACGCGTTAACGTCGCACATGCTACCACTTCCATACATGTATGTATGTGTGTATATGTGTATGTCACTTGACTGGCGCTTCAAGTTGACAAGCGTCATTGCCACTCTTCATCTAATAAAGGCACAGCGATGATGCTGACATGGCATCAATGACGTTGACAACTGGCGAACACACACGATATATACGGTTCCAGGCTTGCGCTCATTCGTATGCAGCTTTGACTGCAACTTGCAACATGCAAAGTACGCGCGTCGTTGGCGGCGATCAATGATTTAATTGATGCAAGCGTTCACCGCCACACTGCGTAAAGGTCTTGAGCTGCGTTGGGAACCAGTAAACAATGTCAAAGTCCAGTGCAGGAGCCACCAACTGCACATACCACAATAGCTGATTATTGGCATAACTACATAGCAGAGCGATAGCCACGTAATTACGACAGCAACATTGTCGCTGCTGCCACTCAGCGCATCATTATCAACATATCGCCGCCGACGACTATCGCTTCACCGCCTCATTCACATCAAGTGTGCGCACTATTTCGTCTAACTCCCAGCTCCTGGTTGGCGGTCACTTGTATTGTGTTGTCTTGTCACTTGCGCTGATGCGACCTTAGAGATTCGCTTTGTGAAATTTTTCAATTTCAATTTCAGTTTCAATTGGCTTTAAATTTGATTGTCTTTCGCCATCGATGCCACGCAGCGAATGCAATGCTACTGCGACATGGACGGACAGCCAGATAAGTGCTCTGTGGCAATAAACTATTGAATGAACGTTGTTTGGGATGGATTGACTGACAGACGCATCGAGGCCGGTCAGTGTGAGAAGACATGAGAGCGTATTGTTGCATTAGGTGGGCCGCCAACATACGTACATAGTCCGTCGCAAGCACAAAATGGAAAGCTGCGTATTGCCTAAGCTACAACGCTGCAACATCTACTAGGATTCTGAATCAGCGCGGCTTTGTGTGCTTCTGTGAGCGATGTGTGAGCTGACATAATGGGCTCCAATTAAGAATGTCGCCGCGTCACTACTGAGGTTCGATGAATTGCAGCGTTGAATAAGTAATAGCGAATGGTCTGGCATTGGTCCTATACGTGTGCAAGGAAAATGAAAGAATGACGTACATAAAAACACAGTTGTAGAATTAAATTTTATGTGGAATTTTTTCAGGATAACTTTTATGTTTAGTTGGATTTTTAGAAAAAAGTTCCACTCAAAAGCTCCATTCATAAGGTTGCCAATCGGTCCTGTGTTATGCACTTGATTCCATATTATGTCAGCAGATAAGAAGGACGATGGCGATGATGATCGTGTTTCTGGCTTTCGCTTTGAACTTAAATTAGTAAACAGATGTCCTCAATAAGAAGTTTCCAGCTATAGGAAAGAACCTATCGAAATGATGCTG
>NW_023458556.1:60720687-60726473 GCF_013731165.1 Rhagoletis pomonella
AATAAGAAGTTTCCAGCTATAGGAAAGAACCTATCGAAATGATGCTGCGGTTATGCCCACTTCGGAAAATACTTTCAATTTCACGTATCTCGTGAGGATTGAAGTTATTGCTGCAACCACCCTACTGTTTACAGCGCTTTTTAAGTAGGCCACCAATGAAAGAGGAGTTTATTGAATTACATATTCTTTTCATTAACTACCGCGGGATAAGATTAGCTCTTCCCCCGGACCATATGGTGGCTGGATACACTTACGCGATCGTACCTAGCATCCCTTGCTGGAATTTTATCGCTATCACCATCGTGGCAAGACATGATTGTTTCGATAGTAGGCGTAGCGTCTCTCCCTGCTGGATCGAGTGTAGACCTAGTTTCAGGCTTCAGAACCTTCCTTAGATAAAGCTAATAATGGGGCTCGTATGTATCGATCGCCGCTTTGGCTCGTATTCGTGCCTTCTCGATGCTTATACCATTTTCCATGTGTCATCTGGAGACATTTTCGAGCGGCCCTAATGAGCTGCGCGGGCTCTCTATCATTGCTGTATTGATCGCTAAATGACACATAACCTGGAAACCATTTGGCCAATGGTGCAATGTCCCGTTAGTATTCCAGTGATCCGTGATTTCAGGGCCGTAGTAAAATCCGTGCACTTTGTGTATCCCGTAGCAAGTCTAAAAGATTCTTTGGTGACATCGAGTGTATGTGGTTCGGCTGTGGGTATAATAGATCCGAGGTGCCTCACCCGTCACAGCGTCGCAATCGAGATTTACGTGCTCTATGCAATGACCTCTCAAGATCCCTGTTAGAACTCTTAGTTTATACATACTTTGGGAGATTAATAAGTTTCTCATATCTTTCTCTAGTGTATCCTTCCAGTAGTTTCTTTACCTGTGGCGATGTGATGTTTTCGGCTAGTTCTCTCTTCTCTCATAAATTCTTCTCGGTGTGTGGCTCCACCGCAAAGAAGTCTCTGGGTCTATTGCCGCTTCCCACCTGTTTGGCACTGATGTAAATCTCCTCTTTTGCTGCCTCTTTTTAGGCGCCACACAACTCAATTGCTGCATTAATCAGCGAAATATCCTTCGTAGCATAGAATTTGGACATAACAATGTACGTAATATATTCGGCTGAATTACGTCATCAATTTTGTCGTTTGATACCGATAGAAAAAATTTCAAACAATGATTTTCCAAAAGTTGCATTGCACTAGTAGTTATGTATACATATATTGGTGCTTCTATAATCTTTGGCTTTACATTGTCCTCATTTAGTTTTGTTTTCCCACTTATTGAAGGACATGTCAGAGGCAAAGTTACTATGTACTTTGCCGTTCACTTTGGCTCACCCGCAGAGTTGACAGAAAGTGCCAACAAATTATGACATATCATTTTTCTTGGCGCCATCTTGGATAAATTTTCGGGCTAAACTTGCATTTCGCACTGTAAAGTGCAACCAAAAAACAACTACAACAAGAAATCCGCAAATATAAGCTGACAAAAGGAAGGAACTATGTTGAATAAGTAAAGGAAACGAACAACAACAGCAGAAAAAGTGTAACCGACACGCAAGACGCGTCACTGAGGCAACAAGAAAAATGAATCAGCGACACCAAAAGAACCTCAACTTAAAAGAAAATGAAGCTATGGAGGTAGTAGTTATGCAGCCGAAAGTAGAGGGCGTCAAAGTGATGAGCGCTGTGAGTTGGTGCAACGGCCATGCACATGCACATGAACGTAGGGCGTCGTGCGCTTCCTTGGCGCGGTACAGGGAGGGGTGGCCAAGAAAAATTACCAAATTAAAGTGAATGCCACGGAACAAAGCGAACCGAAATGTCAAAGTGCCAAAAGATTTTGTGAAAATTATTAATTTTTCAGCGACCCAACGCCGCGCGGCTGGGAATGGCGCTAACTATGCATACTGAAGCGGCAACTGCTTTCCTAACTTCCACTACTTCTGATTTGTGGTCGTTCATGCGATGTACATTTGTATTTTCTTCTAAATATGTATATACTTACATATGTATGTACATATGTATGTATGAATATGCAATTATGTGAAGCGTGTTGCATGTTGCATAGTTGTAAAGTAAGACTGCCAAGCCTCATTATAGCCATAAACAATACGCTAACTTAAATTTAAATTAGCTTAGTCATATCTATGTGCATGCATGTGTATGTGTATTATTTATGTATGTATGAGTATGTATGTATTCATGCGTACGGCTGTTGTGTGGCGTACTTTGGCGGCGCATGCGCCTACACTAACGAGATGACTCAATTAGCTGGCAACTTGCAACATTACTCTACACTTGGAGTAGATAATTTTGCGCACTTTATATGCAACATAAAATGCGGTGGTGGCATTTTTTTTTTTTGCAACGGTTATAAGTCGTAGTTGTTTTTGGTGTTGTTGTTGCTGTGCAGTAGATTATGCGTTCATGTTGGCCATAAAAACTTGCACTAAACGCAATAAACAATCGGTCAACAAGACGCCCAATGGCAGCACAAAAAAGCAAACACACCGACACACATGACTTTGCTGCAACGAGAAAAACGACAATGATTTTTTTTTTGTACATACATAATTGCTGTTGGTTTTCTTTCTTTCGATGGGAGCGTTTCATGCGTGTAGAATGTGATTTTTTTAATAAAATAAAATCATGTTGCTTTTTTACATGAATTTGTATTGTTTGCATTCCATGTGTAGTTCTTTCGTTGTTCTAAACTTGCAACCAATCTGGTTGAAGGAAATTTATGCTTAATTAAAATGACACAGAACAAGCGGCAGCTAGCTAACCGATAAGAAGTAACGCGTATCTTTGAAGTTGTTAGTAGTTATCAGCGCACACAGTTGGTCGCATAGACCGATGAACCTCCTCAGAACAGAATGATATTACTTCAGTCTCTTCTTGTAACGGTATACAAATTGTTCAAAGAGGTTTTTGGAGGGAAATGGTGGATTGAAAGTTCTTAGCCAGATATAAATGTTGTTCGTTCCGATTATGTAGACCCACCTGTTGTCAGTACTTAAGTCGATTCCTCTTCGACATATTGGAAGTGCTGTTGTTACCCTGCAGGGAAAGCTACTAGTTGTGAACTAGAATTCTACCAGTTTGCGTTTCAGCCCAACTAGTTCATGTTCTATCCTTTTTCAATGTTAGCGACTGGCATTTTTAACATTTCGATGCCCTACGAGATGTCAATTGTCAGCCTATGCATCAGCATCTACTAGTAGAAGTACTAGTAGCATCATACCAGTTGATGAGATAGTCTGCCAATTCATCCCCCATGAAAAGCATTAGTATGCCTTTTTGCTCGCGGCGCTCCACCAGTCGCAATGGCCGACAGAGCAAAGCACTCGCGTGGTATGCCTGAGGTACCAGGTTCAAGCCCGGGCGCAGGGAAAATTTTTTTATTTTATTTTTTTTTTATAATATTTCTTTTATTTATATTTTTTATTTAGGGTTTTTTTTGTTATTCTTAAATATAATTCAAAAAAAAAAATATTTTTTTTTATCTGTTTTTTTATGGCACAAGTATTTCTTCCCACATATTTGTTTCTTTTTGTTTGTAATGCAACCAGATTTTTAAGTTTGTTATTTATATTTAAATTGAAATAATTATTCCTACTTACATTGATTTAGATGATATTAAGCCTTACCGAAGCTTACCTATTACACAATGAACAGTTAAAACGCCCACCAATTGGGAGAGGGGTAACTTGCTTAGTCCCAAGAACTCCTTGAACCGCCCCGGTCTAAACATTGCCAGAAGAATTTTGCAGTCTTGCATTCCAATCTCTTCGCCCAGTGCCCGCTGAGCTGTTCAAATGCCCATCTGTACTGGAGTAGACCATACGAGGTAAGGCGTGTTCCCTGCCCTGCCAGCTCTTCGGCCATGCAGTTTCAAGCGATTACACTGTCACCCGGAACCCGAATGTGCTTAATATCGTAGTAATCCGATGCGGTAGATAGAGAGGTCAAGCAATCTCTAACAGTTCTCGACCGAACAATCAGAGATACAAGAGCCTTGATGGTTGATTGGTTCAGTTCCTTGAAAGGCGTTACCTTAGTGAGAAACCAATCCGAAAACTCCTGTGTTGCGACAAATTTTGTCTGAAAAACGCTATAGTGATTCGCGACTGTCTTGGGTACTTTGCAAATTTAGATCAATGTAGACTTTTCTTTCTGTACATGCTTCTTTCGTTATATTCGTTGGTGGCCTACATTTTATTACATACCTATCTGCGCCGGATCTCATTAGAGCATTTTCATTCATGTTGGACGTCGTCCAGGTTTCCGCGCCATATATGCAAGAACGGCCATGATTGGGTACTTTTTTTTTACTTTTATTCGTGGAGAGAGATTTTTGCGTTTCAATTGCGCACCGAGCTCAAAGTAGCAGCAAGTCATCTTTGCTTAATCTACAGGCTCTTATTTTTGGTGGTGTTCAAACTAGATTTTAGGTGCACAGAGACATAACTTCCAACAGCGACGTGTGGTCCCAATACGTGAAGACTCTTTGTTGTTGCCAAGACGTACTTTGTCTTATTTCCGTTCATCAATAGTCCAACCCATTTTGCTTCATTTACTTGTTTGAAAAATGAGGCGTTTACGAGTTTGGTGTTGCGAGCGACGATGTCAGTGTTGTTTGAATATGCCATTACGGTTAGTATGGGGTATTACCGTTACGATCAGTGGGTCGGTAAATCACCCGCAGAGCTGAAGGGTGCTCAACGCCTGTCTGTATAATCGTCCCTATACTTCTCACTTCCTCACTTCCGCCCGCGTGTTATGCGCATCACTTATCTACATAACCGCACAATCAGGGGACGCTAAGTAAAGACATGCCGTTGATGACATGATGTTGACTTCAATTGGTCCACCCGGACTTATTCCAATTAGGGGCTTACTGAAGTCCGCAGCGCTTGTTCAAGAGTCGGTACGGACCAACCAGGCTATATAAATGTAAAGGGATTTTCAAAAATTACATATCTCAGAAATGGTTTTTGCACTGGCCTTAATAAATGCCATCCAATGAAAATATCGCCTAAATTTATTCAAATTCATGCAGAGATCGCTTAAGGCTTAGTTCTTAATACCCTTAAAGATGTACATAAATTCTTATCCGTATAATTACTCGACTGGCTTTGTTTGGTATTCTACCCCTATCACACTTTGCTTTCTGATCATGAGCTATTGCCTGTAGAGACCATCTCTCCTTCATTCAAGTGACGTTGTTTTGAGTCCAAATCCCTTCCTTAACTCAGTTTTTAACTGTCAGATTACGCTGGGGTTAATGCGATACCTTATGAAAACTCGCTTTTAAGAGTAATCACTATGAATTCTGAGCGACCTCAATCCAATCTCAACCATGAGATTAATTGTAGTAGACTACAAACGTATTTATAGCCTGCCAAGATTTTAACGAGACAGGTAATGTTAATGTCATTTTGGCAAACTTTAGTCGCCACCACCGCTTCAAAAAAAAAGATATTTTTAATGAAGATTCGGTTCCTCAAATAGCGACACTGATTTTCACCAGAAGCTCGTAAGTCTTTCAGTAATAATACCTAATTGTTTATTTAACCATTTTTTAAAACTAACGATGTTTTATTCGTCCCCCCATTGAATTTTTTCGGGGTTTTTGTGGGTTTTTGGTGGACCTATAAATTATAGTTGCGATGAAAAATGGTTAAATAAACAATTGAGTATTATTATTGGGAATCTCCTGCAGAGAAACAGAGTTTTCCGATAGAAAAATATTGATTTTTAAGAATTCTATACC
>NW_023458556.1:60731473-60745067 GCF_013731165.1 Rhagoletis pomonella
AAAATTTTTCGAAAGTTTTCGATTTTTAGTGTACTTCGAAAGAGTACGCGTGGGGTTAGAAGGAACAACAGTTGTTTGAATGATTCGAAGGCCAATTTTCTTACATTTTTTAAGCAAGTGTAGTCAGCTGACTTAGGATTCAAGACGACTTTGCTTATAGTGTCCGAAAGTTTTAGCGAGTTAAGAGAGCTTTTAGATTGTGTTAACATCAGAATTATCTAAAATAAAAAATACTATTTTAACCTCATAAACAAATGTCCAGATAATAGTCCTTTTGTCCGAACGTAATTAATCTTAGATGAAGGTGTCCAGGGCCTTCAATGTTTACTGCCTAAAGCAGTACTGCACAAATAAATGTGTTCTTCGAGTGTTAGGCCACGCTTGAAAGTACACTTGTATTAAATAATACCGCGCAACAGAAATCAATACACTCGCAAAACTAGAGACCAATAAAGTAAAACTTCATTTTTAATTTTTCCCTCTGAAGTCTGGATAAAAGATATGATTAATTCAAGAAACTATATGTGTAAAAGGGTATATGGGTAATGTTTCCAAATCCTTATAGCGACTTCTAAATTTTTTTTTTTAATTTTCGTGGATGGGGAGGGTGCACCATGATGTTAATATTTAAGGACCATTCAAATGGGTATCAAATAGAGAACCAAACTCTGTAGAGTTAAAAATGATGAAATTTTTTGATGCACAAGGACGTCTAGATATTGAAAATGTCTTTTCAAAACTTTATAAGTTATTGATTCTTGGTTTCTGTTGCACAGTGTAATATTACTCGCACACTTTTATTTATATGTAAAGCTATTGGCTTTCAAAAGGTGCCATATAAGTCGAGCCGTTCCTTATCAACTTGAAACTAACTTCAGAAACAAAAAAACAAGTTCAGCATCACCTGTGGAATGTGTCCAATTTTCCTACAAGGTAATTTATCCCTTTCTCATGCTAATGCACCTTTATGCTTACATATGTATGTACATTTTAACATAGGAGCACACAGTTTAAGAAATTAATGGCATTGCTCGTTCGAAACCATTCTGCGTACTCTGATTCTCTACAATTTGCAGATAACCTGAAATTTCTTGGCTCCAACGACCAACAGTGTCATATTTTTTTTTTTAGTTTTTTTGTGAACATTATTATTTTTGCAAATATCCTTTTCGTTTGTGATCTCGTCTCAGTTTTAATGTTAAAGTAAAAGCACACACGAAATCCGGAAATCAAATAGCCCGAGAGTATTTCAAGATAAAGTTTCAAATGAATATTATACCCAGTACGCAAAATTTATAGTTTTATGTATTACAAATTTTTCATGAATTGGCTTTATTCTTTTATGAGAAATAAAGAGGCAGCGTGAGCCTTAGCCAGTTATTGAAGGTCCTACATTTGTATTTCGTCTCCAAACAACAGACGCTTTTTTAATAAGAATTTTTTACATGGCAGAAATATAATGCAAGGAGCATTCTCGGACCGGAAATGCAACATGGGTCTGTCGAGTGTGAACCTCTATATACCCGGCCACGTTAAGGCGTCAACTGTCGGGAATTATAAATTATAATGCTTGCGAGGACTATAAGAATTCGACCGTACATCTGCAAGCATTACGAACTTTTCGAAAAACTAATTTCAAGAGATTACGCCTTTCTTTGGGTGGTGCCAGTTTAGCGTATCTCTCCCTAGATTTAGCGTTATTCTTGGCCATTATGTATGAAATATTTTTAGGGACTTTCTTAGGGATTTTTTCAAACATCAAAAACTTTTTTATTGTTCCAACAGTATTTATTGACTCCGTTCCGACTAAACCATTTGGCGATTATATTCAGTGCGCTCTGTCTCAGTTTCGAAACGACAGGTGCTTGCAAATTATGATTTGGGGTAATTATTCATTGAAGTCTATCGTCCTTCGAGCTCAATAGGCTAAAGATCGCCTTCGACTTTATAATAAAATATATACGTAGGTTCGAAAGAAATCTTTCCGAACAGCCGTAAACTTTTAAAAATTCTCCAAATTTTAATAGCAAAAAGTAAAACAAGTAAGAGCGGCGCTGTCTTCGGCTTTTAGTTTATTAGATTACTACATTTGAAAAAATGTATATATTCACAGCATACGTAGATAGAGGAGTTACATATGTATATAAAAAAAATTATATCTAAACAATCAGAGGTATGGAAGATATACCTTATATAGCACCAATCTAAGTGATTTTCACTGCTGTGTGATCGGTATGTAAACCGGTAATACAATTTAATGGGTTTAGCGTCCCACATTAAGGAGATATATCGCATAAACTGGTATCTGAAAAATCAGTAGTATAGGAGATAAAGTGTATTCAGCATAGATTTTGACGTAGATTTTGATTTTCTCAGTAGACTTTGTATTATTATTTATAAAATAGCTTAGGAAAATTATCGAGTTTTACTGTAAAATCTCATATCTGAACAATCGGTTGTATGGGAGCTATATGTTATAGTGGTCCGATTCTTCCGGTTCCGTTAAATGATTAATACATTATAAAAATACACCAAATTACCACATTTCATCCAGATATCTCGAAACTGAGAGACTAGATTGCATACAAACAGACGGACATGGCTAAATCGAATCAGCTCCTCGTTCTGATCATATAATAATAATCGATTGGCGCTTACACATATGCTAGTGTTTGGCCGAGCTTCTCCTCCGATTTGTGGCGTGAGCCTTGATATTGCAACACAAAGAGGAGGGACCTTTTACGCCGTTTCCGAACGGCGATTGTATTTTTGTGAGTAGCTGTTTTTCATGACCGAAATACTTCGGAGTTCTAATCATATAAGTATATATTTTAATGGGTCTGTATCTTATTCTTATACTTGCAAACATCGGACCAAGGTTATAATACCATCTCAAGCTCATGAAAGGTATAAAATTACGTTGAAAGCTCTCTAAGACATGTATGGGTAGCTTTCATTTTCCTTAGAATGCTGAGAGTCATACAACCTAGTTTTTTTCTTTTTGTACTCCTCACATAAACATAGGCATTTGGCAAATAGAAACACACATGCATGCATACATAATAGTTACAAACGAATAGCCTCATTCAAGTGGCAATGCCTAAGTGCACCCTTGTGGTGCACATGAACAGCGCATATCCTTTTTTTTTTTGGCTGTTGATGGCATGTTTTGTAGCCTTTTTTTTGGCAATTTTGCTATATGCACTAAAAACTTCTAAGAAAAACAACAACTAAATTGAAACACGAAAATGCCAAACGCAAAACAAGAGAAAAATTTAAGAAACAAAAATAAAAACAAAACCAACACTTGCACCGCCCATGCAATTTGCAGTTATGCGATTTTTTTTTAATTTTTCCCACTTTTTTTCCAGCATCCATCAGCCGTTTCAGCTCTCCACGCTGCGCTCACTTTGTACCATTGAGTTGCTCCTCTTATTGTTGTGTGTTGCGTTCTATGCGCAGGACATGCACATGAACAGAACATGAAAAGTGCCAAGAGCAACAACAACAGCATCAACACCAGAAGCATTCAGAAATGCAGCAAAGAAAGAAAAACTAATTCGATTAATCATCAGCAACGACGATGGGCTTTTTTTCGGAGCGCCTGTCGGTGAGTTTTTGAAGGAGCGCTTGTGTTGGATGTTGGTATACCTATACATATATGTATGCGTACATATGTGAGTGGGAGTGTTTGTGCGGCACTGGACAGAGGAAGTTGCATAAAAAGCGTAAACGAAGTAGCGCACAGCACAGGAAATCGCCTCCGCCAGGATTCATTTGCGCCAATGCGATGCAAAAATGCCTTTCACGCCCCCCACAACATCCTACTCCACTCTATGCCGGTGGCACGAATTCTGGTGGTGGTGCGACGCATTTCGTATCCATATTCGTCGTCGTCGTCGTCGTCGGTGGCAAGTTTATTCGATTGTCTGCCTACTTCGCGCCGCAGCATCATCATCGCAGCACAGCATGCAAGCAAACCATCAAGTTTTTATGCGTTTTTCGTTTCGTGTTGCACCAACGACAAACAAGCTACGTACGATGGTAGCAGTGGCAATCGTAACAGCAGCAATGTGTGGCAATCAACAGCAGCAATACAGGCGATAGGTGGTAAGGCATTTACTGGTTACTTGGCCTTTTTTCGCTGCGTGTGTGAGTCCTTGCTTTGGTGCTGCTGCGCATCTAGTGGCAATAATAGCAACAACAACACTGACGCCATATGTGCATTTGCAAGCCAGTCGGATTTTCACTTCATCGCTTTTGTTTATTTTCGGAGTTTTAGAGTTTCTTCGTACAACCAGGAATTTTTGTTCCTTTACTTGTTTTTTGTTTTTTTTTGATTTTTTGAGCCTCTTCTCCTCTTTTGATGGACATTAGTTAGTCCCGGTATTAAAAAAATATGAAAAAATTGCAAAAATGAAAATTGGCAGTGGCCTTTGACCAGTGGTAACTTCCGTTCAATTCGAACTTTTTTCTTTGCTGAAGTCGCATTGGTCGACGCTTTGACGTGAGGTTGGGTGTTGTCCTTTTTGTCCTCTCACTTTGTTCTTCTGTTCGGTGCATATTTATTTATTTTGTCGTCTGGGTGCACATACATAGGCTATTAAGTTTGGTTTGCAAATCCATGGCTTTTGTTGTTGGTGTTGCTACGAGTATCGTGCTGGTATTCTTTGCAAGCTGCTGAAACACAGTCTGCCTTTGGGATTACTTCATCTTTTTATGGTTTAAAGTTTAAAAGTTAGCTTAATTTCCTTTTTATATTAATTTCGCATGTATTCAAACGAAATTAGTAAATTTCTTTCATTCGTACATACGATGGTTCGAAAACAAGCTGCCTCCTTCAGTGAAATACTAAATATTTTCTCATTGCCACAAGATGTAATGGCGCCTACGAACGTAATGGAAGAACCAAGTGTAGAAGGACCTCTCTTTACCTGGCAAAAGGAACTGCCGGAACTGGACATACGGCAAAGGAAAATTACGAAGTTTTTTGTTTCCACCCAAAGTAACAAATGGTGGCATTTGAATTGTGGAATAAAAAAATTGATTTCCTATACTGATTTTCTCAGTAATACTGCAGGTGATCCCGCTATTGCACATCGAAGCTTTTCATTGGTAGGTTAATTAACCTTTGTCTAGACAAGGACGGGCAGTCATCAAAAGCTTCATCGTCCCCTAGGCAGAGCTGGTATTCTAACTCTGCATATGAAATCGTAGATAAGAGAATAGCCCGTTGTCATTTCTGTTCAGTAGAATAATATCGTTTCTACTGAAAAGGTAGCCGAAGAGCCTGGACTGTCTGTGTTGGTTCCGGTCCCAAAAAGCCAGTTAAGTCAGAGCGACCTCATAACATCCGATCCCACAGTGGTCTGATACCAAACACGGTTAAAGCAGTCTTTAATCATGTTAATCACGTGTTAAAGCAGTCTCGTCATCCTGATTGCAAGCTCCCAGATGTCTGCTTGGCTAGGTAACTAGGAAGGTATCCTTCAACCCCTTTTCAAAATTTAATTTGGCGCAGCCTAAGATTGGTAATACTTCAGCCTGGGTCACTGTGGACCAACTGCCTATGGAAATTGCAGGTTTGGTACCGGGCTCATATATACATACACCTGCATCCTCTGTCCTGCTTCGTGGCAACGTCTGTGTGCCAATGCATGTACATATCTGGGATAAAGAGCATGGAGTCCGTTTGCACAATCTTCGCGAACTGGATTTTCACTTGGAGCTTTCTGCCAAAGATGATTTCTGTATTTATGGAGTCAGAAATTTTGCATATTTCCAACCCTGGTGTCTTCCCATGTACATATACCAACAAAAAGCTATGTATAAAAGCAGTCGTTATATTGTCGAAGTTGCAGCATCTCAGTGGCTGCTGTTACTTGAATAAATATGAAGAAGACTCCATCCTAGAAGCGTTTTTAGATACACAGTTCGACAGCAGCTTATTTATCCAGTAACGAAGAGATATGCCAAACTTTGCGGCAGTTTTTTGCAGTGTCTTCTGCCATAATTCTGCATTTCAGATGTTTATACACATAATTTATTTTTAGTCAAGCACTCAGCGTAATTCGTAGATATTGGGATGCCGCAACCTCATTCAGACGCTGCAGAATTTTAGATGTTTTCGCCTACGAATAGTCACTTCTTCCAGTATTGAGAGATGCGCTCTTTTTCTGCCACTAAGCCATCCAGAGCTGACCCATTTGGACTAGCTCGTAGGTCATTTCGCGGCCATGAATGCTGCTGTGCCCCAGCAAACACTCTTTGTATATTATTTTATTAGGCTGAGAAAATAGTAAAGCTTGGCCTTGCTCTTTGTGAAGCCAAACAATTATATACACCTCTATAAGAGGTCAGTCGAAAAATTGTATTTGAGCCGTCTGTAAAGACAGATACTTCGAAGCGGGGTTATTCAAAACAGTATTTTCAACTTATTCGTCCTAAAAAAATATTTGCTGACGTCGAAGGGTATTTCAATAACGTCCTTAGGAAGATGACAGTCATCATATAAAGCATGATTGGAGTTGAAACTAACCCATTGTAGCTTGCTCAGTGAAAGAACTCTCACGGCATAGAGAGGTAGTGACTCCATTAATTTTAGAGTGAAGAGGGGCGCTACAGAAAGTGGTATCTTTCAGCTCTACTCTGTTGCCATGAGCTTTTTTATGAGAAAATGCAAAAAGCATCAGTATTTTCGTAGTTATGTAGGGAAGCCATTAGTAAAAGAAGGACACCTTCTTTAAAATACTTTCTTTACTTTATGATACCATTACTTAACCTAGAAATAATGTTCCTTGGGTGCTTGATGAGCAAAGCGTCTAAAGACTTTAAAATTTTTGAAAGCTTCGAATTCATCCCTAACAATATGGAGCTATATGCTCTATGATGGCTCGCATTAGAGAGGAATCAGTAGATGCAGCAGCTAGCGGGCAGAGATAGTGGCCAATAAAAGAGCCATCGTAAAATGAATATGAATATGTTGAGCAATGTTGAGGCCCTCTTTAATTCGATATCAGGCAACAAATATTTTGAAGTCAAGTGCAGATCAAAAGTCATTTTTAAAATGATCTCCATGTAAGCCTCCTGTAAGCCCAGTTCTGATAGGCCATTTTCCTGTGATGTTAAGGTGGAATCAACCCAACACTTTCTACTTAGCTACCCAAACATACGAAATTACCCTGGGGAAATCTCTAACGCTGGCATTCCTTATTTTCGAGGTGACAACTCTTAAGCATTAACCGGACAGCTTCTGGAAATTCCAAGTATGGCTCCCAAACTCGGAATAACTGTCCTACCTAACCTAAACATATCGGTCTTTGCCGGTTTAAAATTAAGTCCACTTTCATCGATAGATACTAAATTTTTGCTTTCTGGTCCAAATGATATCTATAGCAAATCTTGGAAAACATTAAAACTGTAAATGAAACGCTCACCTGGAACAGACACTTATCGGCTGACAATACTAGAAGCTTACAGAGGACGCACCTGGAGGCCAATATGCCAATTAGATAATTGGAGGCGGAATGTAGTAAACAATCCATGCTATATTTATGTAAATGTATTATGCTTGTACGTACCCATGTTGGCAGAAGAGCCCAACCTATAGCTGTTTATTTTAATTGTGCACCACTAATAACTATCAAATACATATATTATTTTAATTAATCGTCTTTCAATCCATCCGACATTTATAATTCACAAATATGTAAGTTTTTTCTAGAACATGCTTATTATGCGGTAATACATAATTAAGATTATGTGTACACATGTACATTAGGGTGGTCCAAAATTTTTTTTTTCCCAAAATAGGATTTGAGGCACCTTCCAACATTTTTCTCTTGCCGAAAGACGTGCTGGTACCAAACCTTACGTTTCTGTGTATAAATTTAGAGGATGCTCATATTTTACTCTAGGAATATTGGGTACATATATTAATCAAACAATTGGTTCAGTAACCTACGGACATTTCAAATTTAAATTACTTTAAAAATAACACAAGCTTCAGCTGTCATGGCAACAGTAGCTTTTTATAAAAACCACCACTATTTTTGCCAGTTTTACAGCGATATAGTCGCGCATTTCAAGGTCATTCAGCACCCTGTATTGGTCGCAGTAGAAAACTGAAAGTTGCTATAGGTACCTATTACAAATATGAAAAGAAAATAGCTAAGGGGTGCCCCGTTTTCTAGGATGAAAATTTTTTTCTCCCATACAAAAATTGGACCACTCTAATGTACATAAGTATGTACATATGTACTTATAAACATAAATAATTATTATCTTTATAATTGATAACTTGCGAGTTGTGCGAGAATGCGAAAAAAAACGTGCATAAATGCATCTAAACAGCTTTAGACACTCGTACTCATATCAAAAACCATGCACACAAACACACACCAACAAACGTCCAAACAGCAACTGCAGTTAACGCACTGCATATCGGCACTTACGCTGCAAATCTAAATATTTGTGGCATGCAACAAGCGCAATTCATGCATTTCTCATGTTCGCAAACATTTTGCTGGCAGCTCCTGCATCTGTTGCACTTGTTGTTGGTCGCTGCTGGCTGCTTGCTTGGCATTGCGCTCGTACTTACATATGTACATATTTCCGCTTGGATTGAGTTATTAATTATACGCGCACAATTGCGTTGCAAACACCTCTGTTCGGCCTCAACCGATAGCAGTAACGCCACTTGCATTGTTCGCACTGTTGCATCGATGCACTCGCACTTGTTGCTGCTAGGTGTGTAGGTATGTTATCCGAACTGGAGTTGTTCGCTTGTCAGAAATGTTTCGCATTTCATTTGTTTTAACATTGTTTGCGCATAATTTGCACATTTTACACACTTCTCTAGTGGCAGCACCGCTTTCCGCACTGCATATTCTACGGCTACCTTATGCCTATTGAACACAAGCCGCTCTCTGCTTTTTATAAGCTTTTTTTACGATACAGTTGACTGTTGAACAAAGAAAAAATGCAATTTTAATTATGATGCGTGGAAAAAGTGCCACACACATTTAAACTGATGGACGAGAAAATGGATGTGGACTTCAGCATAGTTATAGGCAGGGTTGCCTACTTTTGCATTCTTGAAACCGGTACATCAATTTAAATGCTGTATTTTTGAAAATTTTCTATTTAAAACAAGAAAAGAATAAAAAATTTCATAGACAAAAATTTTCATTAAACAAAATTTCAATGTTAATCTTTTAAATAACTTAAGAGATAAATTAAAGTTTAAATAAAAATCATACCAAATTACAGATTTCTATACAGTGGCGGATCCAGCGGTTGATTTTGGGGGTTAAACTACGTGTCAGTCAGTGGCGGACCCACGGAGGATTTTTAATACATAGACGCCATATTACACATACAATATGCGCCATATTAAATATTGGTTGTTCGACAGTAAGTCTTAGCTTATTGCACTTTTTTTTAATAAAATGGAATGGAACACGAAACTGTATACTCAAAATCTTTCTCAGAAAAATCTTTCTAAAAGGCTTTAAATTTTTACGAAAGTGTACTAATTTTTTTAAAATATTGCACGAAGTTTGAAACTTAGATTTATACGATTTTTGTTAAAGGGTAAAATATATCTTTACAAAAAACTAACTAAAATTAATTGACAAAAGAATAAATTGTTAAAACTTGTCAATATGTGGTGCGTTTATAATTTTGACACAGATTTTGCACGGTAAATATAGTAAATCAAATAAAAATTTTATAAACTAAAATATAGGCATTTTGTATTTACTGATAGGTGAACACTTTGTAAAACTGGTTTATAAGGAAAAAATTAAATTTTGATAAAAAGTAAATTTTTCTTTTAAAAATGCTCAGGCTAGAGACTCATTTCCGACGTATAGTTTCTTCTACATTTTCTCTTAGAATTATCAAGAGAAATGGAAAATACCATGCGTTTCGTCGAAAAACTTGGGTCCGAAAACTTTTACCCGCCTTAATACATATTTTAAAAGTTCTTAATTTTTTTACAGCGAGATGTCTACAATTTTTTGTCGCTAAAAAATCGGAACAATTTGCGCCCCGGCATGTGTTGTACCGGGACCGAGACATAGCTCTAAAATCCGGGTCAGTCCCGCCAAAAATGGGACGGGTGGCAACCGTGGTTATAGGGTGTCTATAAACGACTCGCTAACCTTCAAAACTAACATATTCAAACCTTTATTACAAAGTTAATGAACTCGTAAAAATATGTTAAGGCAGGCTGCTGATCGAGCGTTTAGCCAAGCTTTCTCGATTAAGGCGCTTGAACTCGATTTAAAATACAAAATTTCAATTCTTAATTGCTCGATTAGTGCTTAATTGAGTGAATATTCGCAATAGGAGTAATGTTCTAAAGCACTGGTGGGCACCGCCTTGCCCGCGGACAAAGCTCTTTTAAACTTTCCATGCATTTTGTATAGGCGCGAATAGAGTAAAAGCTCTCTCTGCGCATCACTGTTCTAAAGCCTTGGATGCCAGTGACGAATTAGTTTGTTTTCGTTTTTCTTATGGGCGCTTGAGAGACTGATTGATCTTAACACAAGAAGAAGAGAACAAGAAGTGGATCAATGCTTAAATCCAGAGAAATATATCCCACAATGGGTCGTTCTCTCCATGCTACTTTGGGTTGTTCCTTTCAACGATCTGCTCGATGCTATGCTGCATGCGTAGCACTGATATTTAGAGAAAAGTTCTTAAGCACTTTGTTAGAACTCTTGCATGGATACCTGAATTTGATTGAAATCTACGGGGCTTCTTTTCTAGATGGGGTCGAGCATTCCGCCCAAGGTGGTTTATGTGGGCATTGAGTTCGATTACGGCTATGGATACTCTCGAGGTAATCTCCTCCCGAACCGATCACTGTTCGCTCACGCCGGCTCCGAGTGTATTCTTCACCACTTCAGTGTTAGGGACCATGGTATCCTTGGCTCTTTAATGCCACGTTCGTAAGCGGTCAGAGAACGCCTAGCTTCTATTTGAATAACATCAGATTACTTTTCTTTTTGGGAAGACGGGATTTTTAAGTACCAGCTCAGATAAAGTTGGCAGAGAACCATAGTCCTTATGACCGACCGCAGGTTAATCGACCCCAGTGAAAAGAGCTCTTTAAACTAAACAAGTCAGATTTCTCGATACTGATGCGAGTTCTAAGCGGCGTTTGCTTAAAGTTGAAGCACATTAAATTTCTATTCTTTCTATTTTTGAATTTTGCTGCAGCGACAAAGATTTAACTCATTTTTGTCCATATAAAATTTTGATACGCATACTCAGATATAATCGCCAGAGAAACGTTTTGAGGCACCCTGTAACGTGCCAACATTTTTCTATTTACCTGCCTGCTTTTCTTCCACCACTTATTTGTGGCATTACAACCGGCGACTTCTTCAGCGACTTTAATTTATGCTTCTGCTTGCAATTTTCCTGATTGTGGCTAAATTACGACCAAAATTAAACTATTATGGTCTATGTATCTTTAAGATAGAATACATTTGTTTATTACCTTGTCAAAGTTAAGTGGCATTTAGTGCGTTGCATGTTTAGATATATGTATATGTAAGTATATACATGTGTTGCGATCAAACTAGCTTACACTGACATGAGAAAAACCAGAATTTATGACCGAAATAAATCAGTTACATTAACTAGGTGTTATACATAGTATTAAGCGCTGATGTTGGGGGTTTTGTGGAGCGTTGAAAAGGAGGCGTATATAGGAAAACCTGAGGCACGCATGCTGAACAATTAGTTTAAGGCATTGATAGTGGGGGAGAAACAGATGTAGAAAGTAAAAAGTACTTGCCAACTATTTCCGGTTATAAGTCTCATGAAGGATCAACTCAGTCCGCAGAAACGGTTCTGATTCCAAGAGAATATACGATGAGCCTTATCTAACCGCCTTAAATTCCGCTGTGTCCTGGCACCCAGCTTAATATTACTATGTTTCTTGCTGTTTAGGTTTTAAGCGTGTCAAAAAAACTCCTTAACGAGCCTGGAAGTGATGGTCCTATTGGTTAGGACCCTTATGACCGCCTAGAAGTCTGAAAAGTTAGCTATCTACAAAGGCGCCTCTCAAACCCTTTTCAAAATTCAATCTGGCGCAGACTGAGATCGCTGGTTCCACGGCCTGAAAGACTGTCCACCAAAAGCCCATTTAATCAAAGTCTCCTGATCCAGAACACATTCACAATCGCGCTCTCAAGACGGCCTTAAGTCAGCACATTATAATTTCCACCTAAATGTACCGCACGTGCATTCAAAAGGGGTAATTGCCAAAAAATGTAAACGATAACACCTAAACCTTATCCTAAAGCTTCTTTGCATACTCGACTCCATGGGGAAGTTCTGATGTTTTGTCACCAAAGCAGTTCGGCTTTCGTAAATCAAAAGTCAATAGCAATTAAAAGTCACCCTCGACTTAAAAAATGCTTTTAGTACTGCCCAGTTTCCGTGGTTCCATAAGGCTCGCTGCTGTCATCACTGTTTTAGAACGTGATGTATAATGCAGAGGCAACGACCGGTTTATTCCATTTCCCGCGATACAATCTCTGTGTTTGGTTAAGAGCCTACGTCGGAAAATAAAGTAGGCCAGATGATAGAATCCACTGGAAAATGGGAAGCAGTGAACAATGCAGTCACGTAGATTTCGACCTAATTGAGACGAGCGACGAAATTGATGTTACATAACTCCCCGCATTAGTGATCGCAACACGGATATTTGGAAACTAGCAAACCTCCATAATCGAAATAAGTGGGAGGAGCATGTGGAGACTGCAACTTCGCCTCTGGTGTGAGTAAACTTTGGTCAGCCTTGAGGACAATGTCGAACCCGACAGAGCGCAACGATGGAGTGCCAACACTCAGTGCGCCTCGTTATTGCACCAGCGCAAAGGTTCAGGTAGTCATCGGAAAGGCGCAAGCCTCCATTGGACCCTGTGGAAGTAGATTATTTCTCCAAGATTCTAAATTTGTCCATGGCGACTGTCATTGTTACGGACGTCTGGAAAACGTGGAGAGTGCCCACTGCTTGAACAGGGGAAATCAGTCAACAAAGGAGAGTCTTATCGTCCGATAACACTTCTTTCGCTGATAGCGAAGGCACTTGAGGCCTTGCTATTTCCCTTATCTTATTCTGACGACTGTTATACCTCGATCTTGTACGACGTTGTCGATAGTCTGCTCTCTTTCTCCGCGCACACAGCCGCATTTTTTAATAGAGTAAGAAACATTTTTGACAACAAACAAGGCAATTGGCCGGTCGGTTTCCTGCTATGCAGCGCCCGCATAGTCGCTAGGATGAAGCAACAGACCTGCCAAAAGACGACACTCCGGACTACCATGGGATGCTTTCTTCTGTCGCCACAGCCCCACCTACACGAGTATACCCAAATGGCCCCCCTCAAGTGGCACTAAACAATTCTATGTCAGCAGTGCCTATTACCTGAACGTTGCTGTTGAGCCCTTGCCTAGGCACGTTAGAAATCATCATTACGAACTTACGGACGAAGTCCAGAGATTCGTAAAACAGCCTCAGGGAGTCCGTCACGACTTACACCGACTCCCGGCCTTTTAATGCCGGTTTGGG
>NW_023458556.1:60745167-60750454 GCF_013731165.1 Rhagoletis pomonella
GTACTCTTTCGAAGTACACTAAAAATCGAAAACTTTCGAAAAATTTTTCTGCGTGAAATCTACGGTCTCATTTGAGCCAATAGGCATCATCGTGGAAGTGTACGCTCTAAATTATGCTGCGCCAGTTTGGTCACTGCGCACAATCGTACGCAATGGAACGAGCTAAAGACCTGTTAAAACACCGCATTCCAAATTGAAACGGGTTACCTTCTCATATCGCTTGAACACCACCTACAAAGTGAGGTCTCTAGACTTTCCGCCAGGGACATAATTTTATCCCAGTTGGCAATTTTTGCTACAATTTTGACTACAATGATTGATAGACCAGCTAAACTATGACGGACTTAATAGTGCGTTTAGAGCAACAGAAATGAAGTGTAAGCGTTTCTCGAAAACGTCAAATGAGGAAAAGGCATAACCGTGAAATAACAACCTTCTCATGTGAGAGGCTGAGCAAAAAAACCTTCGGCTCGTGTTGCGCAATAGAACGACCCATTTTAGAAGAACCTGTGCATGCTTGCCATAAATAATGAAACAACTTTGTGAAGGAGAGAGGCTGAAGTACCGTTTTGGCCTCGGACTCAAGACAATTTTGATCTTATGTCGTACAATTCAATTTCGTACAAATAATAGCGTATTTATTTAAACTGACGAGGTACTTTAAAACTTTTAAGAAGAAGCCCATTTTATGGGATGGTCGTATAAGGGTCAAATTTATACTAGAAACTGTTATATTTATTTAGGTTTTGTTTGTAGGTGAGATTCTTTGTTTTTTCTTTAACAGCTTTTATTTGCCTATAGTGTTTCAGACGAATTTGTATTATATTTTATTTATATGCATCTCCCTTGTTTTGTGCAGATTTACACCCTAATAACATGACAGTGCCAAATTTTTGTTATTCTCTTCTATGTACATATGTACATACTTATAAGTTGTACTTGCAACGCATCACATTCTCGGCGTGGCTGCGCATCGCCTACGACGATTTCAGCCGCAAAGGAGTGGATGTGGCGTAAAGGCCCCAGCATAGATGGCACAAGTTTTTGGCAAAGATTGATGAATTCCACTGATGATGGTGGCGATGATGATGATGATGATGTTCAACGAAATGGGATTGTTGCTATGCCACCCACTCTACCATCGGCAATAAGCACACAATACTTATACACTCATGAAGGCTGACGGGTTATATACGGAAAATATGCGAGGCTGTGAATGTGAGCTTGCCTCTATTTATAACTGCAAACAAACACATTCAAGCAAAAGTAATATTTTACTTGTATTTTTCTTGATTGCCAGCTTTCTCATCAGCCTTCATGGCGCTGCTTTCTTTTGGCGCTTTGGGCATTTTTTGTGAGGATACGGTTCCCTGCGTTACCGCCTTCGCCGCATCAGGAAAATACTTAAATAGGTAGTTTTTTCTTTTATATTTTGCACTTATTTGAGCATCCTTGAAGTAACCTTAATCCTTGCGTCAACCGAATGAATGAATCGCTGCATGGACGGCATGCGTTGATGTTTATGATCTTTCCCCCTTTTTCCTTCTGCGGGGTATTTTGCATGGCAATGCATTAGCCGTTTTGGTGAAATGTTTTTGGCCGTTCATGGCGTGTTTGCTTGTTGGCAAAAGTTGCAAGCCATGACAGCTGATGCTTAAATTCGCACATTTCGTTTCGTTTTGTGCGTGCTCCCGTCGCTGCGTGCAACTTCATAGCCAAACGCAACTCAACTTCGGCTCGTCCTTCGTTTGTTTCTCTTTGTTTTCAAATAAATCTCACAAGACCTTGGCTAAAGCTTAGCCGTCTTTACTCTCATTTAGCATTGTCACATACTTTTCGCTCTGTGTGTACTAAAAAAGTTATTTAGATCTAAAATGAAGCATAGTAAGCGGCGAAGGTGGTCGAGTGTGTCATTGACTATAATTCTGGTAGCTAGGAAACGAATAATCGAAATGAGAACCATTATAGAAGCCGAATTTGTGAAAGAAAAATTGGACCAAATCAAGCCACTAATACCTGACAATTTGATGTTTCATTCAGTTTAATAAACTGATAAGGTCATAGTAGGTAGCGTAGATATATCGTGGACGACGGAAACTACAGAACTGAAAGCCAACCACACTTCGAACTGCAACGCTATGTCTTCTGGCTTCGTTCGAATACCACCTGAATAGAGAGGTGTGAAGCTTTCCAGTCAGGGAACATAGCTTTTATTAAAACGGCATTCACTGAGAGACAATTATCACCGCACTTTGCAGTTGAAGTGCATCGGTCGGCTTGAGAGACCTGCGTAGCTCTGCCGCAAATACGATCTGGATACTGTAACATGTTAAACTCGTATTCATCTAGTCTCCATCTCGATATACATAGTAGTATATGACCGGCTTGTGAAGGCACCACGCATGATACTAACTCGCCTGTCCCCTTAAACACTCTCAGCTAAGAGCCGTTTTCTTCTTCACCGGACCTCTGGAGACAGTACGTTTCCTGGTCCTAATGTTACTTGTGCTTTACGACAACGACTGATAGATTAGCCGACTCAATGAACTAGAATGTGAAATGGGCAGAGACCACAGAACTGTATCTTGTCACAGATCAGAATACGATACGTATTTCTATAAAATCTGAAAAGAACTTGGTTTTGGAAGTAATGTACATATGTATATCATTAACGTCGACTTTACTGTACAAGTAAAGCGTGACGGACCCAAGATAAAAAAGTACGCAAATGACCAGCTGACCAGGAAGCTCCTCTTGGATACGGTTAGAAAGGAAGAACGCGAACTATTCAAAACGAAAAACAAAATCAATGAACGATACATAGTGTATAATTTCTAGATGGTCTTCCAAGACAGGACTAGAAACCGATTATACACGACTTTAAATAAAACTCAACAGGTCGTTTGCGGTCCTTTTACCTCCTCTAAGTTAGAGACCTAAGGCGTTTTCTTTGTGTATCTGACGTCTGTTACATTAAATACGAACCTAACTAAGGAATGAATAATTCTCTCGAATATATATACATATATACATCGTTAGTAGCCAGTTCGAAAAGGTTTGCTTCCGTGATCCTATCAACACCTCCCGAAATAAGGCTGCTGATAAGTTAGCAGGATTTCAAATTGACCTTAATCGAGGACCGGAACTTACCACCATTCGCCAGTAAAGATGTATAAACAGGGAAAGTTTTCTTTAGAAATCTAGTCATTGGTGGCGCAGGCGTTATGCTGAGGTATACCCAAAACTCATGTGAGCGAAATGCCACCCTAAAGTAATACACGACTTTCTCGATTTATTTTCTTGACATTTGGCTTTCATATAGAAACGTTTGAAGGCAAATAAGATATTGTCAAATCTTTCTTCTCGCTTTAATTACTAAATCTAGTATAATTTCACTATGCAGATGATAAGTAGTTAACAGGAGCACTGTTGCATTTCAGGTTACTACGGGGAAAACTCGAAAAGTCACTTACTTATCAAAACGCTCTTTAAAAATAAATAGCAAAATATGTACGTAGTAAAATACATACATATTAATAGCAAATCCTAAGGAGGGTTCATAAAAAAATCCATAATGGTAGAATGCATGTACATACATTAGGGTGGTCCAAAAACAGTAAAGTCAAAATTGTAATGCTCTTACCCCTAGAATTTTTCTATATCGAAAATGTATACCCCAATTTTTTTATTTTGAAATAAACAAAATATATTTAGAGGGCGCCCAAGGCGCCCAAAGTTTCCCATTTATTTTTATGTGGGGAAAAAAACTTTTGAAAGAAATGGTATAGAATTCTGTAAAATCAATATTTTTCGATCGAAAAACTTCTCTTCAAGAGAGTTTCCATAATAATACCGAATTGTTTATTTTAAAATTTTTAATACGAAAGATTTTTTATTGGTCCTCCCGTTGCATTTTTCGGGGTTTTTGGCAGACCTATAAATTATAGTTGGGAAGAAAAAGTGGTTAAATAAATAATTTGGTATTAGTACTGGGAATCTTTTGGAGAGAAACAGAGTATTCCGATAGAAAAGTATTGATTTTTAAGAATTCTATCCCATTTCTACGAAACATAGTTTTTTCCCCATATAATATACATGGAAAACTTTGAGCGCTTTGAGTGACCTCTTTATATTTTTTGATTTCAAAATAAAAAATAGGGGTATACTTTTTCGGTATAGAAAACTCGTAGGCGGTCAGAGCATAAAAATTCCCACTTTACTTTTTCCACATGCATTTTTGGACCACCCTAATGTACATACGTATACGAAATCGCGCGTTGTAAAGAAAAAATATTCTGTTTAAAATGTAAACCTTAAGTTTAGCTCATTAATAGCAGGTTATTATGTTATAATTTATGTATTAAACCAGTAGATATACATAAGTATATAACGCATACACACTTGCATACTCATACAAAATTTAATAGTGGACTCGCAAGTAATCCACACTAATAGCCACACAAATTGCATATCACACCATTAATCAGCTAATCAAAATAGACTTGTAAGACTTAATATTCCCACTAATCACTTCCAACCTATTCATCGTACAAAAACAAAAGTGAAGTTATCAAACAGAAGACTTTTATGGTCATCATTTGAGTTAATAGCTGATGATGATAATTATTTTGTGCGCTTTAAATATTCAGCTTTCCATGAGCACGACTTCAAATTCAACGCCACTTGACTTTTTGACGCCAAAATTTTTGTTTTAGGTGTCTTTTTGTTATTACGTATTGAATCAACGAGGTATTTAGAATTAGGTACATTAATTTTTCAATTTCACAGGCAATCAGCGCTGCATCGACTTGCAGCAGAAAAGCGAGTAAGAAGGGAGGCTCCAACTGGGTAAGCTTAAATAAAGCAAGGTAAAAATATTTGCCTACATTTTCGCAACTAAAACGCTTGTGCTAATTCCCCTATGCATTTTTGTAGTAGTGTTATATGTATTTCCTCCTCTTCTACTACTTCTCTTCCATTCACATAATCATTCAGTTGAAATCGCCGCGAAACGCGCGCAATTCATTTGCAAAACAAGCAAGCGCATACGAAACTCGGTTAACTAAATTGTTGCAGGCTGTGCGCACGCGCAAATGGCGCACTCAACGCGCTCAGCATGAGGCTTTTAGCCCCATGAAGAGATTATCTTAATTCACGTTGTGGGAGACAACAAGAGTACGACAATACAACTAATGAGTGCAAGAAACCGTGCGCATCGTGGCCACCAAATGCGACGCCGACGCGCATGAGTAGAATCATGTTGCGGTATACAAGTATAGCCGTATAT
>NW_023458556.1:60750554-60753214 GCF_013731165.1 Rhagoletis pomonella
AATCGCTTAGGCGGTTACAGCGCCAATTAAGAAGAAGAAGAAGATATAATTAACGTCGACTTTACTGTACAAGGAAAGCGTGACGGACCCAAGGTAAAAAAGTACGCAAATGACCAGCTGACCAGGAAGCTCCTCTTGGATACGGTTTGAAAGGAAGAACGCGAACTATTCAAACCGAAAAACAAAATCAATGAACGATACAAAGTGTATAATTTCTAGATGGTCTTTCAAGACAGGACTAGAAATCGATTATACACGACTTTAAATAAAACTCAACAGGTCGTTTGCGGCTCTTTTACCTCCCCGAAGTTAAATACCTAAGGCCTTTTCTTTATTGATCTGGGGTCTGTTACATTAAATACGAAGGTAACTAAGGATTGAATAATTCTCTCGAATATATATACATACATACATCGTTAGTAGCCAGTTCGAAAAGTTTTGCTTCCCTGATCCTATCAACACCTCCCGAAATAAAGCTGCAGATAAGATATCAGGATTTCAAATTGACTTTAATCGAGGACCGGAACTTACCACCATTCGCCTGTAAAGATGTATAAACAGGGAAAGTTTTCTTTAGAAATCGACTCATAGGTGGCGTAGGCGTTATGCTGAGGTATACTCATAAATCATGTGAGCGAAATGCAACCCTAAAGTAATACACGACTTTCTCGATTTATTTTCTTGACATTTGGCTATCATATATAAATTTTTAAAGGCAAATTTTCAAATAAGATATTGTCAAATCTTTCTTCTCGCTTTAATTACTACACCTGGTGTATAATTTCACTATGCAGATGGTAAGTAGTTAACAGGAGCACTGTTGCATTTCAGGTTACTACGGGGAAAAGTCGAAAAGTCACTTACTTATCAGACCGCTCTTTAAAAATAAATAGCAAAATATGTACGTACTAAAATCCAAATTAATAGCAAATCTTAATGAGGGTTCATAAAAAAATACATAATAGTAGAATGCATGTACATACATTAGGGTGGTCCAAAAACAGTAAAGTCGGAATTGTAATGCTCTCACCCACTAGAATTGTTCTATTTTGAAATAAAAATATATATTTAGAGGTCGCTCAAAGCGCTCAAAGTTTCCCATGTATTTTTATATGGGAAAAAAACAACTTTAGAAAGAAATGGTATAGAATTCAGGAAAATCAATATATTTCGATCGAAAAACTCTGGTTCTCTTCAAGAGAGTTTCCATAGTAATACCGAATTGTTTATTTAACAATTTCTTAATACGAAAGATTTTTTATTGGTCCTCCCATTGCATTTTTCGGGGTTTCTGAGGGTTTTTGGCTGACCTATAAATTATAGTTGGGATGAAAAAATGGTTAAATAAACAACCGGTTATTATTACTGGGAATCTTTTGGAGAAAAACAGACTTTTCCGATAGAAAATATTGATTTTTAAGAATTCTAACTCATTTCTACGAAACATCCTTTTTTCCCCATATAACATGCATGGAAAACTTTGAGCGCTTTTAGTGACCTCTAAATATTATTTGATTTCAAAATAAAAAATAGGGGTATATTTTTTCGGTATAGAAAACTCGCAGGGGGTGAGAGCATAAAAATTCCCACTTTACTTTTCCACATGCATTTTTGGATCACCCTAATGTACATACGTATACGAAATCGCGCGTTGTAAAAAAAAATATTCTGTTTAAAATGTAAACCTTAAGTTTAACTCATTAATAGCAGGTTATTATGTTATAATTTATGTATTAAACCAGTAGATATACATAAGTATATACCGCATACACACTTGCATATTCATACAAAATTTAATAGTGGACTCGCAAGTAATCCACAATAATAGCCACACAAATTGCATATCACACCATTAATCAGCTAATCAAAATAGACTTGTAAGACTTAATATTCCCACTAATCACTTCCAACCTATACATCCTACAAAAACAAAAGTGAAGTTATCAAACAGAAGACTTTTATGGTCATCATTTGAGTTAATAGCTGATGATGATAATTATTTTGTGCGCTTTAAATATTCAGCTTTCCATGAGCACGACTTCAAATTCAACGCCACTTGACTTTTTGACGCCAAAATTTTTGTTTTAGGTGTCTTTTTGTTATTACGTTTTGAATCAGCGAGATATTTAGAATTAGGTACATTAATTTTTCAATTTCACAGGCAATCAGCGCTGCATCGCCTTGCAGCAAAAAAGCGAGCAAGAAGGGAGGCTCCAACTGGGTAAGCTTAAATAAAGCAAGGTAAAAATATTTGCCTACATTTTCGCAACTAAAACGCTTGTGCTAATTCCCCTATGCATTTTTGTAATAGTGTTCTATGTATTTCCTCCTCTTCTACTACTTCTCTTCCATTCACATAATCATTCAGTTGAAATCGCCGCAAAACGCGCGCAATTCATTTGCAAAACAAGCAAGCGCATACAAAACTCGGTTAACTAAATTGTTGCAGGCTGTGCGCACGCGCAAATGGCGCACTCAACGCGCTCAGCATGAGGCTTTTAGCCCCATGAAGAGATTATCTTAATTCACGTTGTGGGAGACAACAAGAGTACGACAATACAACTAATGAGTGCAAGAAACCGTGCGCATCGTGGCCACCAAATGCGACGCAGGCGCGCATGAGTAGAATCATGTTGCGGTATACAAGTATAGCCGTATAT
>NW_023458556.1:60753314-60754893 GCF_013731165.1 Rhagoletis pomonella
TCTACTTCGCTTCTAATTTTTTCATTGCGTATGCACAAGCACAAAGCGACAACATTTTCGAATGCTTTGTGGGAACATATTGGCGCCAGTTACCTTCAGGGTAAATTTCTTTGTTGTCCTGCATTTTATCGCAATGTTCGGGTGTCCGTTTCATTGTTACACAAATTTTCGGGTTAGCTGCGGGTGTCCGAGTGTGGTGTTCGCTTGTGCCCAATTTATAGCGAGGGTGATCGAACAGACTCGTTCGTAACCAAAGCAGCTGTCGGGTATGCATCTCGATCGAACACATAGTAGCCGAGTGTGGTGTTCGCTTGTGCTTGATTTTTAGTGAGTGTGATCAAAAAGGCTCGATCATACTCAAAGCTGTTCTCTGGTAGAAATCGCAACTTTTTTTGTGAGGCACCCTAAAGTTCTATATACATATGTATGTATATATGTAAGTAAAGGTATTCCAACGCAAGAAAACATTTAATTATAATACATTTACAGTACATATACAGTTAAATACATATGTAAGTACATTGGTACTATCTGAAGATCTCTGCACAAAAAGACAAAAAAGTTTCGTTTGTTTCAAAGTTTCTTACATGCATTTATACCAAAAACCCGGCATATTTCTTTAGACAATTGTGGGAGTTCGACTTTTGGGAGCAAAAGTCAGGTATTTGTAAGATATGTGTAATAAGAATAAATGTCTCACATTTTTAGAAGCTTTTAAGCCATTAATACTAATTACTCTAACTCTGTATGGCTCTGAATCATCTGCAGTACTTAGTAAAATAACAATTCAGTGATCCACCAGCTATTTTTGCATGTAGCAGAGTTCTCACCCATTTGCCTGCACATTGCTCTTCTTTAGTGCCCTGTCCTGTGACGTGTTACGGGTATCAAAAACCCCCTCTGTGTCTACGAAGGCGCAGAGCACTGCTTCGCTACATTCCATAGTTCCTTCAATATCGGTTGCCAGCTGATACAGGGCGATGCCCACCGATTTTCTAAAATTTTATTGAAATCCCATTCCTGAATAAAACAGTTTTCTTTATTTATATTTTGGGTGATTTTGCTTCTGTGGTTACTGATTTATCGAAATTTTTGAATTTTTTTCAAAACTGGGATTCTGCCCCGATTTTGACCATTTTCAATACCACCAATAAACCACTTAAAACAAATTTCAGTGACATATCTCAATTTTTGCTGGAGTTTTCGTGTGCACGGACAGATCGTCGGACAGACAGACGGATAAACAGACATGATTTAATCCATTTATATTTTCATTCTGAGCATTTTTGGTATATTCATTACTATATATTTACACATATCGTCACTATACACGAATAAAGTCGCGAGCTAAAAAGTTGACCGCGAAATAAGGCGCATAAAAAACTTCAGCGGAGAAAGACTTAAAATATTTGACGGCGAAGGAGGACGCGTAAACTTATTTTCGCGGTCAAATATTTTTGCGAGTGTAACAGTATATAAATTCCCCAAAAAGATTTGGGGAATGATGCTGACAGTCCTTGGCCTTTATTAGTGTCTAGTAACAATATGTATCTATCTCGATTCTCTTAGGCTTAGGGTT
>NW_023458556.1:60754993-60756826 GCF_013731165.1 Rhagoletis pomonella
AACCCTAAGCCTAAGAGAATCGAGATAGATACATATTGTTACTAGACGCTAATAAAGGCCAAGGACTGTCAGCATCATTCCCCAAATCTTTTTGGGGAATTTATATACTGTTACACTCGCAAAAATATTTGACCGCGAAAATAAGTTTACGCGTCCTCTTTCGCCGTCAAATATTTTAAGAGTCTTTCTTCGCTGAAGTTTTTTTTTATGCGCCTTTTTTCGCGGTCAACTTTTGAGCTCGCGCCTTTGTTCGTGTCTAGTGACCATATACATATGTACATATGTAGAAATGGATATACCAAAAGTGCTCAGAATGAAAACATAAATGGATTAATCATGTCTGTTTATCCGTCTGTCTGTTCGACGATCTGTCCGTGCACTCGAAAACTCTAGCAAAAATTGAATATGTCACTGATATTTGTTAAGTGGTTTATATTTGGTGGTATTGGAAATGGTCAAAATCGGACCAGAATCCCAGTTTCGCAAAAATTCAAAAAGCTCGATAATTCAGTAGCCACAGAAGCAAAATCACCCAAAACGTAAATTAAGAGAACTGTTTTATTCAGGAATGGAATTTCTATAAAATTTTAGAAAATCGCCCTGTATCAGATGGCAACGGAACAATGCAACGTAGCGAAGCAGTGCTCTGCGCCTTCGTCGACACAGAGGGGGTTTTTGATACCCATAACACCTCACATTTTGCGGTGGCAGGGCGCTAGAGAAGAGCAATGTACAGGCAAGTGGCTGAAATCTCTGCTACATACAAGAATAGCTGGTGGATCACTGAATTGTTATTTTACTAAGTACTGCAGATGATTCAGAGCCATACAGAGTTAGAGTAATTAGTATTAATGGCTTAAAAGCTTCTAAAAATGTGATACATTTATTCTTATTACACATATCTTACAAATACCTGACTTTTGCTCCCAAAAGTCGAACTCCCACAATTTTCTAAAGAAATATGCCGGGTTTTTGGTATAAATGCATGTAAGTAACTTTGAAACAAACGAAACTTTTTTGTCTTTTTGTGCAGAGATCTTCAGTTAGTACCAATGTGCTTATGTATTTAACTGTATATGTATATGTACCTTTACTTACATATATACATACAGATGTATATATTACTTTAGGGTGCCTCACAAAAAAAGTTGCGTTTTCGCACAGGAAAATTTATTATATTTGATGACTTCGGCCAAAGTATTTCGCAACTAATTATATAAGGATTTACGTGAGCTGCAGTGAAATTCTGACAATTGCTGCGCTAATTTTTCGGCGCCAAAATTCTCGAAAATCGGGTTATATAAATAAAATAAGTTAAAAAATATTTCTTTACGCAGACCTTTTAAACATACACTCTTCTTATATGATCTTTTGAAACAAATATTTTAGAAACCGATTCAATTTATAAGAAACTCGATTTGTGGAGTTAATTTCAAATTGGTGCAGCTGACGTTAGCTTTATATTTTTCAAAAATATTTTGGGAGAAGTCTTAAGATAAAATAAATAATTACAGTGAAAACCTGTATCGATTTATTTTTTTGGTTGGAGAGTGATGCACCCTAATGTACATGTTTCCAAGTTCCCTTTTTGGATACAAATGTACATACATGCATTCAAATGTATGTATGTACTCGAACATTCACTTCAAGTGCAATATGTTTCAATACCCAAAAAGGGAACGCCCTTCTCCTTTGTACGCGCTGTTGCATGCCACTTCAGCGTAAGTACGCGTTGTCTACAGCGAATACACAAATGTATGTACATACGTTTATCACATTTTACCAATTTACTTACACTTCTGTACGTATGAAGCCCACTCAGCGAATTCGAGA
>NW_023458556.1:60756926-60776263 GCF_013731165.1 Rhagoletis pomonella
GTCTAGTAACAATATGTATCTATCTCGATTCTCTTAGGCTTAGGGTTGTAACAAACAACCCGTTTGCATATCCATTAATGCAAGCCATTTGAATAGTATCGATTAGTTATTAAATATTTATTTGTGCTAATTCTGTTATTTTATGCCAAAAGTCCAAATCTGTACATTAAAACTCTTCGAAATATGCACGAACATACTTACATACATAAATACATATAGTACATACGAGTATGTATAGTATGTATATTCCTACATTCACATGCCCAAGTGGCAAATCACCTGCCTACTGCCACTTTCTGTAGTTAGAGTAATTTGCCGACAGAACCTCGATTCGATGCTTTCCACTACGTTCAGTGACTAACATGGAAAACCTTTTAAAACGCTTGCATTTCACATCTCCAAAAGCGCACAGCTCTCAGCTACTCGGTGCCTTTTGTATAGCCGTCGGAAAAAATTGGTAAATTCAAGTGGCGCCGCAACAGTGCCGTCGCTGGTTTCAATATCCATAGCGAATTTTATTTACTTTGTAGTATGCCTTCATACGTCATACTCAAGGCTTTCTCTCTACTCATTACCCGCACTTCAAGATCGCCGATAGTCGGAGTATTGCATACGTTCATAGATATATACATACATAGCACACGCTCATCCTCCAGCGTTTTGTGGCTTCTGTGTGAAGTGACACTTTGACTGGCATTTCAATAACGCGTTCACAATGTTTTGTTTTGTTGTAACAACCAATAATTGCCATATTCAGTGTGACATTGTGATTTTCGACTGTCGGTTGTCGGCTGTCGGCTGTCGGCAATGATTCCACAACATTTCTACAGCCTCTTTTGCTCCTTTTCCACCATCCACCGTGTTCCTAGTGTCCATTGGCCTGTTTGCGGCAATTTGAAATTGACACATAAAGGTACTCTAGAAGAAGCTTCGCTATTTGGTCAAGGTAAATAATGCGTTCAATTCAGTTTAGTGTGGCAAAATTTCAATACAGGCTCTGAATATTTAGTTAGTACTGGTAAAGGTTAGTATTCGGAAAGGTGAGTGTTGTCATATTTCGAAATAAGAAGTGGCTAAATTGAGAAATTTAAAGTAACTTGGCGTTCATGCCACTTTAAAATTCACACACATATTGACTTCCTTTGTAGAAGTTTTCTACGCCACGTGCTACTTATCTACATACGGTTCTTCATTAGATGCAACTCGACAGTGAATGTTCTTACAATCAGATAAGCAGCACATTCCTCGTTGCATATATCGCTTGTTGTCGCTGTTTTCTTCGACGCAAGCATAGCAGGTACCTTTATGGTTCTCCGATGTCAAGAAAGGAATACGTTCTTCCTCCAAGCAACGGTAATATTTCCTTCTTTCAGCCTCTCTGCCATATCTAAAAACATTCGCTCCTCCTGATTTTATCTGGTCCGGAACTACCTGGTTGTTTTCCTTAATATGGATGTATTTTCAAGATATACCCGGCCTTCTAACAGATGTAAAGTCAGAATTTCAAGCCGCACCTTTCTAATTTGGAAGGCGAAATTCTAATAATTGCTCGTCGACGATAATGCACTCAAATTGATTGTTGTACTATAGTAGCAGCACCGTCCATTTGTCGAGCATATTTCGGATTGAAGCAAATGTATCTTCCGATCATCTAGCCTACAACTTAAAACCTCGCCGAAGTGAACCCAGGAAACTCACTTACCGATAAACACCAGTCAAAATCAATACTCTAAGATATACGGAAAGAAATTCAGAATCCACTTAAGGCATATCCTCTGTCCTCTGTCCGCAACTAATCATCTTTCTGAAGGAAGGAACAGCAGGCGAGGATCGGCAATTTTTTGCAGGCGTACTTTCGCATATCCCATAAGTTCTGGTCGCAAAGTTATAACACTCACCCTTAGGGCTTATCCCATTCGCCTTTAGAATGCCCGGTATTTTTGCCATCTTTTGATATGAGTCTGTGCTCACTGCTCATTTCATGTTCACTTTCACCATCACCACTTCTGCTTTGATCGTCGCAAAAGAAACAGTTTCTCGCCTCGTTTTCATCGGGAATGGAATCGCCGTCATCAATCCTAAAATTCGATCTCTTTCATCTCTCATAGCGCCTTTGTGTTAGCATTGCAGCAATACCGATTTTAAAAATTAAACTAAATTAAAAAATATATACTATTTTCTTTTTAAAACAATAGAAACTAATAAATAAAAATTAAACAAACGAGTAAAGAAGTATAAGTTCGGGTGAAACCGATATCCGGCGCAGGTATCAACTTTCGTCGTTCCAACTTTCTTTAAACTACCCAAAAGTCTATAAAATCCTTATTTATTGTTAAAAGATTGTTGTAAGTATTAACCTGGAGTAAATGAACGTCCTCAGTTATTGAAATATCGGTGCTTTCGTATATCCGTTATACGGGAAGCCGTGCAATTTTAGAATTGGGCAACCGATATACCAAGTTTCGTTGAGATATGTCAATTTTTGCTCGACCTATCGTGTTTACGAACAGACGGACGGACGGACAGACATGGCTTAAGCGACTTCTATTCTCATTCTAATCATTTATGTATACATTTGTCTATATCTATCTTGATTATTTTTGGCTGTTACAAACAACCGTTATGCGAATAAAGCTATAATACCCTGTGCACAAGTGCGCTCGGGTATAAAAATTTAATGAAAATATAGCAAACTAAATAAAAACATTTTTAAAAATTAAATGAAATTAAAAATCAATATATTTTTTTTTTAAAACAACAAAAACTGAATTTTTCAAGAAAATTAACTAAAAAGAAGACAAAAACTAAGATTAATAAAAAATTAATTACGATCCTTAAAAGTAAATGCATTAAAAAGATATATTTTTCATCTTAAGGCCATCTTATTGCTGTTCTAATCACGTTTTGGTCTACTTAACAGAGGTGAGTTTCGTTCCAATGCCTTGCCCCGGATTATTCTTCATCAAATGCGGGCAAAATCATTAAGAAGTGTTCTCTCCATATTTCAAGTGTACTCGGGACGTCTATTACTAAATTTTCATTTTAACTGCATAAACTAGCTCTGGTCTTGAAACCTTCCTTCCTTAATTTTTGACAGAAGTTTCAGGCTGTACTTCTTACTGCTGCAACCCAAGTGATTCAAATTCTCGTCTTACTAACTCTCATTTCTTTGAATATATCCCTCCCTCTCCTCCTATCCTGGTATTGCTATGTAATGCTCGGTGCAGCAGCGGCATGGCTCATTTCGTTATACCAGCTGTTTCTGCGTGGATGGTAGTAAAGAACCACTTTTGCCGCAGCGTTAGGAATAGGTTGGGAGATGGCATACCACTGCTCCTTTATACCCGGACGATGAAGTGCTGCTTATTTCAGCTACATTGAGAATCGGGAATGAAATTTCTCGGCTGACAGTTGTGATACAGTTTCTCGACGTTTTTATTGCATAGAGTCCCAACTATTACAAGGCAGTTATCCGAGACGATGTTTTTTTTTATGTTGAACGGAGCTCAAAACGAAGGATGTGCATCTTTTGTCTACTCCGTGTTCTCTGAATATTGGACACCCAAGTAGATTTCTTGATGTTTCGGTGCTGATACCTCGTACTACTATGTACAGCGCTCCGTGCCGCGGCGAAGTCAACCCTAATCTGGAAATGTACTCGTGAAGGCTGAATTTTCTGACTGTAGGACCAAATATTCCTTCTTTTCGCACTCTGAAGTTAAGATCGCCAAGCACAATTTTAAGATAGCCTTCTTATGCTATCTCAAGGTACTCGTAAAACTTCTCTTTTCTTTTCTCACAGACCCCGGATGTTGTTGATTTTAACCTTAAAGCGCATTTCATATGTGGTGCAGTTATTGATGAGCAATTCGATTTGTTTTAGTTGTATTTTACCGAAAGCCCACTCTTTAATTGCGTTCCTCGAATCGCAACGACAAATACGGCCATTACCTGTGGCGCTGCGTGAATGTGCAACACGTGACAAATTGTGTACACTGCGTCGTTAGTTTTCAAAAGACTTAGATAAATTTAGACTTACACTTTAAGCCGAAAACATTAGTCACAGACGGAGTTACGTTAAGCGTTACTTGCCGCAAGCGACATTAGAGAGAACAAGTGTCGCGTTCGTTGTGTTGTGCTCTGCTGTTCGAGTGAACACGAAAGCGAGGCCAGGATTAATGTTGCATTTTGATTAAGTTTAAGCCAATTTTCTCGGAGTTTAACTTAATTAGTTAGTTAGCGTGCGGCTGGCGTTGTGGCAAAGTTGCGGCAGCCAGTTGTGGCAACATGCTAAAACAGGTGCGTGCCAGCGTCGATGTGAGTGCGTGCGTGTGTAGGTTTGCAGGTAGTTGTTATTATCGTTTTTACGCAGTTATGCGGGTATGTCCGTGTGTGGAGCACATTTTATTTAAAATTTTTTTGCGCTAAGACTGCCCACTTACTTCATACACTTCTATTCTACTCCGCTGCTCTTTTGCTTTATCATTATTTATTATTAGCCACCTAGCTCATCCATCCGGTTTTTTGTTTGCCGCCATAACCGCTCACACTAAACTTGCTACATTTAAACGTGCAGTTGGTATGTTGCATGCCACATGCGTACATTTATTCACTGCGGCAATGTGGAGCCCGCAATTTTATGCACGTGTGTGTGTGTTTGTATCTGTGTGTGTGTGTGTGTGTGTGTGAGTTGGATATATCGAATGCGCGTGGCCCAGTAGCTGTTTGGAAACAATTTGTTTTTGACAGATTTCGCTATTGACAGCGCCTTAATGGATTAACATTTGTAAATGTCGTGTTGCGTGCACTCTGAATGTCTTAATATTTGCTGCCACTTACTGGTTACTGCTGTACAACCGTACTTACTTACATTCATACATGCTTATGCAATTTTGCTGCAAGCTGTATGTTGCAACTGATATTGCCGTTCCACTGCCATTGGCGCTGGCGCTGCTATTGTCCATTTGCGCGTTGAGTTTTTATCTTGCGCTGCTCTCCAAGGCGATAAATTATAAAAATCACATACACGAACGATTGCAACAACAGTAGCAGCAACAACAATGCAAAGCTGCCGCAAGAGATTTTTTGTTGCCTTGTATTCGTTTGTTGTTTGAAATTACATATACATTACTTTTCGTATAAGTACGGATTTTTGTAGGTTTCCTTTCTTTATCTTAATTCATTACAAGTGTCGATTGCATTTGCTGATTTTATCTGATTTGTTTAGCAAAAGTTTTTCAATAAGCAAACAAGTTCTTAATGGAATTTATGATTACTCAACAAACTTTTATAGCAATACGAATTATTTGTGTGGACATTACAAGGGCTCTATTAGGTCGAGAGTTTAAGTAGCTCCTTAAAATAGAAAGAATGTTAAGTTGGTAAAACTTTAAACATTACGAGTATGCATACATTAGGGCTGGGACTATCCGTATGTAAGGGTATCCGGTTAATATCAGTCCTTCTATTATCCGGTTATCCGGATATTATAAACAGTGTTTGAACGGATTCGAATTGTTCTCAAAATTACCGAATCTATTTAGTTGCAAATAATATAATAGAACACTTCATTAAAACGCAAACAATTATTTTATTGTAAGCTAGCAAATACCCGGCGTGCTTCACTGTGCCTTAAAAATATTTTTATGTTTTTACTCCCTCCCAAAACTCTTATAGCCTCATTCATTAACAAGTAATTTTTAAGCAAAAAACACAACCGTCTTCAATTCTCATATAAAAATTTAGGAGTACCTTCTTAAACAAATTAGTATTGGGCCACCTGTAAGACACTTCCTTTCCGATAGAAAAATTATCGAAATCGGTTGACGTGGTCCAAAGTAATGCGGTAACATACAAAAAAACAAAAAAAATATTCCGATGAATTGATAACTTTCTCATTTTTTTGAAGTCGGTTAAAACTAAAATGGATTTAAAGAGCATTATGAAGTGAGTTTTTAAAACAAATGTCGGCATTATGAAGCATTCTCTATTTTTTTGTGAATGTGTGTTAGACGGGTCCAATTTTTGTATGGGGGAAAAATGTCATTCCCTAGACTTCAGCAGGAATCGACCCCGCATCATTGATGTGAAAATAGCATTTTTAATTGGTAACACTTCGAGCGCCTAATCCTATATATGTTAAAAACACCACAGTCTTTCGAAAGACAAAGAAAAATAAAATAAAACGAAATAAAAGAGAAGAAAATTAAATTTAAAAAAAATTAAATAAAGTCGTAAAATTTAAATGAAATAAAAACATATATTTGTCTTTCTGAAATAATAAAGTCTAAAAATTAAAAGAAAATTAAATTAAAAAAAGAAACATAACATCAAATTAAAACAAATAAAATAAACAAAATAATTATCTACAAATTAAATGAAACTAAAAAAATATATTCTTTTTATAAAAAATAAAATCTAAAAACATAAAGAAAACTTAACAAAAGAAGAAAAAAATATATAAAAAAGATAAAATGAAAAAGGTCCCTAAAAATTTAATTGCATTGAAAACATTTTTCTTTTTAAAAAATAGTATCTAAAGATTAAAAAAAAAGGTAAATTAAGGAAGAAAATAAATTAAATTAAAAAAGGAAAAAGTAAAAAATTATCTTTTTTACCAATAAAACTTACAAATTAAAAGAAAATTAAATTAGAAGAGAAAAAATTTACATTCAATTAAAATAGATATAAACTTAAATTACAAAAAAGAAAAAAACCCTCCAATGCTCTGCTACTCGGCCATTGTAACTATTGGCGAAACGCGAGCTAAATGAATACATACAAGTAATTTTTAGCAAAAAAAAACCGACTTCAAATCTCATATAAAAAAAAATATATCTTCTTCTTCTTCTTCTTATTTGGCGCTGTAACCGCCTAAGCGATTTTGGCCGAGTCCAAAACAGCACGCCAGTCATTTCTCTTCTGTGCTAACTGACGCCAATTGAAAATGCCAAGTGAAGCCAAGTCCTTCTCCACCTGGTCTTTCCAACGCAGAGGAGGCCTTCCTCTTCCTCTGTTACCAGCATCGCGGCCCGCGTTGAATATTTTCAGAGCAGGAGCGTTTCTGTCCATCCGAACGACATGGCCAAGCCAGCCAGTAAAGCTCATACAGCTCATCGTTAAATCGTCTGCGATATTCGCCATCACCAACGCGTAAAGGTCCGTAAATCTTTCGCAGAATCTTTCTCTCGAAAACTCCAAGAGCCGCCTCATCAGATGCTTTCATTGTCCATGCTTCCGCGCCATACACCAGCACAGGCATGATGAGTGACTTATAGAGTGTGATCTTTGTACGACGAGAGAGGACTTTACTTCTCAATTGCCTACTCAGCCCAAAGTAGCACTTGTTGGCAAGAGTGATTCTCCGTTGGATTTCAAGGCTGACATTATTATTGGTGTTAATGCTGGTTCCCAAATAAACGAAGTCGTCTACTTTTTCAAACTTGTAACTGTCAACAGTGACGTGGGTGCCAAGACGCGTATGCTCTGACTGTTTGTGTGCTGACAGGAGATACTTCGTTTTGTCCTCGTTCACCACCAGACCCATTCGCTTTGCTTCTCTATCCAATCCCGAGAAGGCAGAACAGACGTAGCCCTTGTTTTTACCGATAATATCGATGTCGTCGGCATACGCCAGCAATTGTACGCTCTTATAAAGTATTGTGCCTGAGCGGTTCTGTTCTGCGGCTCTTATTATCTTCTCCAACATAAGATTAAAGAAATCACACGAAAGGGAGTCCCCTTGTCTGAAACCTCGTTTGGTATCAAACGGCTCGGAGAGGTCCTTCCCTATTCTGACGGAGCTGGTGGTATTGCTCAACGTCATTTTACACAGCCGTATAAGTTTCGCGGGGATACCAAATTCAGACATCGCGGCATTAAGGCAACTTCTCTTCGTGCTGTCGAAAGCGGCTTTGAAATCGACAAATAGATGGTGTGTGTCGATCCTATTCTCGCGGGTCTTTTCCAAGATTTGGCGTATTGTGAATACCTGATCTATGGTGGATTTTCCAGGCCTAAAGCCACACTGATAAGGTCCAATCAGCTCGTTGACGGTGGGCTTCAGTCTTTCGCACAATACGCTCGATAAGACCTTGTAACCTATGCTTAGAAGGCTAATTCCGCGGTAGTTGGCGCGTATGGCGGGGTCGCCTTTCTTGTGGATTGGGCAGAGCACACTTAAATTCCAGTCGTCGGGCATGCGTTCATCTGACCATATTCTGCATACGAGCTGATGCATGCACCTCATCAGCTCCTCGCCGCCGTACTTGAATAGCTCGGCTGGCAGGCCGTCAGCTCCAGCAGCTTTGTTGTTTTTCAGCCGCGTAATCGCTATTCGTACCTCGTCATAGTCAGGCGGTGGGACAGCTACTCCATCATCATCGACTGGGGACTCGGGTTCGTCTTCCTCACTACTTTCAGCGCTGCTACCATTCAGTAGGTTATAAAAGTGTTCCCTCCACAATTTAAGTATATTCTGGACATCGGTCACTAGGTCGCCATTGTTGTTCTTACAGGAGTTCGCCCCGGTCTTGAAACCCTCCGTAAGTCGCCTAACCCTCTGGTAGAATTTTCGGGCGTTCTTCCTGTCGGCCAGCATCTCAAGCTCTTCGCACTCACGTATTTCGGCCTCTCTCTTCTTATTGCGGCAAATACGTCTCGCTTCCTTCTTCAGTTCCCTATAACGGTCCCACATGGCTCGCGTTGCGCCCGATCGCAGCGTGGCCCTGTAGGCGGCATCTTTTTTCTCTGCGGCTTCTTGACATTCCTCATCGTACCAGTTGTTCTTTCGGGCTCGCTGAAATCCAACTACTTCTTCGGCGGCGGTACTTAATGATCGGGAAATGTGGTTCCACTGCTCGCGTACGTCGGATTGTTGAAGAGTGCTCTCAGAGAGCAGGTGTATACATATATATATCTCATGATCCACTGATCGGATCTTAACCAGATTAGTACGTCTGAGACACTACCTTTCCGATGCAAAAAGAATTATCGAAATCGGTTGACGTGGTCCAAAGTTATGCGGTAACATAAAAAAAATAAATAAACAAGTAATTTTTAGCAAAAAAAAACCGACTTCAACTCTCATATAAAAAAAAATATATATATATATATCTCATGATCCACTGATCGGATCTTAACCAGATTAGTATGGGATCACCTCTGAGACACTACCTTTCCGATCTTTATCGAAATCGGTTGACGTGGTCCAAAGTTATGCGTAACATACATAAATAAAAAAATATTCAGACGAACTGATAACCTCCTCCTTTTTTGGAAGTCGGTTAAAGAGGGCTCTCTCTCAAAATAATTTTTCACCAGGAGTGGTAAATAAGAGAGCTTTTTTCTAAGACTTTTGTGCTAGAAAAACGAAAAGTCTTTCGAACTATCTTGCCATCTTGTCTTTTATTTGGCTTACGAAAGACTTTCTACTATCTTAACTAGAATCGCCCTTTAAGTAAATTTGAAAAATTGATGGAAACTCGAAGTTAACGCTAGTAATGCACCTGTAGCACTAAGAAAAATGGAAATGGGTATTTTCGCGGAAAATTTAAGCGAAGGAATTTTTTATTTTTATTATTTTTTTCTAACTTGGTACCTAATACCTGCGCAAATTGAGGCGCCCTAATGCACACATGTTGATGCAAAGTGTATAAATAATTCATAAATCGCGATTAAAATTTATATTCGTTTAGACACAAGGTCTTATCAGCAGTTGTGATCAGAACTTGCATCCTTTTGTATGCATTTAGCCAGTAGCGATTTTTTAATATTACGATTTGCTTCGTTAGTGAATTAGCAGGAAGAAAAAAAAGTTTCAGCAGATAAAGTTATTCGATTTAATTCACAAATTATGCAGTAATTTATCTGCGTAATGAAGCAAGCGCGATTCGCGAGCGACTATAACGCACGCACCAGTTGGCGAAAAGACGGGGGGGGAGCAGTCAGTTGCCCTCAAGCTAAAATGAAAAAAGGGGCAGATGGCCTGTACATTAGGGTGATCTAAAAAAAAATGCATTTAGAAAAATTACGGTCGGAATTTTCATGCTCGCCCTAGGCTCCTTCTATACCGGAAAATAGATACCCCTATCCTCGGCCAAACACTAACATATGTGTAAGCGCCAATCTATTATTATTATTATCCATGTATTTGCATGTATTCCTAATGTGACCAACCGTACTTCTTTCGGAAGTACAGTACTTCTTTTTTATAAGCTTTTATTTAACTTGGTCATCCCGCGCAAATCGCGGAAATTTCCAATCTATTTTAAACTGACTTCCCGACAAGTTAGAGACTTGAAATTTTCAGCATAGTTCCAATCGCGATGACAATGCAATTTAAAATATAAATGAATTCCCCATATGGTCCAGGGGTCTTGATTCAAAGGCGGTCAAAAAATAGTAAGATTTATGGCTAACAGAGCGTAATTTGCCAAACCACTATAAAATTGTTAAAGCTGCTGGCACGCCGCGGCGGTAGTGTAGCAAAGCTATTTGTGGCAAATTCTAGATATCAACCTAGTCTAGATATGAACCTCGTTGTAGGCATCATATCAAGGAGATACAATTAGAAGACTCCAGATGTCGCCCCGCCAGAAGAAGTTAAATATTGCGCCTAAATATATGCCATGCTATAGCGGAAATGGACAACACGCCATTTCTTTAAATAAAATTAACTGCTGCTATATGTACATATGTATGTTTATACAAAACGTAAGCAAACAACATTTTGCTTGCCAAGTATTCTGTTCTCTTTCATTGCAAGTTGAATTATTTTAATATCTATTGCAAAATTTTGCACATAAAATAAAATAACACTTTTTAATATACAACGCTTTTATAAATGGACTAAAAATTATAAAATAAAATAATGTAAAAAAAATATTTTTTAAAAACAAGCTTTTATTTAACCTGTACAATCAAAGGAATAAAATGAAGATTTTTTAGCAAGAAAATTTTGTCAAAACTGCACTAAAATGAATAAAATAAAATAAGTTAAGGTCTCGTTAAAGTTACTAAAAGCCATTTAGTGAAAGGAGGTATTCAAACTCTAATGAAAATTACTAACAATTTGTACTAATTTACTTCGTTTTTAAAAACGATAGCGATTCGAAAATTGTCGCTAACTGGTTACAGAATCTCCCCCCAGGTTCTGTTCTTCTCCGTTCTTCTGGACATTCATCACATGGCCTGGGCGATAAATTCGTTTAAACCCTTAAAGTCAACGGGTGCCGATGGCATCATATCTGCGCAGCTGCAAAGGGCCCTGAAGGTGTCGTGCAATTGGTTGGATCCATGCATGAGGACCGAGTACATCCTATTGGAGTGTAGTCAGTGTTGCGTTCATCCCGAAGGCCGGAAAAGGTTATCATGATTCTCCTAGGGATTTTAGGCCTATCAGTCACTGTCTTTCAAGAGCTCAATATGCTTATTGCAAGAAAAGGTCGGTGAATACCGCCCTGCACACATTGGTAAAGTCGTCAGAGGAAGCCTTCGCGCATGAAGATTATGCAGTAGGAGCCTCTTCGATATCGAGGGGACCTTCAACATTGTCACTCCAGAGGCAATAGTCAACTAAATTCATAATCTGGGGGTTGAAGCCAACCTAATAAGCTTACTTTATGATAGAACTGTCGCGCCGGAGTGGGGGAGTAAATGGGAATACTCCACAAGGTGATGTTCTCTCTCCCCTGCCCTGGATTGCGGTTGTAAACGACTTTCTAGAGAAACTGGAAAAGTGGGCTTTCGGATGATCGCCTATATGGATGATGTGGAACTTTTGGTTAAGGGACGATTTCTATATACCATTTTTGATCTAGCCCAAGGTTACCTGTACCAGGTAACTAGATGGGCGATCAACGGCGGCGGAAGCCTAACATTGAGGAAAGGGTACGAAAGGTGCGGTTGGTATTCATGCGGTGAGACTAGAAATTTCGACTGATCCTTTTGTATCAGCTGTCAAGAGGAAGTTGAAGTGGAATCATCTCCACACTTTCTTTTAGACAGTCCAACCTTCGCGAGGCTTAGATGGAAACATTTTGGCTCGCACTTGTGAACAAATATTGAGCTCCCAGGGATCGAAATTAGCCGCATTCGAAATTTCGTAATCGGCTCGCGGCGTTAAGTTAATCCAACCTAACATGTACTTCTGTGAGCTGTGAAATAGTTGGTCACATTATGTATTCCATGTATTTTATATGGGGAAAATCAACTTTTCATAGAAATGAACAGACAACTCTGCTTCTCTGCAGGAGATTCCCTACAATAATACTCAATTATTTATTTAACATTTTTTTATAGTAACTATAGTTTATAGGTCCGCCAAAAACCCCCAAAATGTAACGGGGCACCAATAAAAAATTCGTAGTATTAAAAAATGGTTAAATAAAAATTTGTGTATTATTATTGGAAGTCTCCTGAAGACCGAACAATTTTGATTTTCAAGAATTTCTACTAAAAGTTGTTTTTCCCCCACATAAAATACATGGAAAACTTTGAGCGCTTTGATCGACCTCTACTTTTTCGACATAGAACAATCCTAGGGGGTGAGAGCATTCAAATTCCGATATTACTTTTTTGGACCACCCTATTGTACTTACGTATGGATGTGTATATGTATTAGCATTTCCAACGCCACACAACCGAAGAAATACAGTGTAGGCAAGCTGGAGGAATTTCGCGTTTGGCGTAGTTGCACATTTGAATGCACTGACAAATGACAAAAGGCGTAACCACTTCAAGCGTCCGACGATGTTGGAAAAAATGCGAAATTTTCGCGCTGCCGGATAATTCTAATTAAGAGCGCAAGCAACAACAATAGCAATGGAATGTGAGTGTGCACGCGCACGCGGTTGTGTAAAAATATTGTGAAGGCATAATCAATGTTAAGCCTAAAACCATACAACATTTGCGCTGCGTACATAGCGATGCGCCTAAGGCCCGCAAATCTCTCCATCAGCCACCTACCAGCAGCAGCAGCAGCATTACGACAAGCCGTTCGGTATGTATGGGCATGTGAGCTGTTGCGCTTGGTGCTTGGTGCCGATTACGATTAATGAGTTGCACTTAAAATTTCAGCAGTCAACAATAAACAGGCTCAAGTGGTCGCAATGGCGTTACACGCTTTGCTCCCACTTCCACTTCCACTGCCACCTGTCGCACACCAGTTCGCAAATCCACAATTTTTTTCCCCAAGTATGCTCAAGGCAGAGCCATTTCTTAACGGCGTGAATGCGCGCGTTTTGTCGTGGACCTTTCCAATGACACTTCACTCAATAATCTGCCTGCGTTTGCCCCACCCATTCCTCCCCCTCCCCCCTTGTACACTCACTGGCAAGGCACCACGCACTTAACCAAACACCTTGCAGCCACAATACAAACACATACGTACGTACACAATTAATCTTAGAGCGCCGATTACGTCGTTTTGCATTGCTGCATTGCAAAATGCATTTCTAAAATATTTAGATGAGTGTGTGTGGGTTTGCGTCGACTTCTAATTGCTGCTGGCGCTTCAGGTGACTGCTCTCCGGTGTCGGCTGACTGCACTCATTTTTTTGTCTTCAACCGTATGACTGATTGCGTATGCATCGCTCCACTGGTTGCATTCTCTGCTTGAATACGCTCGACTACTTTGTTGATATCGGCTGTGTATGGCTTCTATTTCTGCTAAAACGGCGTTGCAAGTGCACTTGTTGCAACAACGCGACTGCGTTGCATTTAATTGCGTAGCATTTATGGCGCATTTATTGATTGCATTCTACTTCTTTGGCGTTAAGAATCTTGTTAATGCCATCGCTTCCTTGCGTCTGAAGTTTGTTGAGGATGGTGGCTGGGGTTCGCATAATTTGACTAGCAGAACACTTACCAAAGATTTCTGCCAGTATAGCGAGAAATTGAGCTCGTAAGCAGGCACGCGGAATAAAGGAATTTTTTAAATTAAATGAATTATTTATAGATATTTTAACTTTCCCAACAGCAGCGCTTCCAGAAATCGCAGAAATACCAACTGGGATCATGTGCACAAGAAAAGTTTGAAGCACTTTTTTAGCACAGGTTTTGGAATCTGAGGCGGAAACAACCTCCAAGACGTTAATTACTTAAATTCTGCTTACGAATTCTCGAAGGTCAAGGACTACTTTAAGCTGGCAAACGGATTGGTTGTGTCGATTGTTGAAGAAAATGCGAGGATTTACTGCTTCCAGTCAAAATGGTAATCTGGAGAGCCAAATATGATTCGGGTAGAACTTTTGTGGTAACGTATATACCTCGAAAAAGTTTAGTCTCCATTCCGATAACGTCTTTCCCTAATTCAGATAAATCTGTTTTGAAAGCTTCGCCAATACGTTATCCCGTTATATCCATACGTGGATATTAGGATGTTCGATTATTCGACTTTTTTACAAAGCCGGTTTTTGAGTTATTCGAAAAATCAAGATTTCAAAAAAAAAACGCCTATGATATCAAAAAAAACGGTAGAAACCGGTTTGAAAAAACCCAGTCAATCACCCTAGTAGATATACAGTGATGAGCAAAAATGAGTGCATAGTGATTTTTGTTAAATATTTTCAAGGTCTTTAAAGAAAAAATTTGTTTGTGATTTTTTTATATGCTTTACCAAGAACCATATAAATCAATCTTTATACAGACCTTATATTACATTTACATTGGACCCAAATGTGACGTGATTTGAAATCACTATTTTGTAAGTATTTATACTGCATTTCCTTTGACTTCTCATCAGCTGAAGACGAAAAAACAAAAATAAAAGAGGTAATTATTCTTTTAATAAACGAAAAAATGTTCAAAGTTATGTATAAGTTAACAACTTGTATACTCAAGTATCAAAGATTTATTCAAATGTTAAAAAGTAAACAAATATTTTCTAAAAATTCAGATTAAAAAGTTCAAAACTTTTATTTAAAGTGTGAAAGTTTGATTTACACAACCACTGCTGAGTGGAATATCGACCTATCTCGGCAGCCAGTTCGAAAACGCCCTATCTAAAAAAACGTTTCAAGTTCTTGAAAGATAGGTCGATCTTCCACTCAGCAGTCGATATATGGTTTTGGGTAAAGCATGAACGATATTTTTATAAAAGAATAACACAAAAATTTTAGCTTTAAAAACCTTGCAAATATTTAACAAGAATTACCATCCACTCATCTTTGCTCCTCACTGTATGCATATTCCAAATTTGGTCTATTTCTTCATGGAAACGTATAGCATTATCCCAGCGCTTTTTCAAATAGGAAGTAAAAAATAAGTAGTTGACGCTTATATATTTTTTGATGTTTGGCCGAGCTTCTCCTCCAATTTGGGACCAACCATTTTACGCCAACTCCAAGTCCGAGCACTACAGTGTTTTTCAGGCGGAGGTTGCTGCTATTAAAGAAGTAGTCGACTGACCGCTGCTGTGGGCGATGGCAGTAAGGATAGATGGTAATCTACCTTAACATCTACCACCTGCAAAACTTCGTTTTTGGCACACAGTGTCTCTCGCTTTAACTTAGCAGTTACCGGACCTACCGTAATGGTATCATAAACTCACGTGTCATATTAGTTGGAACATTAACAATCGTACAACTCCCAGACCACTTCAGAATTTTTCAAGCTGAAGTCTGTTGTGAATATGGGATGTATTTATTAATAGCCACGCAGCCATGAAGGCAATAACTGCTTTAATGACCAAATCCATCTGTGTTCTTTGGAGTACTGGGCCATAAAATAATACAAAGGAATGATACCGCCGATATACTGATATACTAGTGAAAACGGAAGCAAGCCTAGCATAGATAAAATTGGCGAACTAACATTTTTCTCTCAGCTCTTGCCGAACAAGGCTATGCACAGCATTGAAACTTTAAGCAAAGTCCATGTTAAAAGTACTATTAGACAGCGGGGCTCTCAAACTGTCAAGATCACGATTCAATCTTACAAGCCCTAATGCTGCTCAGGGTGCTGATCCATCCACTTCCTAAAATGTTATGGAACTCTTACCAAAATTTATTTCAGTAGACCACTCTGAAATTCCAGCCTAGATTCATGGCAACTAGTTTCATGGCAGTTTGTCTATGAATAAGTGAAGATTTAGTCACGGAAGAATTACGGACATTATGCGACTATGCCAGCGAGAAGCAATGTCCAGCTACTCGATTCAAGATCCATGGCTATTTTTAGAAATGGGTACAAACTACATCCACATACATTTGACAAGTGCTTTATTATCCAGCAGTGGCCAGTAAGAAAGCCTAGCCCAAAAATTGGCTCAGACTTTTTTATCGCAACTAATACCGCTATGGCGGCCGTTGGGGTTAGCAGTGCGCGCAGTCATTCCACAGGGTCTGGGTTCAAAAAAATAAGTAAAATAAAAACCAAAAAACATTTTTTCTCATAGCGGTCGCCCCTCGGCAGGCAATGGCTAACATCCCAGTGTATTTTTGCCATGAAAAACAGGTTCTCATAAAAATACAATCGCCGTTCGGGGTCGGTGCAAAACTGTAGATTCCTCGCCTTTGTGTGAGTCAACAACTAGACGCCCGCCACTAATCGGAGTAGAAGCTCGACCAAACACTAACATATGTGTAAGCGCCAATCCATTATTATTATTAACACCGCTATTCCGATTTTCAGCACTTTTCCGTGCCTAAAACATTGGGTCAATGCGGAAGGAAATTAGAAAGTTTACATGCGTGAAAAAAGAGAAGGCTTAGCGATGCTTAATATAACATATTTTAATATCTTCATGCGTAAATATGTGCATGCATTTATATACACACATACATATGTATATGCATCTTATTATCATATGCACAATATGTATGCACAAATGCATCCAAACCCAATGTGAACACTCTAACTTAAGGTAATATATTCAACGAACCAACGCGACTCGAGATTTCTTTTTGTGCTTTTTTCAGTTTTTTATTCTCATCTTTGTTTTTGCCAAACAATATAAATCTCTTGACAACACTCCAGCCAACATAAATGTGACATAAATACGGCGTGGAATGCATAATAAAATGCGCAAGTAGACGCTTCGCTGTATAAAATCATCTTTGGACTATCAAAAAGGAGGTGCAAGGAAACTTACTATTACATATAACAACTATACATACATAAAAGTGTTTATAAAAATTTTAGAATGAAAATAATTTCATTTTTTTTTTACATGTTTAGATATGTATGTAAGGTTCGAGGTACCATCCCTCTCGGAACACCATTGCGTACGCCATTGTCTTAAACTACATGCGTAAGTTATGCAAAATTTATGCGTTAACCGTTGTATTGCGGCAAGTTTTTTAACATGCTTGCATGAATGTAAATACTATGTACGTGTGTACTATTTTTCTGAAGATCGCATCAAACCGGCTACCTTCGTAGCATAAGAATAGCCTCTTTGTTATTGGGGGCATATGCAAAAATCTGTTTATAAAAATACAACGCAAACTTTCATGCAGCATGGGATAATATTATGCGTGTAGGCCTAAGAAATATGCACATACATATAAACGTGTGTATAAATGAAATAAATTCAGTAAAAATGCAAAAGTACTGGCACAGTTTGGTTCAGTTTGGACGCGACTTGGCCTCAAAAGCTTTATGTTGCAGAAATTCTTTTCAAATTTAAAAGTACAATAAAATACATTTTAGACAGCATAACCGACATTTAACATTTCAATCGTATTAAAGTGCCTTAACTCTATTCCTAATCTGAACGCATCCTCATTTAACTTCCGCCACAAATATCGATTACCATACGTTACTGCTGCCCAGCCTCTCATGACGAAGCAATATTTTCATTGTAACCAAAATAAACAGCTCAAATAAACACGACGAACATTCACAAATACATATGTACATGTATGTAGATCAAGGTAGAATATCTTCCATTTATTCTAGTTTGCTGTCTGCTTGCCTGTCAGTCTGTTTGAAATTTATCAATGCCCTTGGTTATTCATCAAGCACACATCTAAATTATTCAAATAGAAATTGTATTCGAATGGAAGTGCCTACCTACATATGTACATTAGGGAGGAGTAATTTAATTTCGAAAAAAGTGTATGGATATTAGAATTCCACGTTCGATTCTAATCAAAAATCGATGTTCTATAACTTTTTCAGAACGAATGAGGATGCCGATCAAAGTAAAGATGAAGATAGAGAAAGAAAGAATAAAGCAAAGGTAATTTTAGAGAAAAGGATATAGACAGAGACTCAATCTGGGGACTATTTCGGGATTTTAGAGTGTCTCCGATACAGCCTGTAGACCAAGACGAAAGCGCTGGGGTGTTCCTTTTTCGTGCTCCTCGGCATTGATAAATTTCGTAATGGGGTTGTTTATTTCGTGCAAATTTTTTTTAGTACAATGAAAAATAGATTGCGACTAAAAAGTTACAATTTACTGCTTTTTCCTTTGAAAATAGGGATGGTCAAACGTCATTTTTGGCATATGTATATGTAGTTTGTTCCCCATTTTTGCTAGAATTAATCTAGAATTTGCTCTGAACAAATTACTCCGCCCTAATATACTTATATACAGGCAAAGAAACAAACCACCTTTGTAGATATGATGGTGTAAGGCGTTGAGCCTTCATAGATATCTTAAATTGCATTTGTATTGGACAATATTCTGAATACAATGGAAATGCTCACTGTTGACTGAGTTGAGGTTCAAACATAGGTTTACTAAATTACAAACTCTTTCATGAAAGCAAGTATTCTTTTTCTCTCCAAAAAATTCACTTTACGACGTCAGGATTGTAATTTGTAGGCGTAAAATTTACAGCTGTTGCAGCGAAAGACTTGCATCTCAACCCATTGTACTCAAATAAATATTAGCAACGTAAACAATACTTTAACTTAAATAAGGGTTAGAAGAGTGAGTATAAATCTTCAGAAAATTGAAATGGCAATGCCCCAAAATTGAAATAATTTTTAAGTCATACCGTTAAAAAAACTGTTCTACGGGTTTTAGATTAATGCTCGGGAGGAGTCCTTCCGTTTCCTCTGTTATCAAAGGAAAAGGGACTTCTAGTAGTTTTTCGTTGGGAGGTGTTTTTAAGTGGGGGACCCAAATCTTGCGCACGCGCCTTCTCAACTATAGCCAAACGGGTGTTGGGTCGCTACCTAGAAGATATGTAGAAGAACCACTCCTGGCCAATCGGAGGTAAATAACAAATAAAAGCTTTTCCCACTTACGTGGACTTCTGCACACGGAATCATAAGTTATAATGCCTGCATTACTTTCCACTTGCATTCTGAGTATCTTTCGATACCGTCTTTAGAAAATGATCCAAGTAATGTTAGTTTATCTGATATTTTCCAATTATTTTATT
>NW_023458556.1:60776363-60784924 GCF_013731165.1 Rhagoletis pomonella
ACAAAATTTGTCGATAAAAAAGCGGATTTTCTGCCAACTTTTCTAGGTAATAAAATTCAATGATTTGCAAGCGTTGCTCGTTAGTAAGTCTATTCATGATGAAATGTCAAAGCATACTGAGCATCTTTCTCTTTGACACCATGTCTGAAATCCCACGTGATCTGTCAAATACTAATGCATGAAAATCCTAACCTCAAAAAAATCACCCGTTACATATGTAGGTAGGCACTTCCATTCGAATACAATTTCCATTTGAATAATTTAGATGTGTGCTTGATGAATAACCAAGGGCATTGATAAATTTCAAACAGACTGACAGGCAAGCAGACAGCAAGCTAGAATAAATGGAAGAGATTCTACCTTGATCTACACACATGTAAATATGTATTTATGAATGTTCGTCGTGTTTATTTCAGCTGTATATTTTGGTTACAATGAAAATATTGCTTCGTCATGAGAGGCTTGGGCAGCAGTAACGTATGGTAATCGATATTTGTGGCGGAAGTTAAATGAGGATGCGTTCAGATTAGGAATAGAGTTAAGGCACTTTAATACGATTGAAATGTTAAATGTCGGTTATGCTGTCTAAAATGTATTTTATTGTACTTTTAAATTAAAAAAGAATTTCTACAACATAAAGCTTTTGAGGCCAAGTCGCGTCCAAACTGAACCAAACTGTGCCAGTACTTTTGCATTTTTACTGAATTTATTTCATTTATACAGACATTTATATGTAGGTATGTGCATATTTCTTAGGCCTACACGCATAATATTATCCTATGCTGCATGAAAGTTTGCGTTGTATTTTTATAAACAGATTTTTGCATATGCCCCCAATAACAAAGAGGCTATTCTTATGCTACGAAGGTAACCGGCTTGAAGCGATCTTCAGAAAAATATTACACACGTACATAGTATTTACATTCATGCAGGCCTGTTAAAAAACTTGCCACAATACAACGGTTAACGCATAAATTTTGCATAACTTACGCATGTTGTTTAAGACAATGGCGCATGCAATGTTGTTCCGAGAGGGATGGTACCTCGAACCTTACAAACATACACATGTTAAAAAAAAATGAAATTATTTTCATTCTAAAATTTTTACAAACACTTTTATGTATGTATAGTATGTTATATGTAATAGTAAGTTTCCTTGCACCTCCTTTTTGATAGTCCAAAGATGATTTTATACAGCGAAGCGTCTACTTGCGCATTTTATTATGCATTCCACGCCGTATTTATGTCACATTTATGTTGGCTGGAGTGTTGTCAAGAGATTTATATTGTTTGGCAAAAACAAAGACGAGATAAAAAAAACGGAAAAAAGCGCAAAAAGAAATCTCGAGTCGCGTTGGTTCGTTGAATATATTAACTTAAGTTAGAGTGTTCACATTGGGTTTGGATGCACTTGTGTATATACATTTGTGCATACATATTTATATGATAATATGATGCATATACATATGTATGTGTGTATATAAATGCATGCACATATTTACGCATGAAGATATTAAAATATGTTACATTAAGCATCGCTAAGCTTTGTCTTTTTTCACGCATGCAAACTTTCTAATTTCCTTCCGCATTGAGCCAATGTTTTAGGCACGAAAAAGTGCTGAAAATCGGAATAGCGGTGTTAATAATAATAATAATAGATTGGCGCTTACACATATGTTAGTGTTTGGGCGAGCTTCTGCTCCGATTAGCGGCGGGCGCCTTGATGTGGTCTCACACAAAGGGGAGGAATCTACAGTTTTACGCCGACTCCGAACGGCGATTGTATTTTTATGAGAAGCAGTTTCTCATGGCAGAAATACACTGGGATGTTTGCCATTGCCTGCCGAGGGGCGACCGCTATGAGAAAAAGCGTTTTTTGGTTTTTATTTTATTTAATTTTTCTTGAACCCAGGCCCTGTGGAATGGCTGTGCGCACTGCTAACCACAACGGCCGCCATAGCCAATTTTTGGGCTGGGCTTTCTTACTGCCCATTACAGGATAATAAAGCACTTGCCAAACCTAGACTTCAGTAACCTCAAACCTCCATTTAGTGTGTATCCATTTCTAAAAATAGCCATGGATCTTGAGTCGCATAACGTTCGGTATAATGTCCGTAATTCTTCCGTGACCAAATCTGCACTTATTCATAGACAAACTTCCATGAAACTAGTTGCCATGAATCTAGGCTGGAATTTCAGAGTGGTCTACTGAAATAAATTTTGGTAGAGTTCCACAACCTTTTAGGAAGTCGATGGATCAGCGCCCTGAGCAGCATTAGGGCTTGTAAGATTGAATCGTGATCTTGACAGCTTGACAGCCGCGCTGGCTAATAGTACTTTTAACATGGACTTTGCTTTAAGTTTCAATGCTGTGTATAGCCTTGTTCGGCCAGAGCTGAGGGAAAAATGTTAGTTCGCCAATTTTATCTATGCTAGGCTTGCTTCCATTTTCACTAGTATATCAGTATATCGGCGGTATCATTCCTTTGTATTATTTTATGGCCCAGTACTCCAAAGAACACAGATGGATTTGGTCATTAAAGCAGTTATTGCCTTCATGGCTGCGTGGCTATTAATAAATACATACCATATTCACAACAGACTTCAGCTTGAAAAATTTTGAAGTGGTCTGGGAGTTGTACGATTGTTAAAGTTCCAGCTAAAATCACACGTGAGTTTATGATACCACTACGAACGGTAATTTCTAAGTTAAAGCGAGAGGCACTGCGTGCCAAAAACGAAGTTTCGCAGGTGGTAGATGTTAGTCCCGAAGAGCTCATCCGGATTAGTCAGATCGTACGCAGCTAAGCGCCTAAGTCACGCTCTATTAACAGCTTGGCAGTCTGAAAGAAGGTGTAGGATTATTCTACCTCGTCGTAATCCATGGAGCTGCGAAAAAAGGGTCCGTTGTGATATTAGTCTCAGTACAAGGACCCCGTCGTCAGCCTAAGGAAGATTAACATCTATCCTTACCGCCATCGCCCACAGCAGCGGTCAGTCGACTACTTCTTTAATAGCAGCAACCTCCGCCTGAAAAACACTGTAGTGCTCGGACTTGGAGTTGGCGTAAATGGTCGGTCCCAAATTGGAGAAGAAGCTCGGCCAAACATCAAAAAATATATAAGCGCCAATTACTTATTTTTTTACTTCCTATTTGAAAAAGCGCTGTGAAAATGCTATACGTTTCCACGAAGAAATAGACAAAATTTGGAATCTGCATACAGTGAGGAGCAAAAATGAGTCGATGGTAATTTTTGTTAAATATTTGCAAGATTTTTAAAGCTAAAATTTTTGTGTTATTCTTTTATGAAAATATCGTTCATGTTTTACCCAAAACCATATATCGACTGCTGAGTGCAAGATCGAACTATCTTTCAAGAACTTGTAAAGTTTTTTGAGATAGGGCGTTTTCGAACTGGCTGCCGAGATAGGTCGATCTTCCACTCAGCAGTGGATGTGTAAATCAAACTTTCACACTTTACATCAAAGTTTTGAACTTTTTAATCTGAATTTTTTGAAAATATTTGTTTACTTTTTAACATCTGAATAAATCTTTGATATTTGGGTATAAAAGTTGTTAACTTATACATAACTTTGAACATTTTTTCTTTTATTAAAAGAATAATTACCTCTTTTATTTTTGTTTTTTCGTCTTCAGCTGATGAGAAGTCAAAGGAAATGCAGTATAAACACTTACAAAATAGTGATTTCAAATCACGTCACATTTGGGTCCAATGTAAATGTAATATAAGGTCTGTATAAAGATTGATTTATATGGTTCTTGGTAAAGCATATAAAAAAATCACAAACAAATTTTTTCTTTAAAGACCTTGAAAATATTTAACAAAAATCACTATGCACTCATTTTTGCCCAGCACTGTATATCTACTAGGGTGATTGACTCGGTTTTTTTAAACCGGTTTCTACCGTTTTTTTTTTGATATCATAGGCGTTTTTTTTTTTTTTTAAATCTTGATTTTTCGAATAACTCAAAAACCGGCTTTGTAAAAAAGTCGAATAATCGAACATCCTAATATCCACGTATGGATATAACGGGATAACGTATCGGCGAAGCTTTCAAAACAGATTTATCTGAATTAGGGAAAGACGTTATCGGAATGGAGACTAAACTTTTTCGAGGTATAGACGTTACCACAAAAGTTCTACCCGAATCATATTTGGCTCTCCACTTTATCATTTTGACTGAAAGCAGTAAATCAAATCCTCGCATTTTCTTCAACAATCGACACAACCAATCCGTTTGCCAGCTTAAAGTAGTCCTTGACCTCCAGAATTTCGTTTTCCGCATAGGCCGGTAAGCAGAATTTAAGTAATTAACTTCTTGGAGGTTGTTTCCGCCTCAGATTCGAAAACCGTTGCTAAAAAAGTGCTACAAACTTTTCTTGTGCACATCATCCTAGTTGGTATTTCTGCAATTTCTGGAAGCGCTGCTGTTGGAAAAGTGGAAATATCAAGTAAATAATTCATTTAATTTAAAAAATTCCTTTATTCCGCGTGCCTGCTTATAAACTCAATTTCTCGCTGTACTGGCAGAAATCCCTGGTACGAGTTCTGCTAGTCGAATTATGGAAACTCCAGCCACCATCCTCAACAAATTTCAGATGCAAGGAAGCGATGGCATTAACAAGATTCTTAACGCCAAAGAAGTAGAATGCAATCAATAAATGCGCCTTAAATGCTACGCAATTAAATGCAACGCAGTCGCGTTGTTGCAACAAGTGCACTTGCAACGCCGTTTTAGCAGAAATAGAAGCCATACACAGCCGATATCAACAAAGTAGTCGAGCGTATACAAGCAGAGAATGCAACCAGTGGAGCGATGCATACGCAATCAGTCATACGGCTGAAGACAAAAAAATGAGTGCAGTCAGCCGACACCGGAGAGCAGTCACCTGAAGCGCCAGCAGCAATTAGAAGTCGACGCAAACCCACACACACTCATCTAAATATTTTAGAAATGCATTTTGCAGTGCAGCAGTGACAAGTGCAAAGCAATGCAAAACGACGCAATCGGCGCTCTAAGATTAATTGTGTACGTACGTATGTGTTTGTATTGTGGCTGCAAGGTGTTTGGTTAAGTGCGTGGTGCCTTGCCAGTGAGTGTACAAGGGGTGGGGAGGAATGGGTGGGGCAAACGCAGGCAGATTATTGAGTGAAGTGTCATTGGAAAGGTCCACGACAAAATGCGCGCATTCACGCCGTTAAGAAATGGCTCTGCCTTGAGCATACTTGGGGAAAAAAATTGTGGATTTGCGAACTGGTGTGCGACAGGTGGCAGTGGAAGTGGAAGTGGGAGCAAAGCGTGTAACGCCATTGCGGCCACTTGAGCCTGATTATTGTTGACTGCTGAAATTTTAAGTGCAACTCATTAATCGTAATCGGTATCAAGCACCAAGCGCAACAGCTCACATGCCTATACATACATACCGAACGGCTTGTCGTAATGCTGCTGCTGCTGCTGCTGGTAGGTGGCTGATGGAGAGATTTGCGTGCCTTAGGCGCATCGCTATGTACGCAGCGCAAATGTTGTATGGTTTTAGGCTTAACATTGATTATGCCTTCACAATATTTTTAAACAACCGCGTGCGCGTGCACACTCACATTCCATTGCTATTGTTGTTGCTTGCGCTCTTAATTGGAATTATCCGGCAGCGCGAAAATTTCGCATTTTTTCCCCATCGTCGGACGCTTGAAGTGGTTACGCCTTTTGTCATTTGTCAGTGCATTTAAATGTGCAACTACGCCAAACGCGAAATTCCTTCAGTTTGCCTCCACTGCATTTCTTCGGTTGTGTGGCGTTGGAAATGCTAATACATATACACATCCATACGTAAGTACAATAGGGTGGTCCAAAAAAAGTAATATCGGAATTTGAATGCTCTCACCCCCTAGGATTGTTCTATGTCGAAAAAGTAGAGGTCGATCAAAGCGCTCAAAGTTTTCCATGTATTTTATGTGGGGGAAAAACAACTTTTAGTAGAAATTCTTGAAAATCAAAATTGTTCGGTCTTCAGGAGACTTCCAATAATAATACACAAATTTTTATTTAACCATTTTTTAATACTACGAATTTTTTATTGGTGCCCCGTTACATTTTGGGGGTTTTTGGCGGACCTATAAACTATAGTTACTATAAAAAAAATGTTAAATAAATAATTGAGTATTATTGTAGGGAATCTCCTGCAGAGAAGCAGAGTTGTCTGTTCATTTCTATGAAAAGTTGATTTTCCCCATATAAAATACATGGAATACATAATGTGACCAACTATTTCACAGCTCACAGAAGTACATGTTAGGTTGGATTAACTTAACGCCGCGAGCCGATTACGAAATTTCGAATGCGGCTAATTTCGATCCCTGGGAGCTCAATATTTGTTCACAAGTGCGAGCCAAAATGTTTCCATCTAAGCCTCGCGAAGGTTGGACTGTCTAAAAGAAAGTGTGGAGATGATTCCACTTCAACTTCCTCTTGACAGCTGATACAAAAGGATCAGTCGAAATTTCTAGTCTCACCGCATGAATACCAACCGCACCTTTCGTACCCTTTCCTCAATGTTAGGCTTCCGCCGCCGTTGATCGCCCATCTAGTTACCTGGTACAGGTAACCTTGGGCTAGATCAAAAATGGTATATAGAAATCGTCCCTTAACCAAAAGTTCCACATCATCCATATAGGCGATCATCCGAAAGCCCACTTTTCCAGTTTCTCTAGAAAGTCGTTTACAACCGCAATCCAGGGCAGGGGAGAGAGAACATCACCTTGTGGAGTATTCCCATTTACTCCCCCACTCCGGCGCGACAGTTCTATCATAAAGTAAGCTTATTAGGTTGGCTTCAACCCCCAGATTATGAATTTAGTTGACTATTGCCTCTGGAGTGACAATGTTGAAGGTCCCCTCGATATCGAAGAGGCTCCTACTGCATAATCTTCATGCGCGAAGGCTTCCTCTGACGACTTTACCAATGTGTGCAGGGCGGTATTCACCGACCTTTTCTTGCAATAAGCATATTGAGCTCTTGAAAGACAGTGACTGATAGGCCTAAAATCCCTAGGAGAATCATGATAACCTTTTCCGGCCTTCGGGATGAACGCAACACTGACTACACTCCAATAGGATGTACTCGGTCCTCATGCATGGATCCAACCAATTGCACGACACCTTCAGGGCCCTTTGCAGCTGCGCAGATATGATGCCATCGGCACCCGTTGACTTTAAGGGTTTAAACGAATTTATCGCCCAGGCCATGTGATGAATGTCCAGAAGAACGGAGAAGAACAGAACCTGGGGGGAGATTCTGTAACCAGTTAGCGACAATTTTCGAATCGCTATCGTTTTTAAAAACGAAGTAAATTAGTACAAATTGTTAGTAATTTTCATTAGAGTTTGAATACCTCCTTTCACTAAATGGCTTTTAGTAACTTTAACGAGACCTTAACTTATTTTATTTTATTCATTTTAGTGCAGTTTTGACAAAATTTTCTTGCTAAAAAATCTTCATTTTATTCCTTTGATTGTACAGGTTAAATAAAAGCTTGTTTTTAAAAAATATTTTTTTTACATTATTTTATTTTATAATTTTTAGTCCATTTATAAAAGCGTTGTATATTAAAAAGTGTTATTTTATTTTATGTGCAAAATTTTGCAATAGATATTAAAATAATTCAACTTGCAATGAAAGAGAACAGAATACTTGGCAAGCAAAATGTTGTTTGCTTACGTTTTGTATAAACATACATATGTACATATAGCAGCAGTTAATTTTATTTAAAGAAATGGCGTGTTGTCCATTTCCGCTATAGCATGGCATATATTTAGGCGCAATATTTAACTTCTTCTGGCGGGGCGACATCTGGAGTCTTCTAATTGTATCTCCTTGATATGATGCCTACAACGAGGTTCATATCTAGACTAGGTTGATATCTAGAATTTGCCACAAATAGCTTTGCTACACTACCGCCGCGGCGTGCCAGCAGCTTTAACAATTTTATAGTGGTTTGGCAAATTACGCTCTGTTAGCCATAAATCTTACTATTTTTTGACCGCCTTTGAATCAAGACCCCTGGACCATATGGGGAATTCATTTATATTTTAAATTGCATTGTCATCGCGATTGGAACTATGCTGAAAATTTCAAGTCTCTAACTTGTCGGGAAGTCAGTTTAAAATAGATTGGAAATTTCCGCGATTTGCGCGGGATGACCAAGTTAAATAAAAGCTTATAAAAAAGAAGTACTGTACTTCCGAAAGAAGTACGGTTGGTCACATTAGGAATACATGCAAATACATGGATAATAATAATAATAGATTGGCGCTTACACATATGTTAGTGTTTGGCCGAGGATAGGGGTATCTATTTTCCGGTATAGAAGGAGCCTAGGGCGAGCATGAAAATTCCGACCGTAATTTTTCTAAATGCATTTTTTTTTAGATCACCCTAATGTACAGGCCATCTGCCCCTTTTTTTCATTTTAGCTTGAGGGCAACTGACTGCTCCCCCCCCGTCTTTTCGCCAACTGGTGCGTGCGTTATAGTCGCTCGC
>NW_023458556.1:60785024-60785649 GCF_013731165.1 Rhagoletis pomonella
ACATACATACATACATATGTACATACGTCTATGTATAAATACACCACGGGTACGGTTTAGTAAGTGGCCCACCTATTTCGGGGTATTGCGTCCAAAGGGGTGACCCGATCCAAAAAAAAATTGCACACACTTGTAGCCAAGGGTCTACCCATTACTTTAACATCCACTATTGTAATTTTTGGTCACTAATTTATTTACAAATTGGGTTTGAAATATGCCCTTTTTTGTAAAATTCGGAAAATAGCTCACATTTATCACTCCTATTTTCCTTAAAGCAGCCACTTCACTAATGCATTTTTATATTCCCCTTCACTTTAAACTTTATTCGACTTGTTACAACTTTCTTTATTACTTTAATTTTAATCTATCAATCACAATTTATTAAATAAAAACATCTTCAAAACCACGCGTTTGCCTTTGGTTGCATATGCACATTAAATGGTGGCGTTTAGCTGTCAAACTGCTAAATATACAAGAAGGATGAGAGACAAAAGAAAATATGATATAACCCAGTCAGCATTAAAAATATAAACCTTTCCATGGAAAATATGTATTTACTGTCCCTGTGGCTCCTTTCGCTGAGGGTTATAATCCCTAAGTGCGGCCGAAGGCCGCCTACGCAGAA
>NW_023458556.1:60785659-60796428 GCF_013731165.1 Rhagoletis pomonella
AAAGGTGTTCAACCCCCTTTCTTTGGCAACACAGAAGAGAATTCTACGTAGTGAGGGTTATAATCCCTAAGTGCGGCCGAACATTTCTATCTGTCGCTTTTTTCTTAATTTCACAATATTGTTAGTTAATTTTTTTTCCCCATCATTTTTTTTTTCAAATCGCCTGATAACCAACTTGGGATAATTTCTTTTATTTAAAAATCCCACGTTTTTCGTTAGTTGGGTTATATTCCACTTGAAACTGCTCAGTTTGCCTCGGAAAATTACGTTTTTACCCCATTTTCAAACGGTTCCCTAGGGGTCTGTGGGAGGTCCCCAAGGGGGGGTGGGGCTTTTCGTAAAGTGGCGACTGTCCCCTTTCGAATGAGGGGGGTTTGGGGGGCCCCGCCCCCTCCCCCTCCGCCCCCCACCCCAAAAACGGTGGGCCAATAACTAAACATTTCCCTACACCACTGCTAACAAATATAAATGGCAGTAAAATTGGTCTGAACTTCTAATTTGCAAATTTGCCTTCTTTGTTTATGAAGTTCACACAACTTTTACCGTACAATTCACTTATCAACTCAAATGCGTGTAAATTCAGGCGCCACAGTGTAATGCGCCTTAAAATGCCGGCATGAATTAGATTCTTTGCAATCTTTGTTGCATCTCGTTGATTCTTCTTGTGTATGTGACACTCCGTTCAACACATGCCTACAAACTTGCCACAACGCAATTATTTTGAGCTGTTGCAGTATCTCAAGGAAAACTTGCAGCCTCTGAGATGCCAAACAGTTTACACCTCTCATTTTCGTATTTATGACATAATCACATTAAATACTTATGTACATAGTACTTCCACTTAGGAAACATACTCATATCATTTTGTGTGTGTGATGTCTTCGCTTGTGCATCATGCAACCGCAGCTTTACACTTGAGTTGCACGTTAAAATTATCACCGCATATAAGTTTGTCAGAGTTTTTAGCGCTTTCCAAGTTAATATGCTCAACCGCAGCCACGTTGCCATGCCACGTTAAATGGAATAGAGCATTTATGATTTAGCTTAAATTTGCGCTTGTATTAAATCGGCTAATGCTACAAATTATCTTTATTACATGCAGTATTTTGGCAATTGAGGCAGAAATAGAGCTTAATGTTAAAAAAAGTAAGTGAGACTTACGTTACATTTCTAGTTTGTTTCATAACCAATAACAACTTAACAATTTTGAATAAAACGACAGGCTAGTTAATATAATGTTTTAAACTTAAGGTCATATCTTATCTTTTTTCTATCTTTATTCTACCCTTTTCATTATAATTATATTTATCTTAATCTGCTTTCCTTCAGCTTTCGTGTTATGATTTCCTTTATCCTGATATGTATGTTCAGGATGACTGTTCAGGATCTTGTGCATATGCTCTTGCATTTGCATATTCGTTGCATTTGTAAATTTACAACAATAAAATGCACACGGTTGCCATGACAACCGGCATAAACTTTGCAAATGCAATTCCAACTGCAAATCCCAGACCATTTTCACAACATCCTGAACAGCCCTTATGTCTTTCATAATTATTTTATCTTTCGTAAACATTTTTTCCCTCCCCTTATCGACGTTATAATCGCTATATTTTAAAAGAAAAGTGTTTAAATTTACCTTGGTCCTCATCTTTGTTTGTATCTGGCATATCTTTGCTTGTATAATTTTCTTCATGTAAATATTCACATTGAGGTGCGATGACGTGTTAAGCTCTGATGTCCGGTAATACGATGCGATGTGAAGAGATTTTATCTGATATAAAAGTCATGTGATGTCATATAATGTGATGTCATATCATGTGATGTCATGAGATTTAATGTGATGTGGTGTCATTTAAAGTGATCAGATGTCATGTTCCGATTATTATTATATCGATAACAATGTATATACGTATCGATAAATATACCGATAACAATATCCATAAACGTATCAATAAACATAGATATCGAAAAGTATAACGATTGCAAAATTGGCTAATTTATCGATATATATATCGATAGAAAGATCAATTTTTATATCGATAACAATAGCGATTATTATGTCGATAACAATATAGCATATTATATCGATAACAAAATGGATTATTATATCGATAACAATATCGAGTAGTATATTGCTAACAATATAAATCTTCATATTTATCTTTTTCCTCATATTAATCTTTGCCTTAAATTGCTTAAATTTGCCTTGATCTTCAATTTTGCCATTATCTTCATGCATCTTTACCTTTACATTTACCCTTTACTCCATCTTCTTGTATCGGTCTTAATCTAAATCTTAAATTTAAATAAAGTTATTTAAGAAATCATTAAAAGTGCTATAGTTAATTTTTTTAGCTTATTAAATTTAAGCAATTTAGAAAAGTATGATAAATTATTAAAAAAGTTATGCATATGATTCCGCACAATTCAGTGTTTTAGTTCATAAGTAAGTTTTACGAAATTATTAAATACTAGAGTGCCAGTTACTGTCGAAATTCGACAGTTTTTCTAGTTTTAGAAGCCTTGGAGAGGTTTTCTAACTTAACACGTAGCAAAACTTACTTATACAGTACAAATTAGCTAACCGGAAAATCTTCTGCTAAAACGTACCTAAATTGTTTTTTATCTGAGAAGGTCTTTGGAGGACTACGGCAGGACTTGGAATTGACCCGATACATTCAAGCTTATCGATAAATTTCAATGATTTGATACATATCGATAGTTCGATGAATTTCAAGAACACTAAAATTCGATAACTCAACCAAATTCGTTAACTCGACCAATTTCGGTAACTGTGAAATTGGATGGCTCGATAAATTTCGATAACTCAAAAATGTAAAAACTTTGGATACCTTTATAAATTTTTACTTTTGACATCTCCACATTTTTCGAAAACTATCTATTTTGATAACTCGTTACACTCTGTTAAGACGATTAAATTCGATAAACAGTGAAAAATCGATAAGCTTATATAACCTTGAAATTTCGATAAATCGATATATTTTGAAAATTCCATAAACTTTGCTAAGCTCCATGCATTACGACACCTCGATAAATTGCGTTAAGTCTATAAACAATGACAATTCAATAAATATCGATAACTTGACACATTTCTTTAACTTAAAACATTTCGTTAATCTCACACGTTTTTATAGCTCGAGAACTATCCGTAAATTTGGACAACTAAGTTTCTGTGTCTATAATTTTCGACAACTCAGTAAACATTGATCAGTTTGAATAATTCGATACGTTGCGATAACTTAATAAGCATGGATAAATTTTGATAATTGTAAACTTCGATGATTCGATAAATTTTAGTAACCTTTATGTCTGCCCAGCAAAAAACACGATTACCACAGAAACGAAAGTGGAAACGAGCTAGGCGATGGGAATCGCTTACCGTTTCGCTTCAAGAAGGCCTTATTTTAACATGGGCATGTCATTGGAGGTAAGCCCTTACCCGCAGCATTACCTTCAAACGAAGGGGGAACGCATGGATAAACAGAATCCAGAGAAGCGAACAAAGAATGCCTTACGGAGAAACTAATGTAGAATGCCTAGATAAGTACATACTTATTTATATTAAATTGAAATCAGAAAATGTCTTAAAAGGTTAAAATTAATTTAAATTTTTATAAATCAGCGTACATATGTAAGTATTTAGGTATTTAGATTTTCTTTAAAATCGGTATGTACATACATGCATATTTAATTAAGCTTAAAATTGTACTTCCTCACTCTTGTACGTCACTTCATTGACTGACTTCAACTTCGCTGCAAATTGAACAAAGCAAAACATGATTTTTATGCGAGACAAATTTCGACAGAAAGTAACGGTAAAAAAAGAATTTTTGGATATTCAATCCATTTTTCAGCTGACTACGATGCAGCATTCTACTTTGCATTCCCCGAAATGAAGCAAAGAAGCGAAACAAATTAAATATTGTAGGACATTCTACTTTGCATTCCCCGAAATGAAGCAAAGAAGCGAAACGAATAAAATATTGTAGGACATTCTACTTTGCATTACCTGAAATGACGCAAAGAAGCGAAACAAATAAAATATTGTAGGACATTCTACTTTGCATTCCCGGAAATTAAGCAAAGAAACGAATTAAAAAATAAATATTATAGGACATTCTACTTTGCATTCCCCGAAATGAAACGAAGAAGCGAGATAAATAAAATATTGTAGGACATTCTACTTTGCATTACTGGCAATGCCTAAAAGAAGCGAAAAAATTCGAAGGCATTATAACGCCATGCCTTCTAGAACGCGTTACCACTAAAAGCGATTACCGATTTTTTGCTGGGTGATTTCTATCGGAAAATTTCAACTCTGTTGACCTAATTCTTATGTATTTCTCATTGTCTCCATTTTCGCCTTTATCTCAATTTTCGTCTTTATCTTTTGCCTTTTTTTTGTCTTCATCGTTATCACTTGTTTCTTCATCTTCATATTTATCTTAAATTTCAAATACGAAGTAAAACAAAATGCGAAACCGCTTAAATTGAACAGGTTGCAAAAACAACCATACACAAATATGGAAATTTTTAAACGACGACTTTCAACCAATTTCGAAACTAACGAATCGATTAATTCATCGATAAATAAAACAATCATCAGTATCGATTATTGTACATATCGTTAACAATGTAAATGACTAAATCGATAACAAAATCAATTATTTAATCGATTATTATACCGATAAAAATATCCATTATTGTAATACGATTATTATATTGATTATTATATCGATAACAATATCGATTATTTTATCGATACCAATATCGATTATTATATCGATAAAAATATAGAGTTTTATATCGATAACAATATCGATCTTCTCCCTCATCCTTTTCTTTATATTTATCATTATTTTTGCATATTCCTCTTTACCTTTACCTTAAAGCGTTTAAATTTACTTTGATCTTCGTTTTTGCCTGTACCTCTAGGCATCTTTGTTTTTGTTTTTATTCTCAAACCGCTAAACCGCTGAGAACCATTTCCATGTGCATTATTCCCCTTGAATTTGACAATTTACTCCCAACCAACCACCTTCCGCTAAAGAAGTTTCACTTCCTAAATTCAAGAAATGTTCTTACCCGTTCAGTTACCCTAATTCTTATGTATCTGTCATTGTCTCCATTTCCGTCTTTATCTTCACTTTTGTCTTCTTTTTTTTACTTCATCGTTATCATTTATTTCTTCATCTTCATATTCATCTTTATTTCAAAGCTTAATTTCAAATGTGTAGTGAAACAACAGGCGAAATATGTCAAATTGAACATGTTGCAGCAACATCTATACACAATTCGAAAATGTTTAGACTACGGTTTTAGCCGTAATTTTCAACCAATTGTGAAACCATAAAAACTCTGCTCATCTGCGGAAAAATGCCTTTCCAACGGTGTTCTTGGTTTTGAAATCGGTTCGGTAGAATCGCCAAACGAACGGAGACAAAATTTATGTTAGCGTATTAATATATAGATGAGCCTTTCGGACCGGGTACGCAAAATTGTCGGTGTCGGTAAAATTTTATTATTTCCAAATACTTATATGAATTACCAAGTCGGAGAAATATTACCGTTACTTGTATTACCGACTCCCGGTTTCGAACGGAAGTGGATTAAATAGACTATAAACTAATTTTTTTTATTCCCGTACTCAAGTATATACATTTGACTTGCTATTTAAGTTGATTTTAAATTTCTAAACAGGTGGCAACCCTCTTTAAAAATCTTTTAGGAATTAAGTTTTCTAAACTCTCTCGTTTGACACTCATATTAAATATATATTTTTTCATTAAATTCATTTTTAAGTTATGAACACCTGGCACCCTTTCTGAAATTTTTTTTTCGACATAAAACTATCTTAAACATCTCTCGTAAGGCACCAATATTCAAATATTTAATTCGACTTGTTAATCAAATTGATTTTGAATTTTTAAACAGGTGGCAACTACCTTCAAAAATTACCATTTTAGGTTCACATTATGAATCAGCACCACGAAAAACCCATATATATAGTAGGTAGATATTTTCATGTTCATTAATCAAGTTTAATATATTTTTATCACCATTTAGCGACTTTTGTTAACTGTAACTCAATAGCTCCCGGGAGGATACGCCAACGCACACACACTGGATACAACCAAAGATGCTGTGAGCGGCGGCAGAAAAATGTTCAAAAACTTGTGCCTCAATCATAGTTTTAATCAGTGTTGCCGTTTTGGTTACTTTTAACCAATTTTGGTTGTTTTTTTCTTGCCTGTGAAGTTGTTAAGATCTTTCGCATTTTGGTTATTTTTAACATTTACTGTAGTTTCTAATTTTTGTATACATACAATAATTAAATCTTTCAAAAATAGTATAAACAAATACATTACAAATGCTCAATATGGTTATTTAACTAAAGTTATTACTACTAAAATGGCAACTCAAGATTCGACTTATTCCGATAATAATCATGTGTTTACATATGCAAAAGAACATGTAAAAGTTCGAGGGTGCAACTATTATCGGTTCGTGTCTTTAATAAATCGCGGTGAATTAATCGCCAAGTTTTTGAAACGGCCCCGCAGTTACACCATTTTTTATGTTCTTTGCACACACCTCCATAATACGTACCTGAAATGACATTTGAATAATACGAGTCATTAAGAAGCCGCGAAAAATTATTAGAATTCCGCGCAAAATTGGTGTTTCAAGTTAATTTATACGGGCTCAATTCTATGGATAAGTGAGAAAAAAATACACAATTTTGGTTTTATTTTGCATAATATGTATTCCCAAAAAACTTTTAAATTAGGTTCGTTATAAGACATAGGCCAGCTACACCTGTCGAGGTTGAGGAGAGTAGCAGCAGCAGGGGCAGCCCCAGCAGTGAAACCAAGTGAGAATATTTGGAATCATTGTATTAATATTACTTACATATGTATGTATTTGTTTTATAATATACAGAATACATAATATACATGGTCGGCTAAAGACCACTTCAAATGAATACATACTCAGATAGTACATATATAAATACCTCGTATATGCGGAATCCAATACCAAGTCATGTATGTACCATAAAAAGGGGAGTTGGTAATTATTTTTTCATTACTGCTTACTTTATTAATTTAAGTTAACATTAATAATAATAATCCTATAGAAAGTAGGTTCAAACGAAATACCATTCCACAGTTTTGAAAAAATCGGTTTTTCGCGCTTTTGTAAAATTTATTTTCCATCGTATACGCGGTACTCCGTTTGGCGTATGCGAGGTACTTCGCGCTGAGCGACGATATTTTTCAATACAGTCCAATTTTTAATTGTTTAATCTTAAGTATAAAATATTTACAATGTGGTTGTTCACGCTGATTAGGGATTTCATTGTTTCTTACAAAGAAGTTGGAAACTGTGTACCTATGTACTTATTTAAAAACGTCATTTAGAGTCTGGTAATGTTTACGAAGATATTAACATACATATGCACCTAATACGGGAAGCCGTATTTTCTAAAATATGTATTTATATTTATATACTTATATATGAATGTATTTCATTTATTTTCAGCCTTAAAAGGATTTACTTTTCAAAAATGCAAATAAAAATTGATTTTCTTTGGTTTGTAAAATTTGTCTATACGTACTATATAAAAGAATTTGTGATGACCTGAGTTGTTAGCCTAAGAAAAAAATTGGTTATTTTTTCTTACATTTGGTAACTTTTTCGTCAAATCTCGGTTAGAAAGTTCTTTGAGCGGCGGCAACACTGGTTTTAATAGTCCCTTTTTAGTTCTATTTATAAGGGAGCAATGAACTACTGTGCTGTATTTATATCGATTAAAACCCGTCTACTCTGGCAACCTGTTTGCCTCGCTTTAATAATCCCTCAATGGATTGGCCAATTTGCTTAATGACAAATTACCCATCAACCCTTTGCAAACACTATCAGACACATACATACATACATACGTATAACTATTTTTATTATAAACTTAGCCAACGACGCGTCGCGAAGTGCTTTTACGCTGATAGCACCAATGTGCAACATGACACTGGCGGCAGCAATTTACTATGTCTCGCGCACAATAATTGAGGCATTAATGCGTAGCGGCGTGCAACGCACCGAACTTGTTCACCAGCGTGTTGACTTAAATGGTTTGCGTTCGCAATCAATTTGCAAAAGTACGCAGTGAGCGAACGGGCATACATAAATGCAATTTTATAAAGAAATTGAAAATATGTAAACGATTAACGGTAAAATTGAGGTGCTACATGTGCAAAGCAATACATTGGGGACGTGCTGCAGCTGTTGTACCCGCACTATTAAATTAAGTAACTGAATCCAACTAATAATCTGACAGATGCAATATATCATTCGCTCACTCGCAAGCATTGCGGAAATAAGGCGTTTGTGCGCATGCGCGCCCATGTAGCCGCTCTTTCCATTGTGCGTGTGCTCATCCAATCATAATAAACTGCATGAGCATTCGCTAATTAAATAAAATTAAATATGCTAATGAGTGAAATACACCTATTCGCATAGGCGCTGCCGCGGAGAGTCAGCTGAGCGCAGCGGCAACGCGTAAAATGTGTGCGGTGTGTATGGCAGTGGCAGTGGCAGTAGCGCGCTTGATGTACGCAAATTGTTCGAAATTTCGACGCTTGGTATGGTGTGAGGCGACGTCGCCGTTGTCGTGGCATCTGCAAACTGTAAGCAACCTTGTGCTGCGCAGCCGTTCATAATGTTTGCCACATCAAATTAAATGTGCAAGTAGCGTGTCAGTCGGAACACACACAACCGACCCGCGTCACAGCAGTTGTCGTGTAGGCCTGAATTGCAATGAAAACTCACAAACGCGCGCTTTCGCACTGCTAAGCGCATTGAGCTTGATACATATCCGCTGTTCTGCGGCCCCTTCGCTTGCCGCATAAATGTATTCTTAACAGCGCAATTTTTCCGTAATTAATTGAATTGTTTGCAATTGCGTCCGTCGCTGCTTAAATAATTTTTATATATTCCTAGGTATACTTACTCACACACACACACAAATTCGTTGTTATGATTATGCCACTCATTGAAAGCTGGCTTGTAGCAGGAATTTCACGGCAAATAAGTTTTGCAACGACCCCGCTGCCGCTTAAGCCATCCATCCGCGTTGTGAGTTCGTATACGCAGAGTTATGGCAATAAATTGAAATATGATATGGCTGTATTGAAGCGCGTAGGTTCTGCTGCGACCACATGTGATAAATGGCTAAATACTAAGCTCTGTGGCAGCAACAAAAATCAGATAATTACGCATTAAATGAGATGTATTACGAGTTAACATGCTACAAACGTCACTTAAGCGTTTAAGAAGGGGAATTACTATTAACTTTTTTGCTCCGTCCTCAGAACCGTTGGAGAGATGAAATGCTGAGGTTGACTTATTAACATGGAAATCGACTCGGCGCTGTTCGTTGCTGAGAGTATTGGGGTGGGCATTTCAAGCTTAAAGCGCTGACCAACGCAGGTATAACCACAGCGAGCATGCTCATTAGAACAGAACTAAAAAGTTTTTCTTTTACCCAATTACCGCAATGAAGATACGGAGCCGGGGACTGTAGATGACGTCGTCACATGGTGGAACGAACTCCAATGCTGTTGAAGAAAGCCCTAGCCGGATTTCCTTGTAGGGAAGTTCGCACTATTTAATAGAGGTAGCGTCCCGACGTCCGTAACTGCAGCCAAGCAGCAGGTGATTGGTCTCACTGATGTATCCTCTTCCTTTGTATCTTGGGTTTGGGAAAAACCCATCATAGGTACATTCAGTTTATATTGGACGAAACGCGTCCTTACCGCACACCCTACTTGATTCTGAGGGCCTCGAATTGGGAGTTGTATCGCAAGAACCATCGCTTGGCTTTTCCTGATGCGCCAAATAGAAACTCGGACATTTCCGAGGACGCGTTGGAGGAGCTGGTCGAACTTTTTATTACTGAATTCAGAACCACTTGTGAGAGCCCGTGTCCACTGAGATTTCAGCAGGGTAGAGGAAACCGTCCAGGTCGACGGTAAAGCGCTCCGATTTGAGGGCGTCGATCATGCTATTCTTTATTAGGGTCCGTCGAAGTGGGTTGTCTTTTTATCAGGATATTTATAGAGTCAACTAGGGATATATGCACATGTAAGAAATTAGAAAAGTAAAGTGGGCGTCAATGAAAGGATAGATCAGCTGGATTTAGGCGACACTCGCAAGTAATACCGCTTTCTGGGATTACCTGAGAGACGGGGCAGGAAATTGAACGATATCAACGAGAAGTGGCTAAATATTCTCTTTGGTGCTCATTTTACCTACAGTCCTGCCCCACTAGAAGTTTCCGATGGGGCAACATACGTGGGTTGCACCATTCACTCCGACCTTTTGGGCGATCGTCACGTGACCTGTGCGATAAAGTCGATGAGACCCTTCAAGTTTCCTGTATCCGCTGTCATCATACCTGGACAGGTGAAAATGACTGTGGAGGTATCGTGGAATTTGTTCGCCCCAAGGCTTGGGGTGGCGATAGAGTTGCGTTCATCCTGAATCCCCGAAAGGGCTCTCTTGCTTGCCCTAAGGACTTCATTTCTATCGGTCTGTCTTTGTCTCTAGTAAAACCGTTGGAGAGACTGATTGACTTGAACATAAAAAACGGAATTCCTCGTGACTGCCTTTCGCGAGCTCTACATGCATATTTCACTAGGAATCTATTGACTGCCTTTCGCTAGCTCTACACGCATATTTCAAGGGAC
>NW_023458556.1:60796528-60797578 GCF_013731165.1 Rhagoletis pomonella
TCAAATAAAGAACCGATGAGATTTTGCAAATTTTATGCGTTTTTTTTAAAAAAAAAGGTATCAAGCTCTTAAAAAATCACCCGTTACATTCACTGGTTAACAGTTTTGAATAAAACGACAGGCTAGTTAATATAATGTTATAAACTTAAGGTCATATCTTATCTTTTTTCTATCTTTATTCTACCCTTTTCATTATAATTATATTTAACTTAATCTGATTTCCTTCATCTTTCGTGTTATGATTTCCTTTATCCTGATATGTATGTATGTTCAGGATGACTGTTCAGGATGTTGTGCATATGCTCTTGCATTTACATGTTCGTTGCATTTGTAAATTTACAACAATAAAATGCACACGGTTGCCATGACAGCCGGCATAAACTTTGCAAATGCAATTCCAACTGCAAATCCCAGACCATTTTCACAACATCCTGAATAGCCCTTATGTGTTTCATATTTATTTTATATTTCGTAAACATTTTTTCCCTCCCCTTATCGACGTTATAATCGCTATATTTTAAAAGAAAAGTGTTTAAATTTACCTTGGTCTTTATCTTTGCTTGTATCCTTTTCTTCATGTAAATATTCACATTGAGGTGCGATGACGTGTTAAGCTGTGATGTCAGGTAATACGATGCGATGTGAAGAGATTTTATCTATATATATAAAATTCAAATTATGTATGTACCTATAGACACACTTGGCTCCTAAACGAATAAGCCGATCGTAACCAAATTTTACACACGCACTGGATATCTTCCAGGGATGGTCACAGGGTAAAAAATATTTTGATATATAAAGGGGGCGTGGCCCCAAAACGTGGACCCGGGTAACCTTAGGATGTATTTGTTTAATATGGGTATCAAATTAAAGCTGTTCATGAGTGCTTTAAGATAGAGCAATTTTCATATAGCTGGGTGACTAGGGTCTCGAGATATAGACCAAAATGTGGACCTGGGTAACCTTGGGTGTATTTGTTCAATATGGGTATCAAATGAAAGCCGTTCATGAATGCTTTAAGATTGAGCACTTTTCATATAGCTGGGTGAC
>NW_023458556.1:60797588-60803576 GCF_013731165.1 Rhagoletis pomonella
AGGATGTATTTGTTTAATATGGGTATCAAATTAAAGCTGTTCATGAATGCTTTAAGATAGAGCACTTTTCAAATAGCTGGGTGACTAGGGTCTCGAGATATAGACCAAAACGTGGACCTGGGTAACCTTGGGTGTATTTGTTTAATATGGGTATCAAATGAAAGCTGTTCATGAATGCTTTAAGATTGAGCACTTTTCATATAGCTGGGTGACTTGGGTCACGAGATACAGACCAAAACGTGGACCCGGGTAAACTTAGGCTGTATTTGTTTAATATCGGCATAAAATGAAAGCTGTTATGTCAAAAGTATGCGGAAGCAAATAAAAAAAAAATTAAAAAATTCATGAATACCGTTTTAGTGAAAAATAAAATTGAGTAATGCGGACAGTTCCTTAATCTTCTTTAATATAAAAATTAATATAAAAATAAGTAGGGTTTTCCTTCCTGACGCTATAACTCCAGAACGCACGAACCGATTTTCACGGTTTTGCATTCGTTGGAGGTTTATAGCTAGGAAAATTCAGGAAAAATTTCAATAGAAAAGTATATGGTGTGTGAGTATCCCCCACGAAAATAAGTATGTTTCATTTAAAGTAGATGGTGCCATTGTTTAACAGCTATTCATTGTACTTTGCTCAGTTAATTTCATGTGACACTAGCGAATACCCGGCGTGCTTCGCTGCGCCTTAAAAGTAATTTTGTTTTGTTACTCCCTCTCACAACATTTGAAAATATTATTTAACTAGCGAATACCCGGCGTGCTTCGCTGCGCCTTAAAAGTAATTTTGTTTTGTTACTCCCTCTCACAACATTTGAAAATATTATTTAATATTGCTGTACATATTTGTATAGTAGGGAGATTTTTTCAAATTATATAAATATACGTTATTTGAATATTGAATCAATACACGTTTGAGGAAAGGGTGCGATAGTAGACTCCAGTTATAAGATTATAAATTAAATTTCCAAGAGAAAGTCGGTTCTTTACATATTTTCTAATTACCTTCGAAAATATATTAACTCAAAAAAAAAATAAACAATGCTTCATAGATCGATTTTTTTAAATCTAACTTCATAAAGTTCTTTAAAAATATTTTGTAAATGAGGCCATAAGAGCTTAGGGGGAGAGTTACAACACAAAAATACATTTAAGGCGCAGCGAAGCACGCCGGGTAATTGCTAGTTTGATATAAAAGTGATGTGATAGGATGTCATGTCATATTATGTCATGCCATGTAATGTCATATCATGTGATGTCATCTGAAGTTGTTCATGTGATGTGATGCCATATGATATCATATCATATGATGTCATGTGATGTCATAACATGTGATGTTATGTGATTTAATGTGTTGTGATTTCATATAATGTGATCAGAGGTCATGTTCCGATTATTATATCGATAACAATGTATATATGTATCGATAAATATACCGATAACAATATCTATAAAGGTATCAATAAACATAGATATCGAAAAGTATAACGATTGCAAAACTGGCTAATTTATCGATAAATATATCGATAGAAAGATCAATTTTTATATCGATAGCAATAGCGATTATTATGTCGATAACAATATAGCATGTTATGTCGATAACAAAATCGATTATTATATTGATAACAATATCGAGTAGTATATTGCTAACAATATAGATCTTCATATTTATCTTTTTCCTCACATTAATCTTTGCCTTAAATTGCTTAAATCTGCCTTGATCTTCATTTTTGTCATTATATTCATGCATCTTTACCTTTACCTTTACCCTTTTCTCCATCTTCTTGTATCGGTCTTAATCTAAATCCTAAATTTAAATAAAGTTATTTAAGAAATAATTAAAAGTGCTATAGGTAATTTTTTTAGCTTATTAAATTTAAGCAATTTAAAAAAGTATGATAAATTAATAAAAAAGTTATGCATATAATTCCGCACAATTCCGTGTTTTAGTTTATAAGTAAATAGTAGTTCCATATGCGATTATGTATTACACATACCAAAAATTATCGCCGAATTAGGCCGAATTCAGTTTTTACGAAATTATTAAATATGAGCCTTTCTGACCGGCCGGGTACGCAAAATTGTCGATTTAAGTAAAATTTTATTATTTCCAAATACTTACATGAATTACCAGGTCGGAGAAACATTACCGTTACTCGTATTACGGACTCCCAGTTTCGTAAGGAAGTGGATTAAATAGACTAGAAATTCATTTTTTTTATTACCGTACTCAAGTGAATACATTTGACTTGCAATTTAAGTTGATTTTAAATTTCTAAACAGGTGGCAACGCCCTTCAAAAATCTTTTAGGAATTAAGTTTTCTAAACCCTCTCGTTTGACACTGATCTTAAATATATTTTTTTTCATTAAATTCATTTTTAAGTTACAAACACGTGACAACCTTTCTGAATTTTTTTTTTTCGACATAAAACTATCTCAAACATCTCTCGTAAGACACCAATATTCAAATATTTAATTCGACTTGTTAATAAAATCGATTTTGAATTTTTGTACAGGTGGCAACCACCTTCAAAAATTACCATTTTAGGTTCAGATTATGAATCAGCACCACGAAAAACCCCTATATATAGTAGGTAGATATTTTCATGTTCATTAATCAAGTTTAACATATTTTTATCACCATTTAGCGACTTTTGTTAACTGTAACTCAATAGCTCCCGGGAGGACACGCCAACGCAGATTTTTTTTTCATTTTCTACTTATAGTTTTTAGTTTGGTAATAAAAACAGAGAGAATTCCCTCTTATTTAATCCCTTTAAAAATAAGAAGGCTTTGTGCAGAAATACTTCCGTATCTTCTTACTTTTCTTCGACTTTATTTGGCGGCTTTCGCTCTGTGTAATATGAGAAAGATTTTCGTGCTACTCAATTTAAGGAAATAGTCTATTCACCACTTGACAAATTAAGCTGAAGACACTGGATACAACCAAAGATGTTGTGAGCGGCGACAGAAAAATTTTCAAAAACTTGTGCCTCAGTCAAATTTCCAATAGTCCCTTTTTAGTTCTATTTATAAGGGAGCAATGAACTACTGTGCTGTATTTATATCGATTAAAACCTGTCCACTCTGGCAACCTGTTTGCCTCGCTTTAATAATCCCTCAATGGATTGGCCAATTTGCTTAATGACAAATTACCCATCAACCCTTTGCAAACACTATCAGACACATACATACATACATAGGTATAACTATTTTTATTATAAACTTGGCCAACGACGCGTCGCGAAGTGGTTTTACGCTGATAGCACCAATGTGCAACATGACACTGGCGGCAGCAATTTACTATGTCTCGCGCACAATAATTGAGGCATTAATGCGTAGCGGCGTGCAACGCACCGAACTTGTTCACCAGCGTGTTGACTTAAACGGTTTGCGTTCGCAATCAATTTGCAAAAGTACGCAGCGAGCGAGCGAGCGAGCGAACGGGCATACATAAATGCAATTTTATAAAGAAATTGAAAATATGTAAACGATTAACGGTAAAATTGAGGTGCTACATGTGCAAAGCAATACGTTGGGGACGTGCTGCAGCTGTAGTACCCGCACTATTAAATTAAGTAACTGAATCCAACTAATAATCTGACAGATGCAATATATCATTCGCTCACTCGCAAGCATTGCGGAAATAAGGCGTTTGTGCGCATGCGCGCCCATGTAGCCGCTCTTTACATTGTGCGTGCGCTCATCCAATCATAATAAACTGCATGAGCATTCGCTAATTAAATAAAATTAAATATGCTAATGAGTGAAATACACCTATTCGCATAGGCGCTGCCGCGGAGAGTCAGCTGAGCGCAGCGGCGACGCGTAAAATGTGTGCGGTGTGTGTGGCAGTGGCAGTAGCGCGCTTGATGTACGCAAATTGTTCGAAATTTCGACGCTTGGTGTGGTGTGGGGCGGCGTCGCCCCGTCGTGTGGCATCTGCAAACTGTAAGCAACCTTGTGCTGCGCAGCCGTTCATAATGTTTGCCACATCAAATTAAATGTGCAAGTAGCGTGTCAGTCTGAACACACACAACCGACCCGCGTCACAGCAGTTGTCGTGTAGGCCTGAATTGCAATGAAAACTCACAAACGCGCGCTTTCGCATTGCTAAGCGCTTTGAGCTTGATACATATCCGCCGTTCTGCGGCCCCTTCGCTTGCCGCATAAATGTATTCTTAACCGCGCAATTCTTCCGTAATTAATTGAATTGTTTGCAATTGCGTCCGTCGCTGCTTTAATAATTTTTATATATTCCTAGGTTTACTTACTCACACACACACAAATTCGTTGTTATGATTATACCACTCATTGAAAGCTGGCTTGTAGCAGGAATTTCACGGCAAATAAGTTTTGCAACGACCCCGCTGCCGCTTAAGCCATCCATCCGCGTTGTGAGTTCGTATACGCAGAGTTATGGCAATAAATTGAAATATGATATGGCTGTATTGAAGCGCGTAGGTTCTGCTGCGACCACATGTGATAAATGGCTAAATACTAAGCTCTGTGGCAGCAACAAAAATCAGATAATTACGCATTAAATGAGATGTATTACGAGTTAACATGCTACAAACGTCACTTAAGCGTTTAATAAGGGGAATTACTATTAACTTTTTTGCTCCGTCCTCAGAACCGTTGGAGAGATGGAATGCTGAGGTTGACTTATTAACATGGAAATCGACTCGGCGCTGTTGGTTGCTGAGAGTATTGGGGTGGGCATTTCAAGCTTAAAGCGCTGACCAACGCAGGTATAACCACAGCGAGCATGCTCATTAGAACAGAACTAAAAAGTTTTTCTTTTACCCAATTACCGCAATGAAGATACGGAGCCGGGGACTGTAGATGACGTCGTCACATGGTGGAACGAACTCCAATGCTGTTGAAGAAAGCCCTAGCCGGATTTCCTTGTAGGGAAGTTCGCACTATTTAATAGAGGTAGCGTCCCTACGTCCGTAACTGCAGCCAAGCAGCAGGTGATTGGCCTCACTGATGTATCCTCTACCTTTGTATCTTGGTACATTCAGTTTATATTGGACGAAACGCGTCCTTACCGCACACCCTACTTGATTCTGAGGGCCTCGAATTGGGAGTTGTATCGCAAGAACCATCGCTTGGCCTTTCCTGATGCGCCAAATAGAAACTCGGACATTTCCGAGGACGCGTTGGAGGAGCTGGTCGAACTTTTTAGTACTGAATTCAGAATCACTTGTGAGAGCCCGTGTCCACTGAGATTTCAGCAGGGTAGAGGAAACCGTCCAGGTCGACGGTAAAGCGCTCCGATTTGAGGGCGTCGAGCATGCTATTCTTTATTAGGGTCCGTCGAAGTGGGTTGTCTTTTTATCAGGATATTTATAGAGTCAACTAGGGATATATGCACATGTAAGAAATTAGAAAAGTAAAGTGGGCGTCAATGAAAGGATAGATCAGCTGGATTTAGGCGACACTCGCAAGTAATACCGCTTTCTGGGATTACCTGAGAGACGGGGCAGGAAATTGAACGAGATCAACGAGAAGTGGCTAAATCTTCTCTTTGATGCTCATTTTACCTACAGTCCTGCCCCACTAGAAGTTTCCGATGGGGCAACATACGTGGGTTGCACCATTCACTCCGACCTTTTGGGCGATCGTCACGTGACCTGTGCGATAAAGTCGATGAGACCCTTCAAGTTTCCTGTATCCGTTGTCATCATACCTGGACAGGTGAAAATGACTGTGGAGGTGTCGTGCAATTTGTTTGCCCCAAGGCTTGGGGTGGCGATAGTGTTGCGTTCATCCTGAATCCCCGAAAGGGCTCTCTTGCTTGCCCTAAGGACTTCATTCCTATCGGTCTGTCTTTGTCTCTAGTAAAACCGTTGGAGAGATTGAGTGACTTGAACATAAAAAACGGAATTCCTCGTGACTGCCTTTCGCGAGCTCTACATGCATATTTCACTAGGGATCTATTGACTGCCTTTCGCTAGCTCTACACGCATATTTCAAGGGAC
>NW_023458556.1:60803676-60822017 GCF_013731165.1 Rhagoletis pomonella
TCCCGGTTCGAATCTCAGCTGACGCAAATTTTTATTTTTATTTTTTAAAAGTGGATAGTCGCTTTTTATACCCGTTCGGGTATAAAGGTGAACAATTAGTCTCTTCATAGGACATGCTCGAACAAAAGCGAACAGTTCATTCCATATAAAGAGATCAAATGTGGTATTAGTCGCATGTTCCTTTGCGATTGCTCCCGGAGTCATTCCGGAATAGTCGCATTTTTTGCAGGGTATCATTAGAAATTTTCAATTTCGAACGCTTCAATACTTTTGCCTTCAATCAACAATGTGTGCGTGCAACTCCCCAATACTCAACACGCGCTGGCAAAACTATAATATTAACAGCAGCATCGAGAGCAATTTCCATTTTTGCCAGAACTATGTATATGTTAGTACCTATCCATACGTAGAAAAACTTATATGCATATTCATTTTTTGTCAGTTCATATTTTTAAGTTAAAAAAAAATCCGCACAGTACACATTTACTTACTTCTGCCAAAGAGTATTCGCCGAAAAGCACAGAAAGGAACATGAACGCAAGGAAATGTTGGGAGAGGGGCGGTAAAATGATCAGTGGCGGACAACCAATATTTTGCATTTGATAAATGGAAATAATCAACGCTTCTGCGTGGGTGTGTGCAACATAGAATGCATGCATACGGAAACATACTTACATATAAACTAGGGTGGCCCTTAAAAGATATCAACCCCTACAAATTCAAAACATCAATGAAAATGTTAAAATTTTGAAAAACATTTTATAGGTCCACTGCTAGCGTTCGAAAAACGTATTTTTTTATCGCAAAAATTCTAAAAAAATTTGAATTGCAATCTTAAAAATTTGACATATCAGTGCAACTTATGCATATAAATTCATAAAATCCCTAACCTATAGCCGGCCAAAGTCAAAATTTTGGTGAGTTTTTGCGATTTACAAATAAAAAATCCAAACCCTGGTAGCGAGCCCTAATTTGTTTTTAAATTTGAAAATTTCGTGGATATTTTTATTTTGTACTTAGAGAAAAATGAATGGGTGCTCCATGGTGTTAATATTTTAAGCACCACCCTAATACATATATATGCACATATGTACATATGGGAAATATGTATGATTGGCAACGCAAAAAAGTTCACAAACATGCTTTATGCTGGAAAATTTGTTATTAGATATGCAGATACAGAGCAAAGTGTTGACAAAACGTTTTTTTTTTTGGCACAGCGAATGCTCGTTTTTCTTCTGTGCTTGTTGTTGTAACGTAAGTTACCGTTAAAGTTACGTATCGATGCTTACAGAGGCACATACGGTTATCAGCGTTGCCATAAGTCAAGATTTATCTTGAAAATGAAGATTTTTTGTGCTGTTTTTTATGAAAAATCTTCAAAAGAAGATTTTTTAAAAAACAAAATTTTACACTGGGTATATCATCAAAATGAAGATTTTTGTGTATGGTTTAATATTTTTGATGTTTAAGTTAAAATTGTCAACTTATTTATATTAGCCTTGCTACATCATTGTAAGTAGGAAGAAGAAAAATGAAATACGAAATCCCCTACAATATTATCTGCCTTCTTCTCTTTCACAGTAAAACATATACTCTAGTGCAGAGCTAGAGAGTGGAGGAAGAGAACAAACGGTCATTTGTACCAAAAACACAAGCGACTTCAATTGTCATATACAAATTGATCGTCAATTCCTTCATGATCCAATGACCGTATTTAAACCAAATTAGTATGGGACCACCCTTGAGGTACGACCTTTCCGACAGAATTACCGAAATCAGTTCAAGTAGCACGAATTGATAAAACTCCGCCTTTTTTGAAGTCGGTCGGTCAAAACTTGCAAAATGTCGCGTCCCTATTTATATTTTCGTCAGTGTATATGTATATACATATGTTAACTGTGTTAAAAATTTCGTGATGATACGAGGCGATATTCATTTTAAGTTTAAGTTGTTTATATCTTGAAATTGGTAATTTTTTCAACCAACATAATAAATGAAACCTATTTACAGCCGTAAAGACAATATCGAATTTCATGCTTCCTTTTAGGTATTTTTAAGTGAAGATTTTTTGGGAAAAAATCAAGATTTTTTGGGGACTTTCTCTGGCAACACTGACGGTCATACATACATACATTCGTTTGTATTTCATAGAAACGTAATCAATCGAGCTACAAGCATACATTTTAGGTACAAATACATTTGATTAGCAATTCCAATTCTTGCAATTCTGTTTTCCTTGCCACATTTGCATTGGTCGACATTTCCTTCTTTTTCGAATTTTCTGAGTTTTTAGCGAAATTTGAAACTTTTTACAAATAAAACTACCAAATATCCTTTGTATTTTGCGATGAGTAGGTTTTGATCAAATTGCAGAGGAGGAGCCAACATAATTTATGCGCATATTGCTTCATCATATGTACCAACAAGTTTACTAAGTATGTAAATATGTAATACTCTAGATACATACATACTAATGTTGGTATAAACAAATATGAAGTTTTCGATTATTAAAAAAATGGAAATTCATTTAGCAAATAGCCATACGCATGTATGCACATATGTATGTTAGTCGCCAAAAAAAGTAAGCGACATTCTTTTCAAAGTTTTCTTTTTGTTGCAGAAATGCTCGTAGACCACCGAAGAACAGTGATGTTGTTTTCATTTAGGGCATTTACTAAATTGGATTCAAACATTTTCAACCGAAAAAATATCACAATAATGATCGCTGATAGCAGGGTGGACAGCTCTGCAAACCCATGCCGCGGTAACTGTGTGATGAACATCCTTTTTTAGTTTTGAACCATTGGAACGTGAACTAGTTATACCAGCGATCGAATGGTCGCTTGACCATTGTCCCCATGTAGAGATTTTGGCAGCATCTTCCACGCTGCGAATTGCTTAGACATAACCTCAGTAGCTTGCTCGCGGCTGTACTTGAAGTTGACGGCTGACGCGATAGATCTATCGGTCGTAAACACTCAGCTTTAGCTCGCGCCTGATAAATATGCGCCGTGTATGCTTCTTCGCGACCAGTCCAGCTCGGCATCCGTTATGTTTAGACTAATTCAACTGACGGTTCCGTCGGTAGCACTTTTTTCGAGCAGGTCTTCGAGCTCAAAAAATTTCGGCAGCCGAATATAAAATGATCAGAATAAAATCCGATAGGTCGCAGCAGAGATCTGTGTTGTGAGGTGGACAGATACCCGCGAGGCGCTCTTAAAACACAGTTGAATGCTCCTGACTGTTTAACGGGGAAGGGTTGATTCGATCCATTACGTCTGGTGTTAACAGGGGTCACCTCACGAGGGTCTAGGTACCCAAAGTCTTACGTTGGCTCGGATACACTTCATTAACACGTCGCAAGACCGCTAGAATCCAACTAGAATGCCTTAGAACGCTATACAATGCAAATCTTTTGGGTGCAACTGAAAGGGAGACTGCGACCTAGAAGATCTTTTGTATCCCTATGATGGTTTCTAACAGTGACGGCCCATTATGTTATTAGCCTCATTTAATATATGCTAAAAGTTTCTTGATATCCGAATTCCTAACCTCAAGGGCTTCGACTGTGGAAGAACTGAAGCATTGCATTCTTAGTCTGGCCAATGCCGGCAAATCACACATAATGTGGCCAGATAGCCAACAAGTAAATTGATATCGGTTTTTTTCAGAAGATTTATATCTTTCCTAGCGAAAGGATAACCAAAAGGTCTGGCCTGTTTAAGGACCCCTACCTCTCCCCAGGACTTACTGCGTTCTGATTTAATCACGATTCTATTTTAATAGAAATCTAAAATGATTTTTAGGACCTATTGGACCAGGATCTCACTCTATTGTGTTCTGACGAAGTTGGAAACGGACCTTTCGGATGACCAAAGTCTACATTCGCGCGAAGTGAAGTTCACCTAAAACTTCCACCGATCCAGTTTCCACGCTTATTTGTTAATGCAGTAGCTTCAGCTGGGAAGTTTGACATGCATTTTTTTACTCACAACTTATTTTTTTTGCACGCCAGTGTAACGAGTTCGATGAATTCTGAAACTACATACTCATATACTCCACAGTATTATGTACTGCATGCTTCCATATGTGACATATGCAAGCGCACCCTTGCGTTCTTCTATTTATTACTTATAAGCAACTTTATAGAAAAACTTGATTTTTTTTTCAAGTTAACATACCACTTCTTACACTCTGCGTCAGCAACTTTCTTCTTACCCACTTCTGCAGGTTAAGCGCCTTACTTTTCTCTTTGCCTCAATTCAACTCGCATGCTCCTTGTGTGCGCGCCTGTAGGTATGCAAAAGAAATTAATTGCACTTAGCTGAGCATAATTTTTCTTTTTTTTGCATTTTCTTGTATTTGAAATTTTTTATGTGGCTCTACATATTTATGAATTTTTTTAACGCTTGTGTCCAGCTGCCATTTTTTTAGCTAGTTTGCAAGTAACGCCTGCGGTATCTTTGGTAACATACAAACATACATAAGCATATCGATGTGTATGTACATTAGACCGCACCGGAAAATAGTTCGCCATACTCTCCTGGAACGCAAATTCGAAAAACATTTTTTTTATGGAAATTAGGTTTCACCTTTTTACATTTTTCGTCATATGTCCGTGATTTACCCGATTTTATGATATATAAATGTACTTGTTTCGAGCAGGCACTTTTTTGTTCCAAAGGACATCAACCTCTAGTACACCGTTCTAGTACTTACCCACCAGATTTTAATTCTTGACGTCCTAACGTACCATTTTATTACAGGTAATTTAATGATCAACAAAAACCATACAATTTTGCCAAGGAGGTGTTTTTATTTTTCCAATAGAACTATTAAAAAAGGAATTTTATTGCCAAATGTAGGTGTCACCAAAAAAATATTTTTCGAAATTGCTTTGCAAAAATACTTTGTAATCGGGGTTGCGCGGCAAACTTTTTTTTTTTTTGGATACGGTCTAATGTTCATGTGGGTGATTCAAAATACCTAACTTAACGAATTTATGGTAAAGGGACCTATTTACTGAGAAGTAAATTATCCCGTTTGGAAAAATTTGTATTTCAGTTTTATAAGGTGTCGGTGGGCTTTTGAAATTTTCCATGTAATTACATGTAAACAAATCTTTTTCCATTAACAATGTTATAATATAAGGCCATAAATTTGTTTAGTAAGTTATTTTGGATCACCCTAATGTATATGCATTCGGATATGTGTTAGTTTCCGTAGTGCACCCACATATGAAGAGAAAAAATGTGTACTTATGCCTCTCTTTTACATTCTTTATCACATAAGGATTTGAATGAATGCTTGACCGGCCGGCTGTGTAGCGGCAATAATTCGATTAATTTGCCAGGCTTTCTTTTATGCCATGTTTTCTCGTTATATACTCATCTATGTATATATTTATGTACACATATTTCCAGCTTCTTTCTTTTTATCCTCGATTTCAACAGTTTTTATTTCAATACATCTTTGCAATTAGTTCCCGAGCGATGAATAAACGTCCACTAAAATATCTTTAAGTCGAACTGGGAATTTAAGCTCTACTCTTGAAGCTTCAGCTTCATTTGTTTTCAAATACCAAGGCCCTTTTTTTATTTTCCTCAATATTTTTGAATGCGCTTTTTTGCAGAATTAAATAGTAAGCTAGTCCTACTGGCATGCCCCATATCTCGATGCCATATCTCCACACTGGTGACATTGTGGTTTGTAGATCAGTAGCTTATTGTTTAGCGAAAGTTTTGGTTGGTGTCTTAGCAGCCGGAAAAGTGGACCGAATTGACTTTGATTAGAGTATTTTCCATTTTTAATGGTCGCTGTATGGCCTCTCAATTTCCACAGACAATTCTGATCGTTTGGTTCCTATTGATGTCGACTTCCCAGTATTTAAACCACTTTAGAGTATTTCAAGTTCCTTCTGTAGCCTATTTGTAGCGATAGTTTTGTCTTTGACTTGTCAGAGGTGAGCAATACCCTGTCGTTAGCGAAAACAGATTACGTTGCCTTAAGATGTGGCCAATGGGGTCAAATATGATTTTTTCCAGTAGATATTTGACATATTGTAGGTAAAAGGCTTATAGTAGGTCTATATGAGGTGACCAAGGTAGCATCTTTGATGGGTTTTAGTACAGCAACTATTTATTTCTGCTATTTTTTATAATAATTGGAAATTATTTTTATGAAAGGAGGGCCTTAAACAAGTTTCTCAAGTAAACTAGTCCGTTGTCTCTGGTAGGCTTTTAAGCATGATTCCCGAAGTCTGTTCATATCCAGATGATTTCTTGTTTTTTAGTTGTTTTATTTTCGTTGCAGTCTCATAGATTTTTTATTTTTATTTTATTTTGGGTTATGCAGGAGTGGCTGGTGTTCATGATCTTAATCCCCGGCGAATGGTTTTTGAATAGAAGTCTCCTCCACAAATGAACTGTTTTCCAAGAGTTGTCATGAAGTTCAGAGAGTTTGCTTTAGTGTTAATAAATCTTGGAGGGCAATAAATAGCGGAAGTTGTTAAGGGGTCATACATTGAGAAAAAAAACGCGTTGTAAGAATAAAAAAAATTTATTTGATTACCATTTAAAAATGCTCGTATTTAAATCTAGTGAAAAGTGTTAACGAAATGGATTTTTCCATTATACATACACTACGTATAATGGAAATATTCAATTCAAATACGCCTGTATTAAAATGAAGCATTTTTCACTGCACGGATGGCGTTTTTCCCGTCTCGTATATGTATACAAAGCATGCACAGCGGTGACAACACATACACACATACATGGTATATGTTTATCTGTACAAATGCACTAATCGCGCCGCGCGCTGTGATGTTGATTCAAACTCAACATTTGAAAACAGATTCAGATGTATGGCTCTAGCTGAGTGTGCTAAGACGCTTGATACAATTGGTTACTGCCAAGAGGGTCCGGGTTCAATTACCATCAGACGGGAACATAAAATAAATTCTTTTTTTCTTCTTAATTATAATTTCGTATAACGAAAAAGTATCTGCGCACTTCACAACGACTTTTTTTTATAACGTACATACTCAAATTTAAAACGAGTTGTGTTGGTGCTCTTTTATATGCGTATTTTTTTTAAATTTAGCGGGTTTTTTTTTAATTTTAAAATTTTTTTCCCTCAGTGTACAGGTCTTCAATTTGAATTGTAGTTGCTTGCACATTGCCCAAATAATATTCATTAAGTTCGATGCGCTTGATTTCTTTCGTTATAATCATAGATTTTTCTTCATGTGCCTTGTTTCAAAGTGGGAGGCGTTGAAAATATTGTATCCCAGAATTTTTGCAAAGCTTTTTTCCGTAAAGTGCGTTTCAAATATGAGTAAGTTGTCTATAGAGAATTTCCTTATGAATGTTTTGACTCCGAGCAGATTTTTCTGAAAGCAGCAGTATTGCCGTTTATAATTTTCAGAAAGTCGCCAAATAATTATTTTTTGCTTTCCTTTACTAGCAATAGAATAAAAGGCCGATTTTTTAGTACTTTTAGGAGGAAATATTTTTTTGATAGCATGGTTCTGTTAACATTTCATTAAAAACATTTCTCGCATATAATATTTGAAAAGGGTCAAAATATCAAAATTTCCAAAAAGTCGGTTCAAAGGGTATTGGCGCTTAAAAAGGGTCAAATTGACCCTTTAGTTGCACAACGGTACACAGAAGACAGATATCCATTGTATTTAGAAATTAAAGCCGTTTTTGCTGGGCGCTTTTTATTGTTTCCCACGACAGACAACTAGACATCGATCACACTGGTTGCTTCAGAAGTTGTAGAGATGATATGTGAAAGGATAGTTTTTTTACTGGCCTTTCGAAACCCTGTCAAGGTTTATTCTTTTCTAGATCTGAAAGACATTAAAACATCCGCCCATTGCAATGTAAAGTACATTGCCGGACTCATAAACACCTGCACCTGATCTGTCCACCTTCTGTGTATCAATGTAAATAACTGGAGTCAAAGTGAGAACGTACATTTGTCCAGACCCCTCGGTCTGGGATTTCGAGCTGAAATATCCCAAAAAGACTTTTAGGTGGTTTGTTCTCTTAAATAGTACCGCCAAATACTTTCGTAGCTGCTGCTGCTTCAACAAAAATATGAACTGCAGTCCATCCCAGAAATGGCTCTGGGGTCGCGGCGGAAAACACTCTCATTGATCCTGTTAGTTACTGTAAAGTCCAGTTTTTCAGTTTATTATAACCTGATAAGACAATTTTTGTAGTATTTTTGCCCACCAAACTGTGAGCAAAATGTCGCCAGCATAAGCTATTATCAGACAGACGGTACTCCGTAGTTTCGGAACTACTGCGTTCACAGTAAAATTCCAAATAAGTAGAGATGTGGAAATTCCTCCTTCTTCGAGATCAAAATACTTTTCTCAAGGAACAGTCCTACGAATGGAATCAGTGGCGACCAATAGAAAGTTACCTAAAATAAATTCGGGGAATTGGGACCCAAGCCACTGCAGCAAGGCTTATAAAAAAACTTTATCTGTATGGAAATCATTATACACACTACTAGTTACCATTGATGTCCACCTAGAGATTGAAGGAAGTGTAACTTGTTCCTTAATAAGAAGTATATGTTATTATTAGCGCAACCACATCAACTCCGTTTGAGAGTATGTAGGAGAGGGATTTGAGGAATCTTCTCTGAAGCCTCTATATACTTATTTCAAGTTGGTTTTCGCAAAGCAAACTAACTTGTCCAGGCGTTTCAGCATTCGCCATAAACTCAGTCACACCTACTTTCCACCATTTTGTGATCATATCAGCAAGTTTTTTATGCCAAAAAAAATTTGAAAGCCTCTTGCAACATCTCTGTTCTGTTTCCAACAGCTTTTTTTGCAGGGCAATACTAATTCCTGTGTCCTCTTGGCATGTAACGCTACACATTTGCTTTGTTTTTATTACTGCAGCATGCAGGTATTATTTTTTGCGTTCTGCTGCATATGTATGTACATAAAAAACAACATTCTCAATCATTTTGCCGACTATACGCATGTACGTACATACATATTTATATATACATATGTATGTACATAAATGCGTCGGTATTTGTAGGCGTGCTACATGCACCCGCGCCAATTATTGGCTATGCAGCTGAATACCGTTATTTTGTCTTTGTTGCAGTTCTCCCGCTACTCGCTATCCATTACATATATGCATAGCTATGCTTTTCTGCAACTCCACTCGATCTTTCGATATGCACACACATAAGTCGCCCTTTTAAAATCGCAAAAAATTCATACATCAGCACATTACCAATTTTTCTCGATGTCAGTTTGTTCTTTTCTCCCATAAGCTCCTTCGTAGTTGGTGGACACTGCCGTGTTCTTGGTGGCTGCTGCTTGGCTTTGGTGACGTCGTATTTAACGTGGTGGTCATCATTCATCAAAGTGAAATGTTGATTTAGTGCCTTGTCGTTTGTTGTGTGACAGTTTTTGTTGTTGTCGTTCTTGGTTCTGCTATTGTTTTTACCATATTTTGCATTGCTTGCATTACCAGTACAGGCAGGCTGCCGCCTCTAAACTGGGATGAGAGACGGTGGATACAGCATACTCCTACTAAATACCAGATGAACTTGCCACCCTATGTTAATTTCTTGTTGTTGCTGCTGGCCGACTTGTTTTCATTTGCGCATGCAGCTGATGCAAATTTTGTACATGCCACATTGTCAGCACTGCTCTGTACAACACCCACAAAGCTAGATTTTTTTTCATTTCATCTAAGGCAGCAGACTGCGTACGCCCATTTGTATGCCATACGAAAGGCTTTCGGAAATATATGTATGTAGTATGTACTTACATACACTCACGCACTCCATGGTATGGTGCATTGGCATTTTTATACCCAAGGCTTAAATCCCGAGGAATGTAGCATAGTTCAGTGAAGGCGGACTTCCTTTTATGCGAAGGTCTTTTAAATTATATTGAACTACAAAATATAAGCGCCAGGCCATACAAGGGATTTCTAGAATAGTGACCTAAAATCTTACAAAGAATTGACTACTTTAATTAAGTTTCAGGATAAGACGTTGTCCGAAAAAAGACTGACTGTGCAGGTGCCTAGCTTTTCGATTGGAAGCCAATACCTGCGTCGCGTCGGTTTGATGGCATCAGGGGCAATTCTGCAAGGCAGCATTCTAGACAGATAATTCTCAACGAATACAAAAATAGTACGCGCCTATAAATACATTTCTTTTCCCCTTCTAGGTGAGAGTTGAAGAGAGGAAGCACAGACGCAGAGAATTCCATATCTATACCGACGGCTCAAATATGGACGGCCGTCTGAAGGCAGATGGGTTCTCCCACTGAAAATTCCTTCTTCGACCTCGCCGCGGATGAAATATTTTCCCCCGCACCTTCTAAGCAGTCCACGCTTTTTTGCTACTCCATGAACTACATTTCACTTTCAGAAGTATAGCGGAGAATGTACTTTCTATCTCTGGTATTAATTCTGTCAAAAACATCGAATGAATCTTCACTGGATAAGTATTTCTAAAACTCTTTAGAGCTATCCCCACTCTAAGAAACTTGTTTGTTAACTGGTCCACACAATCGAGCGTTGTACTAAATATTCTCCCATATCCACCCACACTTGCGCCAGATCAACAAGGAAGATCTGCTGTACCCGGGGCATGACAAACTGTTGTGCGGTATGGACAATGTCGACCTTCGAATGCAGAAGTGGAATCCGAAAGACAACAATCTTAACACGCTAAAAGCAGGGACAGTCGGTCTTACCTATGCCGTGAAAGCTTGGCAAGACAGAGTTGAGCAAAGGTAATGCACGAAGGCAGTGAAGCTATGGAGGTGAATGAGATCCAGCGGCGATCTGATTCTGAATATTCTCCAAATTAATATCCAGCTTAGTAAAGTAGCTTCGATCGATCATCACATTAGAAGCAAACAGGGGCGCACCCAGGAATATATTTTAGGGGGGGTTTTATATTTCTGAAGATATATCACCGGAAAATACTGAAAATTTGCTTCAGATAATACCCTCTTTAAAATACATTTATGCAAGTTTTATGTACAGTATGTAATAAATAAATAAACGTTTTAAAATTCATAAACTGCACTTTATTTACAGATTAACAGAACTCAAACGCTTTTAACCGACTTCAAAAAAAAGGGAGGGTATCATCTCGCCGGAATACATAACTTTGGACCAAGTGAACCGTTTTCAATAATCCTTTTTTTATTAGAAAGATAGTACCTCAAGGTTCGTCCCGTAATTTGGTTTAGAGATCCGATGATTGGATCATGAAGAAATTTACGGTAAATTTGTATATGAGAATTGAAGTCGGTTGTGTTCTTTCCTTAAAAACTACTTGTTTAATAAAAAGTTCTATAAACTCAAGATGCGCTCAACTTTCAAAAGTACCTAATAAAAACTTTAAAAAAGAGACAGTAAAAATAAATTTATTGATTCCATAAATTTTTGCACTTTTATGTTAATTTTTTCGATTTCTGGTTTTCGATAGAGATGGTGATTTTTCACGATTGCTAAATTTTTTTAATATTTCGAGTTCCGAAAAAATTAACTGAACTCTCAAGAAAAACGAAAAATTCATATAAAACGACGGACGAGCAATGGAAAAGAAATTTTCTTCTACCAAAATTTCTTAAATCAGTTTGCAGCTCTCAAGAAAAAAAATGCTCGTATATTTATTCCCTCATGAAAATTTACAGCAAAAGCAAAGCGCTTTTTCAAGCAACAGAAATTATAATAAATATTTCTTATAATTTCCTTGAGAGCTGGATTCAGTTACATGGTGCACATCGCTGATGCCCCACCCAGCCCGCGATTTAAGGAAGCTAAATGTGAGGAAAAGTGGAGAGGACCGGACGTCGTCATATGCAAAGATGCATTAAGTGAGTTGCTAATAGGGGCAAGGTTCGTAATTACGTAGGGCTAACGTAGCATTCTTACGTCTATATAAAAAAGCTATATGCGGGGAAAAATCACCACGGTGAAACCCAGAAACGGGTGAGAAAACTGTCACATCTATCATAGATGGAGGAAGTAATGTAGTGAGTCTTGTGACGTCCCTGTGGAGGTCTTACGCTCACAGTAGTGTAGCATCAACTAATTCTGAACGAATAGACTACGCGATCCCTACTTTTCAGGTCGAAGGCTAGTGGGATGGCTTACTCGGTGCATATCAGACATGTCCAAAATGGACGTGGTAGTATAATGCGCGAAATTCGAACTTAGTAAGTCTTATAAGCAACCGGCGTATTGCAGCATTTTCCAGGCAGGTTAATTAGTCATAAAAAGGCGGCGAAGCTATACATGTGGTAGAGTTCTTGCTAGCAATAGTTGCATTATACGCTGATATGTAGATATATATTAGGTCTCGGAGACATAGTGGCGTCATTGGCAACAGGCTCGCTCTTTCGGTAGAACCAGTAAAAGAAGTGGGCCGATGCCTTAACAAACAATAAAGTGACAGCTGGACCTGTTCGGTAACCAAGAGGTGGCAGAGTTTCAAGATCCATGAGACAAAAAATTGTATGTAATTATAGGGCACTAAAGGCATCATATGTCTTTTAGTAAGGCCTAACTTATGATTAGAAACTCTGGAAATGCGGAACGAATGTGGAGCAAGTAGAGTACATCTTCTGTGAATATCCAGGATTTAGCTAAGGTATTTAGTCGGAGTTCTTTCTGGTAACGCTATGGATCTCAATGGTCGAGAGATATGCTCTTAGAATAAGTATCTTATAATGAATAGGGATCATGTATTTTGGAACGAATTTCCATGCAACTTCTGTTGATTGACCAACTAATCAACCGGGAAAGATTTCGCACATTTACATTTCTCAGTTGTTGTAAGAAATGTCTGCTTATTAGTGGTAACCCCCTTATTCCAAAGAAAAAAGATTTATTTTCAATGTTTCTATTTGATACCTCAATTGGGTATAAAATTTCAATCAAATTCACTGCGTTATGTTAGTCCGCGTCCATGTGTTGGTCATCCGACATGCATATATCCCAGCTGGTTGCCATTTAGCCACCCTTTTACCATGCATCCTCATATCGTGCAACCTACATAGGACGCATGTGGCTGGTTGTTTTCGTTGGCTTTTCTTTGCTGGACTCTTTTTCCACTTTCATTACAACGCTTTCTTTGTTTTTGGCCTTTTATTTGCACTTTTTGATGAATCGACGAGAGGGCTGTTTGCATTTTGCCGTTCATTTCCAGCTTCAGTTACTGCTTCATCTCTTCCCACCTGTCGGCAACTGGCCGTTTGTTGCATATTGCTGGTTGCTGGCTGAAAATTTCGCTGCTACATTGCAAGTTTTTTTTTTGACAAATCGCTCCATTTGTTTGCTTATCCGCTGCGCGCTGTAAATTTTGTGCTCGCTTTTGTTTTTGTTGCTCTTATTGTTGTATTGGGTGTTGCACAATTTTTTTTCGGCGCATTCGACATATTTCATTTGCTGCCTCGACCAAAGTGTTCTATGCTTTGTTTTTTCTTATTTTTGGATTTTAGACCAGCATTTGTGCTGCACCAATTTACCTCGGAATGCTCTGCCTCCCTCACCTGTAATGCTCGCTACTGGCTTCGTCGTCTCATATCTGTTCTTTTGATTAGTCAATTTTTTAAAACTTCTTCGCTTAGTTTTTGTTGTTTTCTCGACTGTACCAATATTTTTTGTATTTGATTTTGCTGCTGTTCGTTCGTTGGTGACCAATAAAAACGTTTTGCGCCCTACTGCACCACACTGCTCCGCTTTGCACCGTCTCTGCCACCTGCAGTAGGTGTGGCATGTCGCTTGCACCCAGTTCGCTTTGCACTTCGTGCCAATTATCTTTGAAATTAGTATGATTTTTGATTGTTGTATTGCCATTGATTGACTGATTTTGTTTTGCATCTTTGCATCTACTAGTAACCATAGTCGAGCAGCACTCTCCGCGCGTCATACGGCAGAAGGAAACATGCGATGTGGGTTTAGGTGGCACAAATGAGTGCTCTGCTTCTACAAAAGTGGGTGTATATGTAGATTGATGTTGGGGGAATAGCGTGCATCTTTCCCTCCCATTAAAATGCTTAATTACAGATAAACCAATCAGCTTTCATTTCTGAAAATTCTTGAATCCATATGGATTCGTTTCTGTGCTGATTTGATTTTTGATCTACCGCTGGAGTACGACTGTATATCCACATATGTATGTATGCATGTATGTATGTAGTTGCGTATGGTCATAACCTAGCAAAAAGTGTGACTAACCCGGAATGACTCCGGGCACAATCGGAAAGGAACATGCGACTAGTACCACTTTTGATTTCTTTATATGAAATGAACTGTTCGCTTTTGTTCGAGCATGTCCTATGAAGAGATTAATTGTTCTCCTTTATATCCGAACGGGTATAAAAAGCGACTAGTCACTTTTTAAAAATAAAATTTTGCGCCAGCTGCTATTCGAACCGGGGTTCTCAGTTTTGTTAAGCGAATACTCTCTCTATGTGCCAACGCCGCACATGAAGGTTCATTGGATAAGTGCGTACATATCAGTAAATCATTAGTAGTTATTAGTAGGAAGGGACAACTCGTTATAATGTTATAACTGCAGCGAAAATGAGTAACAGGGGCATGCCTTCTCTTTTGCCCTAGTACGTCTTTCCATTGGATGAAAAGAGAAGCCACGCCCCTCTTACTCACTTTCGATACAATTATACCGATTTATCCCTTCTTGTTATCTACGCTCTTTGATTTAGTTACATTTGCTTTTTTAAAAATGTAAATTTTCTGTAATATTTTCAACTATTTTCTCCAATCAGTCTTGTTAGTCATTATATTGGTTATATTTAAAATTTAGATCTTGAGTATCCTAATTTAATTAAATTTGGATTTTTAAATATGCAAAGGCTGAACTTGACTAACCCAAAGGCTGCAGTGGTAAAAATGCATGCACCAGAGAAACTTGGACGTACACACAAATGATCCTGACCTGCACAAGAAAACATCTTTATTAATATTTGCACTTGCACTTTTACTTGTAAGTATGCAACGGCTGCACTTGACGAAAGTAGTCCAGAGTGGACTGCAGCAGCCATACGTGGATGGACACACAGGTATCCTAGCACGCAAATCTTACTTGCAATGGCTGCACTTATTATAAAACGCTACTTTTTGAATACAAATTATGAATAACTCTGATGCTCTGCAAAGAAATATGTATGTAAATTATTGTTTTAATTCAAAATATTTCCATTATTTTTGATTTTTGTGGCATACTTACTTGAATTTGCGCAATAAGAATATGAATTTCAACGAAACAATCGATTAAAATGTCGGCAGTGTTGCATGTTGAACTTTTTATACGAAGACAAAATTTCTCGTTGTATTTTAGTAGTAGTTTCTATAAATCAAAAACGAAAGCAACACAGGCTAAGGCAGAATGCGGGAGCGAGACAACTGCCAGGTTATCCATCCTTGTATTATTGAATCATGTTCATAAGACATTTAATGTATTTCGTCTGAAATAAGTCTGTGTATATACATATATTGGATTTATGCAGAACAGCGTTACTCGCCCATTTGAAGATTGGCACCAACTATTCTATACAATTTCAAGGATATATTCACCATCGAGACAGATCATTCTTGGCGCCGAGAAGTGAACAGGAAAAAGTTCTTCGCATTTATTTTGTTGTGCTATGAAAAGCCAGATCACTGGAGAGTTTTAATCACTTCTTAACGAACACAAAACTTTCGGCTATTTAAGACGGCAATAGAAATATGCTTTCTGACGACCACCAAACCAAAATCTTAGCAGATAAATTTGGCACTAGAAATTGTGAGCGTTAATTGTTGGTGAAAATGGTGGACCAAATTGTTTCAATAAAAAAAATTTATTTTGGGCGAGAAAATAAATGTCACCTTCGAAGAGATTTGGAGGTTTTACTATATACCGAGTTGGAATCATTCCGCCTCCAAAAAATGCTGTTGCACTATGTAATCAGTACAAATAAGTACTTTTTTATACTCTGGGCATTAGTGTACTGATATACGGAATGGGAAAAATCAGTACTGGAGTTGAAAAATCAGTTATGTTGTGACCAATTACTACATCTCCAAGGAATGTGGCCTTTTCCATGTACCATGTTTGCAGTAAATGCAGTTTCCGTTGTCGAATTTTAAGCACACGCTAATATACATAAGTGGGCCCAGTCGTTGCAGGGGACTATAGAGTTTACGGTTCGTCCTAACCTTTAGACATTCAACCTAGACTGGAGGATAGAATTTATCACCTTTGTAAGCACAAGCCGCCTACTGCTTCTCGGGCCTCCATCATTAGGTAACAGTCCTCAAACAACGTGCGTTGCAAATTTCAGCCTGTCGGCAAATGGATATCTACCCGATATACTTAATAGTTCACTCTATGATTGGTCCTTTAATTAGCCCCAGTCCAAATGGACCTTCAATCGCAGTTCGCCAATTCATCAGCCAAATTGCTGCTTTGAACCTCAAAATGTACTATAACCCTTTCGAGTTCAAGCTCTTTCCCAGGTCTTCATAGTAGCTGGGCTGTCACTTCATACCCGTTCCATCCGTTGCAATTCATTCAGGTGTCAGTTTGCCAACTGGGTCCAAAAACAGAGCATATCGAGCTCTAGCCGAGAAAATAACGTCGCTTCAGTTTTTTTTAAGTTATGGGTCGATATTGTTCTTATATCTTCTCAATGCGCACTGAACTCCGATTATCTTTTAATAATCCTAAAGAATGCAGTTAGCACATCTATTGCTTTCTTCAGGACTACAAAATTCACGAAAGCATGATGAGCCGCTCCTGATATGTCTATACATTTGTAATTTCACCTTTATAAACATTTTTTTGGCACTTATAAAAATTTTTTCTTTGTCTGTGCCTGTAAGTTACGCTAAGTTGCTATAATCAGACCATTAGGGCGCATAAGGCGAAGTGCAGTTAAATTCATTCAAGCAACTAAGTAAAAGATTCTGATTTTTACACACTCTATCTAAAGGTATAACTGTTTATTACCTGCATTGCCTATTAAGCCGTGCTAAAAAAGCAGCGGCGCTTTTGATATGTAACCACATCCATGAATACAAATTCATGTCGCCAGAACAAATGCAATCCAAATTTTCTATCTAACCTTGCAGGTCTGTGGCAAAGCCAGATGTTCTATATATACATACTTAAATATGTACATATGTATAATATAACAAATGCCATATAGCCAAAATGAAATGTCAGCGCGGCAAAATAGTGCGCATGCGCAACCCGCTGGCAGCAAGTGATCGCATTTTGTGCAACATTTTAAAGCGAACGACGCATGTGGCATGCGCTTAGTGGAAACTTGCTGAGTGAACTCTATAAAACTTTGCACTCAGGCCAAGGTGAGGAATGGGAGTGTTGCTGCAGCGGCTGCCGCTGTTGATGCCGCGGGGAAGTAGCGATTGCAGTTTGCTACATTTCTCGACTCGTATTTCTGATTTTTGAAAGATTTAGCGATGCTACATGAAAATGTCACGTTTTTCATGGTCGTCAGCTTTATAGAAAAACAACAAAAGAACCTTGCAATACACATGTTGTTGATATGATGCTGTCGAGACGTTGCACGCTGCTACATAGAAACCCAAATTCGATGACATTTGCGGCGCGATACAGAAACCATGCATTTGTTTTGTTTTTATTGTTTTTTTTTGTGTTTTTGTTTTTAGGCATTGTCATATGAGTAGTCTTTTTATATTGCTATTGATATTGTTACTCGCTTTATTGTTGCAACTAGCAGTTATGGCCTCTAGTAGTTCTTGCTGTTGCAAATGTTGTCACCGATCTTACACAATGTTGCTACAATTTTATGTGGTTGCGCGTGCGCTGTTGTTGCTTGCAAGCGACATGCACACAAATGCTTTGTTGCTAGTACATTTTGCTTTAACAGGTAGATACCTAGTTGTTGTTGTGGCTGCGTTCAATGTTCATATTGTCTGACAATGAGTGTCGTGACATCTCCCGCCGACTTATTAATTTGCTGAATGTGAACAAGTTGCGCGCTAAAGTCGTAGCTGTAATATCTAACGGCCTTTTGGATGGCCTATGTGGCATGTGGCAAGCATAAAAATAAACTTAAGTACCTTTAAATGGCATGGTTCCGTTGTTTATTAAATTTCAAAATGGTCGAGATACGCAAAATGGTGTTGATATTTTAAACAAATGAATACGTTCCACTTCAAAATTTACTTAAAAAGCTCAGTTTGAATAGATCGAGACCAACAGCGGTTAATTAGTTAGGTTTGGTTTTATTTTATTTTATTTTATTTTATTTTATTTTATTTTATTTTATT
>NW_023458556.1:60822117-60823225 GCF_013731165.1 Rhagoletis pomonella
AAAGACATATGATGCCTTTAGTGCCCTATAATTACATACAATTTTTTATCTCCACTCATGGATCTTGAAACTCTGCAACTTTGCATTTTGATCCACCTCTTGGTTGGCGAACAGGTCCAGCTGTCACTTTATTGTTTGTTAAGGCATCGGCCCACTTCTTTTACTGGTTCTACCGAAAGAGCGAGCCTGTTGCCAATGACGCCACTATGCCTTCGAGACCTAATGCAAGTGTATCTCCATATCAGCGTATAATGCAACAATTGCTAGCAAGAACTCTACCACACGTATAGCTTCGCCGCCTTTTTTATGACTAAATAACCTGCCTGGAAAATGCTGCAATACGCCGGTTGCTTATAAGACTTACTTAGTTCGAATTTCGCGCAGTATACTACCACGTCCATTTTGGACATGTCTGATATGCACCGAGTAAGCCATCCCACTAGCCTTCGACCTGAAAAGTAGGGATCGCGTAGTCTATTCGTTCAGAATTAGTTGATGCTACACTACTGTGAGCGTAAGACCTCCACAGGGACGTCACAAGACTCACTACATTACTTCCTCCATCTATGATAGATGTGACAGTTTTCTCACCCGTTTCTGGGTTTCACCGTGGTGGTTTTTCCCCGCATATAGCTTTTTTATATATACGCAAGAATGCTACGTTAGCCCTACGTAATTACGAACCTTGCCCCTATTAGCAACTCACTTAATGCATCTTTGTATATGACGACGTCCGGTCCTCTCCACTTTTCCTCACATTTAGCTTCCTTAAATCGCGGGCTGGGTGGGGCATCAGCGATGTGCACCATGTAAGTGAATGCTAGAACCAGAGTCTCCTCTCCGCCCGTCCTATGACCACAACCGCCAGATCCTCAGTGCTCTAATTAGAAAAGGCATATTTATAAGCAAAGTTTCCTTGTAACAAGGATTGCTGCTCTCTCATCACCTTGATGGCTCACATAGTGCCCATCTTCAGCCTAGAAGCCTTCAAAAGAGACTCACGGTTCCTGGACTAGCGCTACGTCGAACAGCTTTGCTTCCATTAGCGCACACAAGGGGTCGGTTTTGGGGTTCAAACCCCCCCTAAAGCTAATAACCTCAAATACAA
>NW_023458556.1:60823325-60826769 GCF_013731165.1 Rhagoletis pomonella
TCTAACGTTTCAAATAAAGAACCGATGAGATTTTGCAAATTTTATGCGTTTTTTTTTAAAAAAAAGGTATCAAGCTCTTAAAAAATCACCCGTTACTTTAATATATACATATGTACGTAAATATGTACAAATGGATACTATAACAAATGCCATAAAGCCAAAATGAAATGTCAGCGCGGCAAAATAGTGCGCATGCGCAACCCGCTGGCAGCAAGTGATCGCATTTTGTGCAACATTTTAAAGCGAACGACGCATGTGGCATGCGCTTAGTAGAAACTTGCTGAGTGAACTCTATAAAACTGTGCACTCTGGCCAAGGTGAGGAATGGGAGTGTTGCTGCAGCCGCTGCCGCTGTTGATGCCGCGGGGTAGTAGCGATTGCAGTTTGCTACATTTGTCGACTCGTATTTCTGATTTTTGAAAGATTTAGCGATGCTACATGAAAATGTCACGTTTTTCATGGTCGTCAGCTTTATAGAAAAAACAACAAAAGAACCTTGCAATACACATGTTGTTGATATGATGCTGTCGAGACGTTGCACGCTGCTACATAGAAACGCAAATTCGATGACATTTGCCGCGCGATACAGAAACCATGGATTTCTTTGGTTTTTATTGTTTTTTTGTTTGTTTTTGTTTCTAGGCATTGTCATATGAGTAGTCTTTTTATATTGCTATTGATATTGGTACTCGCTTTGTTGTTGCAACTAGCAGTTATGGCCTCTAGTAGTTCTTGCTGTTGCAAAGGTTGTCACCGATCTTACACAATGTTGCTACAATTTTATGTGGTTGCGCGTGCGCTGTTGTTGCTTGCAAGCGACATACACACAAATGCTTTGTTGCTAGTACATTTTGCTTTAACAGGTACATACCTAGTTGTTGTTGTGGCTGCGTTCAATGTTCATGTTGTCTGACAATGAGTGTCGTGACATCTCCCGCCGACTTATTAATTTGCTGAATGTGAACAAGTTGCGCGCTAAAGTCGTAGCTGTAATATCTAACGGCCTTTTGGATGGCCTACGTGGCATGTGGCAAGCATAAAAATAAACTTAAGTACCTTTAAATGGCATGGTTCCGTTGTTTATTAAATTTCAAAATGGTCGAGATACGCAAAAATGGTGTTTCATATTTTAAACAAATGAATACGTTCCACTTCAAAACTTACTTAAAAAGCCCAGTTTGAATATGTAGATCGAGACCAACAGCAGTTAACAAGTTAGGTTAGGTTAGCTGGGTTAATCCGTGAGTTCTCATATGGACCAGTAGTTTATCCTTGGTGTTACCAAAAACTAAGAGTTCTAGGCTTTAGGCTTAGTCATAATGCATTTTTAGCGAGTTATTCAATATGCTGCAGTGGGCAGAAGAAAACAAAGCCAAGGTAGCTGAGTCGCGATCTTCTCAAACCTAAACAATGACATAGTCTAGTGTGCCTTTCATTCGCTTAGAGTTTCGTTAATTGTGTGGCGGAGCTTCTCCTTAAATTTTTGACCTGCGTCTTGATGGTGTCCACAAAGAGGAGGGACCTACAGTTTTAAATAGACTCTGAATGGCGATTGAAGAGAAGGATAATGAGAAGCTGCTTCATGACAAAAATACCCTTGGAGGGTATTGCCGAGAGGTAACAAGGTCCTGCGGAGCGTTGGTACACACCTCTAACCACTCAGCCACAGCGGCCGTCCAGCATAAACACCACCAATCATGTCAGCCTGGAGATCAAGCAGAGAATAACTAGTGCCAAAAGGTGCTACTTTGAGCTCGGTAAGCAACTGAAAAGCAGAGCCCTCTCTCGACGAACAAAAATCACGCTCTACAAATAGCTCATCGATACTTCGTTTATAAGACGCGTGGGTGACGTGTATCTTAGTAGTGCCAAGAAGAAAGAGGAAGATACCTGATGTAAGTCCTAGCGCTAGGCCTTCGTTTTCGCTTTGGCTAGCATATAAGCCCGCTCATTCTCTTTAATCCCTTTATGTGCTAAAATCCAGTAAATAGCTGCTCGGCTATTAACGCAGAGACCACGTACACTATTCTGCCTTTTCTAACGCCAACCAAGGTCGTCATTGTTACCGTTACTGCCTATCTGGCTACTTTGCTGCCGATGATAATATTTATAAGTGAGTTTTGCGGAGTAGGCTGCTTTAGTTGCGGCGTAGATATCGGCGTCAAAAACGATGCAGCAGTCCAAGAGCTTGCATGACTCTTCAAGCTCGAGCTTCGGGTAAACTACAGCAGTTTTCTTTACTTCGTGTTCTTGCTTGGCGTTGCAACCGCGTAAACGACTTTAGCCGAGTTCAATAATGCACAGCAGTTGATTATATTCTGTGCGAATGAAAACCAAGTCTCAGCCTGATATTTCCATCGCAGATGAGGGTCTTCCTCTGGGCGTTCAGTCATTTCGTCTCCTTCCGAAAAGATGGTAGGATCGGATCGGAGCCTCTTATTTCCCCCGCCATGTTCTATTATATCTCAACTGAGGAAATTCAATGATTCTTTTGCCGAGAGTTCACGTTGTATTACCTGCCCTGTTACCTTTAGTGTCAATGTTGTTTTTTCAGCCGAATCCTTCGCAACTATATTTGCAAGTCTACTGGATAAAGGTTTACAATTTTATTTAGTGCTACAGTAGAAGTGGTGCACAAGGCTCCAGTTATACATATGTCGTCTACAATATATACTAAAACACCATAATAATAATAATAATAGGTTGGCGCTTACACATATGTTAGTGTTTGGCCGAGCTTCTCCTCCGAATTGTGGCGTGCGGCTTGATGTTGTCACACAAAGCGGAGGGACCTACAGTTTTACGCCGACTCCGAACGGCGATTGTATTTTTTAGCTGTTTTTCATGGCAGAAATACACTCGGAGGTTTGCCATTGCCTGCCGAGGGACGACCGCTGTTAAGAAGAAACGTTTTTCTATATTTTTTTGCGATGTTGCTTTGACCAGGCTTTGAACCCAGGCGTTGCGGAGTGGAAGCGCGCACTGCTTACCACTACACCACAGCGGCCGACTAAAACACCATAGGCCAACAAATATTTCTCTAATGACTTTTGTGGAGATAGGTCCTATGTCTTACCTGCATACTTATAGTAATTGACACAAGAAGCTTTAAATTTTCAGATCAGATAGTGCCCCAGAATCAATGCTCACAAATTTGAAGTAAAGTCGAAGGACAATACGGTCTCTTTAGCGAAGTGTAATAAGTGGAGTGCCAGTGATCTCTTCTTTGCCCAATCATGCCATTGAAATTAGCAGACACAATTTTAATATCGTGTGGGGAACATATTTTGTCTGGTTCTGGTGAATTTTGATTAGCGCTCCAAGTAAGTGATCTTTAGGGATTGGAGAGATTTCACAGGTTTTATTTTATTTTATTTTTATACTTTTTCCTCCCTTTTTATTTTATTTTATTTTATTTTATTTTATTATATTATATTAAATTAA
>NW_023458556.1:60826869-60867918 GCF_013731165.1 Rhagoletis pomonella
TTTATTTTATTTTATTTTATTTTATTTTATTTTATTTTATTTTATTTTATTTATTTTATTATATTTATTTTATTTTATTTTATTTTATTTTGTTGAATTAAATTAAATGAAATTAATTTTTTTTTATTTAATTCAATTCAATTTTATTTTATTTTGCCATTTTCCTTATTTTATTTTCTTCTCCATGATTTTATTTTTTCCTTCTCTTCGCTACTCATTACTTCCATCAAAGTCGTGATGCGTTTGTCGAAGATTCAAAATTGATAACTGGCAAGCAACGCGCTGCAGCGCCTCCGTAACAACAACAACTACTGCGCCTACTTCCTCAGAATAACCCATTGGCAGTGGCATTGCTGATGTTGCAACTTGAACTTGCGCCGAGTTTGTCACAAATTAAACACGTTTTTCCACAGAACTAATGAATAAACAAGCACAGCAAGCGAAATAAGTGCAGGCAATCGAGCAACGGCTTGCAACAACAATAACAGTAAGATTGTATGCTGCTTGCAGAAGCTCGAGTTGCAGCGCCGATTTCATTCGAAATTAATACAATTAGCAACTTGTAAATTTTTAATATCTATCATCGTTGTTGCAAACGCGTTTCATTGACTGCAGTATGGCAGCAAAAAGGCAACAAACAACAATGGCATCAACCAGAGTGCAGTAAAGACACGCCAAGTAATGCAAAGTGTTAATTGAACGACCGACGACCATGTTCACTTCGTTCAGTCAGCAGCCAGCTGTGCTCTGGGATGAGGTGTTTGTGCGAATGGCCCGATTACATGCATGTTGCACACATACTACATATACATAAACGTGTGTAGCACATTTCACGCAATTACGCACAACTAATGTAATTTTCGTAATTCCTGTATAAAATCAAAACACAATTTTCATTCTACAAAAATTTACTATCCGCCGCCGCAGTCGCAATGACGATCGTCACTTTTACACCGTTAGTGCAGCTAGCTGCAGCATGAGGCATGTGGTTGCAAATTGCATTACATGTATTTGTCTACGTGATAGCCAAAGTGGCGCGCATAATTGCTTATGGACATTTACGCGGCTGGATGTTTGGCTTAATTTAAAAGTGAAAAAAAAAAACGCAAAATAACAACAAAAAAGAATGTTAATTACGAAGTGCGAACAGAGTTAGTGCGGGGCAGCCAATTAAGCCGACCGACCGACAGCAACACATCGACACAAGCGAACAGTGAAGCTATCAGCCATCCGCGTCACCAGGAGCAGGCTCGTCATCAACGTTATTACGCATTATGATAAACTGCAACAGCGGCAGGGAATGTAAAAAAAAAATTTAACGAAATTCAATGACGTGTGTAAATTAGGGATATCCTGAATATTCACTATCACAATTTATATGATGAAGAATACATCTCAAAATCGGTGGCAAATTGTTTGCAATGATACAAAAACTATAGCTTAGGCGCTCACTAGGAATTGAAGAAAATCCCAAATGACTCTTTAAATTTCTTGACTTCTGAAAGAACACGTGGCCTATGACGATGGATGAATAACGCGTTTTCCATTCTTAGGAAAGCTAACAGGCTAAACACGCATTTTGCAGTAGCTTCTGCTAACGAGGAGGAGTCCATGAAATGTCATTTTATGTAAAGTGAGTCCTCTTCAAGGATGGTCTCAAAAGGTCGAGATTCTTCAGCATACACACCATGGTACCATTTACGGTCGACTAGAAGTTCGTATGGCTTTCAATTAGAATTGAATTTGGATATGAATCAGACCAAGAAGGATAAGCGGCAAAATTTATTCATAAGCTGGACTTCGTGGCAATCTGTTGCTCGAGAGAGGTAACTGTTGAAATCCTTCGAGATGACTCAAACATTACGGTCGGAGTTTATAGCAAGAGCAATGGTCTGAGAATCAAGGTCATCAGCCAAGCATTTTCCAATCTAGAAAAAGAAGCGAAAGGGGTTGGTATAGCGGTGAACGAGGAAAAGACAAAGTACAATATGAAAAGCAGATCTTTTTCTCGACGAACAAAAATTACGCTCTATAAATATCTCATCATGCTCATACTTTTACATGACGCGAAAAATGTGGGCTAGTTATAACAAAAATAATAAAGCGGTGGGGGCTTCCAAGAGAACTGTTCTATGCAACATCTATGGCCTTGCTGACGTGGGCGACGGGTAGGTACCGAAGAAGATGGAATAACGAACTGTATGAGCTTTTTAGCGAAATGCACATAGTCAAGCGCATTAAAATTCAAAGATTGCGCTAGCTTGGACATGTTATACACATTACTTACGAGGCTTCAATAAAAATATCCTTCCACTCCATGCCCATTGATTGGACATCGAGAGAAAGGACGTCACGAACAAATGGCCGAACCGAAGAGCGGTTGTAGAGCCAAACAAGAAGAATTATGGTCTATATGTCTCATGTCGATTGCAATTCTGATGGCCAAATATCTTTTAATTATCTGAAAGGCACGATTCCGTTTTGTGCAAGTAAACGGTAGAAGTTGGTTGTTGCTCACAGGAGAGATATATCCTTTGTGATTTCACTTCATGTTCCCCGAGAAGATGTTTAATCTCACCACATTTTTTAATCAAATAGCTGTAGAAGTCTTCTTCGACTAATTCGCCCTAAGTTATTTGATATGTGGTTGAATTTGAGCATTCAAAATACTTTTAGGTTAGGAGGTCGTATAGAGAAAGTTCCTTGCTTGCACTAAAGAACAACCCTAGTTGTACCGTTCATTAACATTTGCATATATTACTACCGAGTAAAATTGCGACTAAAATGTGTATTAAAAGTGCTTGTTGCTGTCGGCAAAGATGGTTTTAATAGTTGTTACTGTCGATGAAAATTTACGAGTACATAATTGGTGTTAAACGGATTTTTTAAGTAAGTGAGCAGCTTTATAGCAATATTTGGTGTAGAAATTATGCAAGAAAAATAGCGTTATGTGACAAAAGAGAAAATGTGTATGCACACGTGTATGTATATACATTAGGGTGATCCAAAAAAAAATGTAAAGTCGGATTTTTAATGCTCTCACCCCTAGGATTGTTCTATATCAAAAAAATATAGCCTTATTCTTTATATTGAAATCCAAAATTATTTAGAGGTCGCTCAAAGCGCCAGAACTTTTCCATGTATACATACATGATTTATATTGGAAAAAAAAGACTTTTCGTAGAAATGAAAAACTATGATTCTCTTCAGGACACTTCCAATAACAATACCCAATTGTTTATTTAATCATTTTTTAATACTAAACATTTTTTATTGTTCCTCCCATTGCATTTCCGGGGGTTTTTGGGGTTTTTAGCGGACCTATAAAATATAGTTACTACTTATAAAAAAAATGTTAAATAAGCAATTGGGTGTTTTTACTGGGAGTCTACTGAAGAGAATCGGAGTTTTCTGATTGAAAAATATGGATTTTAAAGAATTCTATACCATTTCTACGATAAAGTTGTTTTTTTTCCCCACATAAAATACATGTGATGTGAGTGTGTGTGTATAAAACAATGCTAGGGGCGAGAGCATACAAATTCCGACTTTGCTTTTTCACATGCTTTTTTTTGTACCACCCTAACGTGCAGACAAAGTTAGAATTTTCAAATGACCCTTAAAATCAGAACTTTTGACCAAAAGCCATTTTGTCGTAACAACCTACGACCAAATGGTTTTTTGGTCAAAAGTCCTGATTTTGAGGACAATTTGAAAATTCTTATAACAGCTTTTCTGTTGACCCGGAATTATATTATTACACTGTACAGCACTTGACTGGGTATTGGAGCAAACCAACTTTTTTTAAGAGACTGAGTCATAAGTAAACAAGTAATTTCTCCGTTTTTCGAAGTTAGCCTCCGAAATGGAGATATGGGCATTCGAAGTTCGAAATTGGACCTTTGGTAAAAAAATATGTTTAATTATTGTATGTAAACAACTAAAAAAGTTAAAATATGGGCGTGGGTTCTTTGCGAAGTTACACCACCCTTACATCCTGAGTGCGGGCAGATGCTTCTGACCTTGGTTCTTGCCTTGTTTTCGTGGGTGCACTTTCTTTCGTAGTGATGTATGGGGTGCCGAGTCGAAGGATCTTTTTACAACATGTACAAGCCAGTGCGATAATTTTATTTTTATACGCTTAATTAAATATTTCCATGTCGTCAAAGAGGTCGTATAGCTCGTCATTCCGTCTTCTTCGGTAACCGTCGTCCGCATGTCGAGAAGGAACGCTGCTTTTCAATTCGCTAGCGATCCCAAAGTAGCACACGTTGGCAATAGTTATTCTAGGCTTGATATCCAGACTGATATATTGGTGGTGCTGGATTAGAGGGAGACACAGTCCTTAACTACTTCAAAGTAACTGCCAACAGTGATGTGTGTCACAGAAGACTTTTTTATGTGTTATACGAGGTACTTTGTCTTGTCCTGGCTCACCATATTTAACTTAAATAGTCTTCAAAATGAGGAATTAAGAGGCTTTTTTTGGACGGTAGTAAGACTTCCCTGTCCGGCTGCTTACTAATTGCTTTCTCTTTTGTATGGAATGACCTGAATTTCCAGGCCTTCTGCTACAAATAATAATGTCGCATTTTATTTATTTCTTATCAGCTGCTCTCAAACTTTCGGTCTACCTGAAGATATTCTAATACAGTCTCAAAAAGAAAGTTTTACTGAAAAATTTTGGTTGTGGATCACACGCGCGACTGAAGTAAAACTGCATCTATTAACCACTTTATTACTATTGAACCAGCATGGCGTTAAAACTCCAACATCTTATTTAACATTTTAAAAAAGTGGCAACCATCTTCAAAGACCTAAAAAATATTGCACATCTTACTCACAGTTATAAGCGATCCGTATCCTACATTTCATCTAACTGCGTTCCGCCGTTTCTCAGTGAACGTTTCTGAGCCATTAAATGTACTAACTGGATGGTGGGTAAGTAAAGTTTATTATCTAGCTTGGTTGCTAAGGGCTTCAAGAAGTGGAAACGAGACGTTCTAAGGAGCGGTGAGTCCATCCATGTATACGCAGACGGCTCAAATCTCGAGCGAAGGGTTGGTGGGGTGTTAACTCCGAACACCTGGGAATGCCCCTTAGCTTTCGTCTTCCGGACCACTGCAGCGTTTTTCAGGCGGGACTGATGGCAATCGACAGGGCCACAAAACTGGTAAAGTGTTACATGATATCTTAAGCTGTTATCTACAACTTCGCTGACAGACAGGCGGCAATCAAACCCCTTATGAAGCAATCGACAACCTCCATGGTAGCCATGTCATGCCACACATCTCTTAGCGAGATGGTTGAGCCGTTTCGCCCAAAGGTGATTGGGTTCCGGGACACTGCGACATTGAGGGGAACTGTGAGACCGATTATCTGGTGCAACTTGGCACCAAACTCCCTATTGAGTATGTAAACGATGAAATAGGAATACGCTTACAAACATGCAAGCTACTTAATACCGATATTATCACTGCAAAACCGTTAAGAAATTATGACCGGAGTTCATCGCTGTCCGCAATGGCCTACTACTAAGCTTAAATAAGCAGAATGTCAGTTTGTTAGTAGGTATCTGCCAGGTATGCCTTTTTACAAGACATATACTGAACCAAAAATGCATCTCTGGATCATAGAAAAACTTTCCTTACTTTAAGGTCGAAAATTCTTCCGAATGAGAAAAAAATTCTCCCGAATGCGTAATTTTTCTTTGGAATGTATAAAAACATACACGAAAATATGGAACCGTGGATGTAATATATCATTTTGAAGAAATGTTGGCCATGAAAAGAGGATAAAACTTCTTTAGTGCTGCTTCGTTCCCATTTTTCTTCATTTTGATTGCTGTTTTTCTTCAATTAAGAGAAGTTTTTTTTTGGGTGTACGATTACATGACTTTTGTAGAAGTTGTCAAGATGAAGAAGGGGAAGAAACGATTCTGCACCTGTTGTGCCAATGCCCTGCTCTATGCAGGCGAATACTCTCCACTCTGGGTAGAAAATGATTCGATAACCTGGAGGATATCGGTTTCGTCGAAGTCAGGGCTATTCTAAAACTTCTGGGAAGTTCTAAATGGTTTTAAGAGAGGTTGGGAGTTTCTGACCCCACATGTGGCATCACAATGGGCCCGGAGCCCTAGTGTGTCTTATGGACGACTGCGACAGTCTAACCTAACCTGGTGTGTAACGGTGCATACCGATATACTGAGAAAAGGGTTTATTAACTATAACCAAATTATGTGTTGTAGGAAATATACATATTTAGTTGACGTAACTAACCTCTTTTCTCAGTGTATGTACACATATTTAGCGCTTATACATTTCTTGGCCGAGCTTCCCCTCCAATTTCTTGATTTTGGCACACAAATGGAGGGATCTAAAAAAATGTACGCCGCCTATGAACGGTAGATGGAAACTTTCACAGCAGAAATACACTTGGAGGTTTGCCATTGCATGCCGACGAGTGACCGCTATAAGAAAATTTTTCGCTGTTGACCAGGCATCGACCCCCAGACCTGCTGGGTGGTCGTTCGCACTTCTAACAACTCTTTAGCTTCATTTAAGTGTAGAAATCATGGAATCGTCCGCCAGTGGCAAGAAATTATGAATTATTAACAATTATGTGGGAATATACATATTATTACAAGAGTTCTTTGTATGTAATTGAAAATAACGCCCCATCTTCCAACACTTTGCAAAACTATTCCTACCACGAAAAAAAGTGGTTAGTACATAAATAACCTAAAATGCACTCGACCAGAAAATCATATTCTGGCCCTCGATGCGATGCGACGATCCATGGCAGATAATCGACATGCTAATCCAGCAATTAATGTCATGTTTTCATATTAATTACAAACGAGAATGTAAAAGTGTCGGTGAGAATGAATGATGAAGTGCGAGTAATGAGCAACAAGCAATAAGCAATAAGCGAATTTAGCCTTATAATGTTAAATTTGCACATGTACATACATACATACATACATACATGTACATATTTATAAATAATTATTGCAAGTGAATGCAACGGTGTACAACTACATATATAAATATTACATGTATGGATGGGCTGAAAGTGGTTTCAAAAAATTAAAACAGTAGGCAAACAGCTGAAGGCAATTAGTGAACAGTTCAATGATCAAATTATAGTTACAGCGATGTATTCGCTACTTTCATGCAACTTACATGCATACACATTTTAGCAAACAAACTTGTACCTGTGTGCAACGACCTGGACACATGTTTGCCTAGCTTTGTTTTTACAATTATTATGCAATTGTAATGCAACGCGGCTTAAATAGGACATGCAAAATGTGGCATCGATGGTAAACATGCTGCAACAACGGCAACCTGTGTTACAGCGTGTAAGTGAATACGCCGCGGCTAAGACTTGGCTTATGAATGAATGCGGATTCTTAACTGAGTGAATTTCTTATTACTAACTTTTCACTTTTAATTTGCTCACGTTTTTAGTAAGCAGTTTTTCTGTGATAAATGGATGGAATGACCGGAAACTAATATATTTTCGGAAAGAAATCAAAAGTATTTCCTCTTTTCTATATGCAGCAAAAGCTTCTTCCTCTAATCGAGGGGCTATTAAACGAGTTTACACCTTGCAATCTCGTAAATAAGCGTTGATGTTCATGAGTGAGCAAATGATTAATCGTATATTTCACTATTTTGCATTTCCCACCAATACTTAGAACCTGCATACTCTTCTATTTCATCTAATTTTCTAAAGTGAAAACTCAATATGTATCGCGCGGGCGGGCTTCCTTTGGCTTCGATCAAGTCTACTTTGATTGTATTATTTTTAGCCAAACCCTTAGGCAAAAATCTAATACTCTAGCTCTGCATAGCAATTATTTAAGATGTTCGACTGCATATATGCATCAGTTTCAATCAATGCTGGACTTTTACACAAGATGCGATTATAGGTCAACCAGAGATGGGAACTGTCTGCGTCAATTCTAACAAAGCGAAAGTAATAGAGTTGTGTCTGCCTATTGGTGTCAACCTTACTGCATTCATAGATTGCTATAAGTACACTCAGACCAGCTAAGATTTTAAAATTGCTCTGGTATCGAAACAACAGCTGATAAACTTCTCGAAGACGGCGCATGCAATCTTTTATTGGCTAGTTACACATCACACCATTTCTTGCCATTGCTTGAAGATGTATGTATTTTAATTAAATTACTTTGCCAGCTAATACATAACTGTCAACATACATTGACTAAATGTTTTCGTACCCTGGAAACATTCAAATGTTTCTGACCGTAGACCTTTTCGGGAACTTTCATTTAATGTTATAACCCAAATTGCACTGTCAAAATAAAAGGTCGCCAGATTCGGTCACACCAACATAGTCTTAAGCCTCCAGAGCACACAACATCGCCTATCGATCTCCACACGTATTCCTTCTTGGGATGATTTGGAGGACCGTTCGGCTTTGGGGACGTAAAGGTAACTCAACCGCCGACAGAACAATATTGCAACTTTGCACGTCGCTGTTTTCACTGATCCTCCTGATCATAAATAACTCCCAGGTTGTCATATAAACATCTCTAAAATTTCTTAAGCGGAGATAGCCTCGACGGTGCCCTGCCCAGCATATTAAATGACGCTATGTACTGGTAAGAAAATCAGCCTTATTTGGAAATATGTTGCAGAAATCCGGGAGTTTAAACTTGAAGACAATGCAGAGCTCCTGACAGAAAAAACCTCCTCCAGCTTCTGCGTCAAGGGCGCAGTAACAACACAACGGCTGTGTATTTTGGTACCATTTCCCAGAAAATGGTACTTTTTAATCCACTTAATAAATTTTAGTTTAATTTTATTTCCTTAACAACATTTTATAGCTTTAAACACAATGCTAAAAAGCTATCTGTCGATGTATATATTCAAGGTCATTCTGACTGTGTTCCAATATTTTTGTGTGGATACACATGCGATCTGGAAAACTGTTCGGTATAGTAGAAAACAAAAATCTCCTACATAAACAGGGGTATGTTTAAGATATGTATGGGCAAAAGAACAGAAGCCTTGAAGCTCACGACAAGTCGAACAGACATTTTTCATTATGTTTGGGATCAAACGGAAAATAATTCTGCAAATGCCACCGCCCATAAGAAAAGGATTCCTAACTAAAATTTTTAGAACTTCTCGGAACTTCAAAGGTATCGTCAAAGAGCATTTAGTATTGGGGATACTCGGCTGCAACGCTATCGCCAGAGAGTAGGTGGTCGCAAGAATCTCTATCACATTACATACCTACTCTGACCTGAAGTCGCATAACTTAAGCTCAGCTAACTTTTAACGAGCTCTACGCGACTTGTACGGCATAGCTACAGAGCATTTAGTTCTAGAAATCACCAATAGAGAACATGCAACGGAAGTACGATGAAGGTAGATAGGTGGAAGTTTTTCCTTGTGCCTTCCTGCAAGTTGTTTAAAGATATCATTAATAAATATCCGGTACCTGTATCAGTAGTCAGACACGCAAATCAAGTTGGTGTTATGCGTCATTGAAAAATCTTCCTAACTAAATAAAGAAGCCATAAATAGACATGCCAATTTAATAAGCGCATGTGCCACTGAATAACCTCAACTAAGGCTGTGTTGCTGGAAGTTATTTCTAGTCATAGTCTTATTCGAACACACCCGACCACAATGGGCGATCTGGCAAAAAAAGGCTTGACATTATTGAAGGGACGTCGAGGACGTAAGCACCGTCGAATACTTTACCGTTGCCCGGCCGAAACTAGACTAAGATGGCGGTGTAAAAAATATTTCTAGAATAATCTTTCGGTCTCAAAACTGACGAAAATCTGCACCGCAAACCAAGCATCCTTATCAAGCCTAACACTGTATCATAACGAGCCTTTTTGGAACTAAGCAGACTTCCTTGCGGGTTTGGATATTGACATTCACCAAAAATTTATTTAGGCTGATGGCGGCATATTCGATTTAAAGGCTTCCTTCGTTTATGCAATCCAGTGGAAAACAAGGCCAGCCAATCCAAGTGGCGAAAAAAAATCTGCATTGATAGAACTGTTAATTATCGGAAAAACTCAGTGATTAAATTAGTAAACCAGTGGGAAGAGAATTAAGAAGTATCAAAGCAGGCAGGTAAGCCATTGAGTTGGATTGAACTGGATTAGTTACGCTTGCATGAGCGCTGGTAAGCTTGACGTGACAGCAGAAGGTTGGCGAATCGCATACGAACTAAAAATGTGGCAAATTTCAAAGCTTCTGAATTAAATTGAAAAGGAGCGAAGTGGCGCAAATGTGCAAATTAATTATCTGAACATGCGGGAATTATGGCAATAATTGCACATCATAAAAAGAAGGCGGCAGCGGCCGTGCAGCATGCGCACAAATAAATGGCATTCCAATGCGGCTCTCCTACACACACATACACACACACATACGCTTACACATGAAAATTCTTATGCTGCTGTCGATCTGTCGATGAGTTGAGCGCCAAGCATAGGTAGAAGTGGGCGTGGCATGCATACCTAATATGCAAGTAGTAGCGCATTGCGCATTCAAAATCCAGTCAGTGCTGTGAGCCTGCGAGCCAAGTAGAAAAGCTTTCATTCACAGCGGTTTCGCATAATTACGCGAGCTCACTTGAAAACTTGAAAAACTCAATTTAATTTACGTACATACATATATAAGTAATATAATATCTCTGTATATGTGCGTATACAATGTTGCAAGAAGTGCTGCGCAATGAGAACAGCACACAAAAAGCGTTCACGCGGCGTAACTAATAATGCCGCACATGCAACACTGCTCTAGAAATGTGCAGGCAAGTGTCTACTTAGTAATACATCCTATGGCCAAATGAAAGACTGCGGTCCAAAGACTTATTTTAACAAACACTAGGCTGTATAATAAGGGCGTCTAATAATACTTGTTGCAACATAGGTGCAAATGAGTTCATGCCTGCCGCAAGTTGCTTGCTTAACTTGCCACAGGATAGCGCTACAAAGCGCTCGCGGCGATTACGGCACTTGCAACACTTTATTTTTAATATGCCAGCAGCGTGATGCACAAGACACCGATCGCTTCGTTCACTCTATGGAGTTCTTTTTTATGCTTTCCGTTTGCTACATACATATGTATTTTGTGCATATTTTTGTCTTCCCTTCTGCCAATGCCAATCAACACGCAATTTGCCAATGTGAAGCTTTGTCTGCGACGATTCATAAATCATTTATATGCAAATTATACACAAAAAAAACTGCGCCCGAACAAAATTGCGCAAACAATTACATTATAATTGATAATTTGCATTGACGCGGGCTGATGGGGACTCTGGCCGCTCGCTTACAGACATACGCACGCGTGTTTGTCATTGCACCCTCTAGGGATGCAACAAGCGGTCCACGTTGGCTGCGAGGAGCAAAAGAATACTGCGTGGTGGTTATTTCCATTCGAGAACTCTGTGGTATGAAGCAGGAGAGGTGCTGGAATGGTCAGAAATAACAGGCTGCAATTCTCAAGGATCCGTACTTGCCCCCTTGCAATGGAACATTATGTATAATGGAGTTGTTGTCATCGAATTGCCCGAGGGATCCTCAATAATATGGTTTGATCGACGAAGGCCACAATTAAATACTTGTGGGTGGTACTAGACAAGCGTCTGCCGCGTCACCTGTGAGCCAGTTCTTGGCTGGACATGGCTGCTTTATGGCATACCTGTTTAAATTCAAACGAAAACGCGACCCTCACTGCAACCACTGCGGAAGTGGCGTGGAAGATGACGTAAACCATGCATTTTTTGAGTGCCCTCGATTCAACCGCCAGATGAACTAGTTGGGAGTAACAGTCGGGGAGATGTTTACGCCACAGTCAGTAGTCGATTACGCGATGAAAGGAGACATTGAATTAACATCAACCAGCGACAATTATGGGTCAGTTGAGGAGCCGGAAGACAGCGTCATATCACCAGTGATTAGACCAATACTAAGCGCAGGCGCGGATGGGAACCTAGGTCGTTCCAGCAGCAAAGGTAGTGTGGCTTTGAAACTCCTAATCTCCGATAGCTTGCTCAACACAAAATCCAGCAACCAAAGCGAGTGCGCGTATGGGAACCTGGATCTTAGAAACTTCTGCCTTCAGACCGCCTCCCCCACATGAAATTCTTGACGTTGGTACCAGGGAGGGTCAGTACTTGGACAGTAAGACGTTAAGTTAAGTCCCTCGCTGACTAGTACATACCTTCGATTTTTCCTCCTCGGGAAAATAGCCTTTTAGGAGTAAAATGAAGAAGTTCACAGTAATAATTTAAATTTTTTGGTTTATGCCTATCCCACGACAACAATTTGTATTTAGTTAACTCCGAAATGTCTGATGTTTTCGCCGGAAAAGGGACTACTCAGGGATTTAAAGGCCCAGGACAATTATCGGGCAGCCATGGAGCTTCGTCAGGCGAAATTATTATAACTGCCTTCACCTTATAAGGCATCATGTAAGAATTATTACAGGCAGTTGTCAGACCTGGTAGTTATTTGTTGTGACCTATATAGGTGTTAGTAAGAAATAGCAGAACATATTATGTACCACTGTGAACTGTCCGATGCCCCGTTTCCTAAAGGCCTTAAGTACTAATTCTTTTTGAATTTGTAGAATTGAAATTGTGAGATCTTGGATTTTAAGTTTCCACTGACTGAAGGCTCAATCAGTGGTGTCATACCTTAGCCATAACCAAAGCAATTATGTATGTACTCTTATGTAAAGGATTATTGCAGCGATGTATTGTGGAACGATTTTAGGCCATACCTCGTCAAATTTGGTTTGGAGACAAACTGGTTTTGGCGTTGTGTCATCTTCGGTGACATTTTTCATTCTCTGGTGCCATACCATAACGTCGGAGCTATAATCACAACCGCAGGTATCGATTGCGTTGTGGGTTTTCGCCATCACCATAAGCAGCTCTGAAACATCTGAAAAAGTTATGGCTATGGCGTTATAGTAAAGGCACCTCTAATTTGGCCTTGACACCGAACATATCAGACTTGGTTGAATAATTAGTTCGCTATGAGGGACTTTCATTCAATAAAAGCTGATTCTTTCCTACTTAGGCACTTACCCCACAGTAAACTCTTTTTAATAATTTGTTGTGCATTTGAAATTAAATACGTTCGACTATGATATCGACTTTTCCGTAATGTCATTGCTATCTAGAAAAAAAACTCGATTTTCTCTAAACCAGCAATAAAATTCCTAGTGGGTAGCTACTATTGCGCTAATTTACATGTCTACAATAATGCTTCCCGCTGTTCATTATAGGCAAGAAGGTATGTACTAGGCCTACTGTATATGCCATATTCCGAAGTGTTCCTTTATTTGCACAATGAAGAATTGTGTGTATTCTCGCAGGTGCGTCATTCTTCACATCGGCTGTCAGCAAGTATTTGATGTTAATTTTTTATTACATATTTTGTTGTTGTCACTGAGTAGTGGACCTTTGCTAATTTTGTTGTCGTACATATTCCAAAGTCCTTTTTATATATGTACATATCCACCTCTTTCCAAATTGTGAAAAATGACTTAACCCTTTCCCTGCATTTGTACAATATAATGTACATTTAATTTTTGTAAAGTACTTAATTGGTTTTTACCAGAAAGTGTTTATTGATAATCCCGGCACAGATTTTGACTCCAACCGTAATTAGATACAAAATATGCAAAGCTTTCTTACCCCCTTCAGTACGAAAATCAACCGCTCAAACTAAAAATTTTAAAATATCTAAAAAATTAAATCAAAACTTATATAAAAGAGTTTTACTGTTATTCAGAGTCCATTATATTGGACAGTGGTACCTGTGGTTAAACAAAAAGTGATGTCTATTTTTTTCTTTCGCAAAATATATTTAAAAACCATGAATAATGCGCATACTTTTTTTAAACCTCAATTTCACAGAAAATTTATAACTATTTTTCAATAGATTACAGTGCCCACCAACGAAATTTCTGACACTCTTTACTTTTGTGAAAAACATGGTCAACTGCAACCAGAAAATTTAACTAAACAAACGCGGTAAAGAAGAATGTTATAGTTTTCTCAAAACAATAGTTCTCTTCTGTAGTTGCTTCAAATAGCCCCAACTTCCTCGTATGAGTGAGCTACTTACCGAATATAACGTCATAATATTCGTAAGACTGTGTTTATACACGGAAACTTTTGTCGACGCGATTTTTCACATTCCCTTTTGGTGTTGCTCGTTTCATTTACACACGGCGATTTGTGTGTATGCAATTGTTGTTGTCAGCTGTGAACAGTGGTTCAATTTACACAGACGAACGAGAGCGCAAAGCGTGTTGCCCGAGCACGAGCAACTCGGTGCCCCTCTCCTTTCCTCGTCACGCTCTCTCCTACAAACGTCGAGTTGCGGCAACAAAAATCGCCGTGTGTAAATGAGCACTAAGCGATGTTTACTCTGCAGTGGGCACATATTTTTGAATATTCTCTTCAAATGGCGGCCACTGTCGTGTAGTGGTTAGCAGTGCGCCCTACAACTCCGAAGGCCCTAAGTTCAAGCCATGGTCAAAGCAACATCACAAAAAAAATATACAAAATTTTTTTTTTACACCGGTCACGCCTCGGCAGGCAATGGCAAAACTCCGAGTGCATTTCTGCCATGAAAAAAGCATCTCATAAAATCGCCGTTCGGAGTCGGCGTAAAAACTGTAGGTACCTCCTCTTTGTGTGACAAGATCAAGGCGCACGCCACAAATCGGAGAAGAAGCTCAGCCAAACACTAACACATTGCATAAGCGCCAATCTATTATTATTATTATGGCCATCTTTAACCAAGAAGCGGAGGACCACTTCTCGACATTGTAGTATTCGACTGTCGATGTATTTAAGTGTTTGCCTTTTCTTTGATTCTGGTCCCATTAAGACGAAACATAAGCTCTTTCGCTCAGCAGTTCGTCAGCGACTTCCAGTCTTTCGATTACAGTGTTACCATGGTTCTCGCGGCCAAGAGTGCAAAGTGTGTCAAAATAATCGCTGACGACCCCGGTGATGATCATTCTATTTTAGAGTGTCCTGATGGCCGCTTGGCTGACTTAAAAAATAACAATAAATAAGCCTTTAGCACCCTTTCAGAGTGTATTCTGACTCAGGTCGATATTGCCAGCAAATCGGCTTGTAAGACTGTGGGTTATCTGTTCCCTGCAGATAAAGTTTAGTGCTGCGTTTACAAATTCCTCTATATGTATATATCGTTGGTCCTCTGAAATAACGACACAGTTAACAATTCAAAAAAAAAAACCTTACTACTGTTAGGTAGCTTATATCTTTAATTCTTGTATAATCCATGTCCAATCCTTACTAAAGTGAGAAGTAAGGATTACTACAGAAAGTGGTAAGGATTAGATATGAATTAGACAAGGATTAGAGACATGAGCGACTTAAGCGTAGTAAGGGTTTCTTTTTTTAATTCTGAGTTATGTCGTTATTGCAGAGGACCATCGATATGTGGTATTTTGATATGCACATATGTACGTGGAAAATTGTTCAGAAAAAAAAAAAAAAAAATCGCAAATGTGTTCCAAAAAATGTCCAGCATCCGCATGATTTCCATGCGCAAGCAAACGGACCCATTTTCATTTCCACTTCGCTTGATACTCTCAACTCTACAACGTCGTTAGCAAATACAAATACCTAGCAGCAACTTGGTCTTAGTCACATGTAGTAAAATTAGATTTTCTTTATTTATTCTGGTGCACTTACAAAGTAAAATTTGCTATAAACTCATTTGATGCATGCAATTAACCAGCTACAGCATTTTCAAAATCTACGTTGTTCTAAGAATTTTAGAGAATTCTGCCACAGTGCGCCCACGCTACGTTTTTTGGTGCATCTCAACCTTGATCTGGTTAGCTAGCGAATGTATGCTCTAACGAGTCATTGGCGGCATGTCGGAGTGAGTTGTATTGCATCATAGGCAACGGCAACTGTACGAAGCTTGTCGTTGTCATCAGCAACGTTTGCTGCCTATGTTGTGATTGCCTATTGCTTTGCTATTTGTTTTTATTCTGTTGCGGCGCTTCGTGAACTCGCAGCGAATTGAATTTGTGTTGCCCTGCGTTCTACTCCACTGCGCCAGCGCCGACGCGTTTTCCTTATGGACATAGAGCGATGCGCACCAATGCGACAGACGCATGACTGAAGCGTGCAATGATCGCTATTTGAGCTGCAAGTGTCGCGTTGGAAATAGAGGTCGCTTGTCTTCCATTTGTTGCGTTGTTGTTGTAATTGGTATATGCGTTTGTATACTAGCCATGACGATCTTCAAGTCTGCCGCCACCTTCTTGGCGAATGCTCCAAGGCAACCGTAAGGTAAGTGCGAGTGAGAGGGAGTTCCGTATTCGTTAGGTGTTTGGAGAGCGCGCTGTGAGCTCGCGGTGCGGTTATGTGGGCGATCGTGCGCTCACGCAGAATAGTCGTGCGCGATTTAGTTCGTGATTTTGGGGGTAACCAAAACTAAAGTTGCAACTAAACAGGCAAAGGAATCACAATACCAATAACAACAAAGAAACTGTAATACACCTAAAATACCTGGCGACAACAGATATGGTTACAAATATATGTGCATAGAAACTAGAGAATCACAAGTGCAACAATCTACGATGGCAACAACTTTTGGCATAGCTCTGCCAGCAGATATTGCAGAAGAGCGGGGGACACGCGAGTTCTTGTTTTATTTTGTGTCACAATACATACAAAAGTCCAATACTCACAACCACTCATTTATTGTTGCACGCGCTACGCTGTTGCCTTTGTTACAGATATCGTGTGGTGTTGTTTTTGTTTATTTTTCTGCTGAATCCTCGGTTCGCATGGACGTGTTGCTGTTATTATTATTTCGTTTGTCGCACAAATGTCGCACCAGGAAAAGAAAATTCGTCTCCTCTCATCACTGGGCCGTGGTGGCAGTGGCGGCGTTTGGGCCACGTTTGCGCAGGCCCAACGCGCGCAGACCACAGCAATGACCAACTACTCTGCTTTCGCCCCAGCGCCAACAAGTGCAGACAATGTGCGCGCACTCTGCCGCGCTGTGAGAATTTAACCATATTCTATCGATTTATTTGTTGTAGATTTTTTTCTTTTGTGTTATTCGTTGTCTCCTTCGTCATTGTCTTACCTTGAAAATCTGTGCGCGTGAGCAGTCGTCGAAGCAGTGAACCGTTCAATTGCACTGGCTCCTGTGCTGCTGCCACAGCAGTTGCAGCTGAGCTTGAGCCGCACAAGCGATCAACGATCATTGGATTTTATGGTATGGTGACGTGGCTTGGTGTTCAATTGTTTGCCTCGTAGTTACTATATTTGCTCCCATTGTGCAATAGTTTGCAATCGTTTTGTTTGCTTTCAATAGGTACCCATATTTGTTTTTTCTACTTTGTATTATTTTCTCATTTCTGCAGCTGCACCTTTCGTGTTGGTCGCGTTTGAATTTCTTGTACGTGCTTGTGCGTCATCACACTGCGCATGCGCATTTGCGCGCCCAACTCCACCCTACACCAGTGCGACTTATGCAACAGTCTTTTATGCCCCCTCGACGTATTCGTGTGTGTCTTGTCTCTCAAATGTTTTGTCTGTTTTGATTTATGAGTTTTATTGTGGGCCCATTTTGCTAATTCCATTGTTTCGTTTCCATTGCATTGGGTGGTGTTCAACGTGTCCGTCCGTCAAGTGCTTGTACGATCAATATAGAGCTCGGTATAAAGTAGACTGCCCTTGAATGTTTGAATTGCTTATACTCCAATTCATATTTTAATAGTGTTGGAATCAAACTTTTTACTTTTCTATCACTGAGATGATACAGAAAAGCAAAGATGGACCTCGGCCGGTCCCAGGGATGTTTCCCATGTTTGCCAGAATTGAAGCTTTGTATTTATCTAATGGTTAAAGAGATAGCGGCCCGTTGGGCACACAGTGGAAAATCCTGAGTAAGCTTCCGCCAAAAAAGGCTATACTCGAAACATCTTCGGTACTATCATCACTAGCTACGAGATCAGAAAATTCCTCAAATGTCTTTTTCTACCTTTGCGAGGAGTCCGTCAGTTATTCACCCGAAGCTAATGCAGGTTCTATGAAATTTTATCATTTCGCACTTCATTTCGCTGTCTACCATACGTGCGGAATCAAAAGACCTTTTCACCAGAGTGTCATCGTTTGCGTTGGTGTTTGGCCCTTGGTTTCCCCCGCTTAAATTCGGTTGCAGCTAGCGGACAGGGCGGCCTTTTGCTCGCTTAACCATCTGTCGTGGATCCTCTAAAACAGGGGTATCCCGAACTTTTTAAGGATCTCGAAGCTGCCCTTTTTAACGTTTTTCCTAAATGTTGAGGTGGCCATACAAGGCTTCTCCCCGTTTTTGGTCCATTTCCTTATGTTCCCGACCAAGGCGAATTCGTAGGCCTTTCAGCCCTTAGTGACATCACACACGCCATTTATATTACGAGATTGCACCTGCTACTTCCGTAGCAGTACTCTTGCAGGTGGGCATAGAGTTATTTTTATCGCCACACTTTGGTCTTCCAAAATATTCTGGATTGTTGTCCGTGCAGGGATCCGGGGCTGTTATAAAGAAATGCTTTGTTTTTGGTTGCGCACTAGGCTGAAGCCGATCCGCAACCCAATACGAATTTAGTGCGGGTGTTTCTGGCAATACGCATGGTAGTGGTGGCGCCCGTTTTCCGCACTGATCAACAGTTTAACTACCTGCCTGATCGCGATTGATCTCAGTTATAGGTTCTAGTGAATGCGGGTGGCGACCAACGTAAAGGGTTCGTTAGGAAAGCCTACGCAACAACACTCAGTGTCAGCAAGGGACGTTTACGCCAAGACGGGAGACACGGTACGATTAAGGAGTTAAGTGGTGAATTCGCCTACGCCAGGCAATGTTGTGGAAAACTAAAATTCTATTTGTTTGGCGCTAGCGCTGCGTTATTGTTAAGTGGTGAATTCGCCTACGCCAGGCAATGTTGTGGAAAACTAAAATTCTATTTGCTTGGCGCTAGCGCTGCGTTATTGTGGAACGTTTCACACAAATTGTTTCTGCAAACGGCAGCATGTACCTTCATGTAGATTTAACAGGTTGCACTAACCTTTCACACTTTGAGCATTTACTGAAATTGCGCTCATCATCACTATTCCGTCCATTTCCGTGGCCTTGTAATTGTTTGAAGGATGCAAATAACAGGCGAATTCTAGAGGTAGAAGTTAAGGTAATTGATATATTATAGAAAGAAGTCTGGCAATGAGACCTAATAAACCCCAAAATAACAGCTCTAAATTTAACCGTTGTGAAGAGCCTAAAATTTGTTTTATAGTCCCTGTTATCTCCCTTTCTGGCACTCACAATGGCCAAAATACATTCCGAATAAGAGGTTTACATAAGCATTCAGCTGAAGGTCATCGGCAACTGGTTTTCATCAATGCGAATTCCTTTTCCGCCACGGATATGTTGCGCAATGTTAATTCGTGTTGACAAAATCGACAAACTTGCATAGACACGGTGACATGGCAACTTTCAGTTACAAATGCAACAACTAACCTCACGCTAACATCACACCACAATCACAGCCGCAATCATGTCAGCCGTCAACGAAAAGTGAAACAAACGACTCAACGTAACCACAACAAGATGTCAACGTCGGGGACATTAATTTCGCCGAAAATCAGCCAAGTCCACTAAACATTTCAAAAGTAACGGTCTGACATGCAAAGTAACCAAATTGTTAGGCTGCAATAAATCTTATCTCGAAAACTAAGTCTATGGACAATGTTCGATGAACGGACGGCCGAATGTGTGTGAGCTATTGTTGCAATGCAATGCAAATTGTTGCAAAAAGTCATCAAGTAAACCAAACAAAACCATTGGGCTGCGCGGTCAATCGGTGCAACAACAATGCTTGACCTCAACTCTGGCAAATGAATTACGTTTGATTTGAGAGCAATATGTAAGGGGCGCGCATGCGTCTTAAATGCCACAATAAACAAAACGATTTAGCGTTCCACGTCGCGCCTCTTCGGCTCCGTGAACTGCTGGACTGCTGCTGCTGACATGGGCGCTTAGTTGGATTTGCGGTTCTTTTTCTTTTTTCGTTGTGAGCATGCGCGCCTTCGATTTGCGTTCGAGATTTCAATCTTGAACGCGCGAACACGGTAAATAAATGCACCACAGCGACTGCCCGCCACACCCTGCAGCTACGCGTCGACAAAATATCGCTACAAGCGAAACAACCACGGCCTCAGCGCTGAATTAAGCTGTTGACACATAACATCATGTCGCACTTGTCCCAGCCGACGCGGAGATAGATTGCTGTTGCTTTGTTGTCGCAGCTGCAAAGTTTTCCTCTAACCTGCCCTCTAAATGTGGCCAGTTCGTTTTACCAAATCGGGAAATCGGAAGTCAATGGAATACAGATGTATGTGAATGTGGATGTGTAGTTGGATATTTTATAAAAGGCAGGTAGATAACCTAAGTCCAGGCGAAACCGAACTTTGTATAACCGGCGTATGTATTCACGATCTTTGGCACTGTTTTCCAATTTTACGGTTTGTGAACTGAAGTTAAGCTTGATGATGAAGTAGAACAGAGAATGGCCCCTCTTCTGGGTATTCAATTCCAGTTGGAAACTACACTCAACTCTGAATCTTGCCTTTCCGTCCGTGCATCCCGGGCGCAAAGTGAACAATCCATGTAGGAGATGCAGTAGTAAATCGTGTGGAGCCTTGGGTTAGCAGAAGAAGCTTTGATGGGGCCAATCCAATTTATTCGGTTAAAGCAACGTCCGTCTAGGTAAAAGCGGCTTGTTATACAGAGGTGTGTTCATCAAAAATGGCTACCGAAAAATCTTCAAAAATCAACCTATTGGAAAATTGACCTACCTAATGATGAACCCGCAAAAAAAAGAGGACCACGAATTTCGAATATACACTTGGCACCTACGGACCTTCTACAGAGAAGATAACTCGGACAGAGGGTAAGATGGACATCGTCGCCATATGCGCAGACTACGAATCGTTCATTTTAAATTTGTGTTCCAACAATCGGATTTGCGGGCCTTTATGCATTGGCGACGGCGAATAACGCAGGCGATGGAACTTTACAACGACACGGACAGAACTAGCTCTGAAAGTATGATCGTCGTGGGCAAGGAACATGGTAGTTAGCAATACCAAAAACCGACATCGAAATATCCATAAAGAAGGAAGAACAAAAATTATCACGGAGTAATAGACGGATGAAACACAGCGAATCTTGCTCTAAGAAGAAACAATCCATTGGCAGAGGGAAATCACCAGTAGTGAGATACTATTTACAAATTTACCTCCCAGGCAGAAACACGCAACATACCAATCCAGCCTGCATTCAGTTGAGATGCGAGCGACAATTGAGCAAGACCGAGAGCACTGGTGGAAGAAAAACGTCTACCCAAGAGGAGGCAAAAGAGGCAGAATAATTAAATGCGAAAAGCTTGAGATGCTAGCTGGCAGGAATGTGAAGTGAAAATTCTCTTAGAAAATAAGGCGGCGGTAAATTGATTTGAAGACAGGGACTAGTACCAGCAAAGAGAAAGGTGGAAATCTGGGAACAGACGTCCAAAGTACACTTCAGATACGGAAGAGTAACTTCTCAACGCCTTTGAGTGATGATATAGGTGACAAGTTTGATACAGGAGAATTCAGGTCTATGAAAAGCGATGAAGCTCTCGTTCCTCACTCGCCCTAGGCGAGGTAAGACCAACATTTATGTGGATTAAGAACAACGATGTCCCCGTAGTCAACGGAGAGCCAGCCGAGCCTGCGGTTCAAATATTATGAACATACAAAAGAACACAAGATGGGCACCGCCAAGCGGATAGGAAAAGAACTCAGAGCTGCAGACTTGCTAAGATTATATGTAATTCGTATGATAAGCAACTTACTGATTTCTAACTACCAGCAAGAAGAAGAGACTCGAGACATCTAGTAGAACTGCTGACAGTGCTTTATTTCGTCAGCACGTGCATTTAAATTAGGTCTAATAGAGGACAAAAAATGTAGGAAATATAGCTATCACGTTGCTCGAAAAGGTACAGCGCAGAGTCTACAGTCAGCGATCGGCAAAAGACCAAAGTGTCTACTAAAATTCACAAAAGGAATGACAATGTTTCTGGCAATGCTGTGGACGTTATATTTATGGTCATCTAACTTAACTCGGCACCCACATAACCTTCGTTGTGCAATTTGTTATCAGTTCGCTTAGAACATTTCTACATTCTCTTGAGTTTGTGATGACGTTCCATAAATTTTGAGAGATCAAATTGTGGCTTCGCTACCAGTATTTAAAGTACCTGCCCGCAAAGCCAGATCTGAGTTGATCAGCCACCGGACGGTTCAGTTGGAAATAGGCTACAATTGTCTAGCAGTTGAAAGCTCAGTTTCAGAGGCAACTCTCTCGAGCTTACAGCCCTTCCACGACACACTTTGGTTTAGTTTTTAATCCGAATATTGTTTAAATTCAAGATCTTTCCATAAACTTCTCGGTGTAATTATTGTGGTCGAACAGTTTTCTAAAACCCATAATGATCTACTTAGTAGTTGGAGCATTTGAAATTTGCCGCATTTCTGAATTTTGGAATGAACAAATCTAACTATAATGAATGCTACTCGATTGTGTTTGCCGTAAAGGCCAGTAGGAAAAGTTTAAGTTTGCGCGCATGATGTTCCTCGCACCTTATATTTCTCTTAAAGTAGATGCCGCCGAGCATGCCCACCAGACTGTGGCGCCGAAGAATATAATATCCCGGACCACGGCTGCGTATATCCTGTGCCCAATCCGCTAAAATCAAGACTGTTCTCTTAACTTAGAGAAGGTGCCAGAAAAGGTTATTCTAGTTTAGGGAGGTGATAACCGGGACATTGTCTAGAAAAACAAATATTACATCTTATAAACCTCCCATAGAACAGGATTTATTACGCTGAAACGTGGATGACCTCTATTGAAGATGAGAATTTGTTGCCGACTTTAAGGAGAATTATTCTAGATAAGGTCATGGCACCATTCGTGGGGCTGACAAACATCTAGGATGCATTAAAATTCAACATGTACATCTGGATATTTATGATTATGTGAAAAAATCTCTCGACGTGGCATCCATGGGCGGACAGCAGAGGTTCCCACGAACGAAATGACCTATATCAACTAACTGCTGCAACGCCAAATTGATGCAAATTGTATTAACAACTTTGTGAAATTTTTCGGGAAAAACGTGTTTTTGATCCAAAATGGTGGCACACTAATCTTACACCATGCATTATCTTTAGTTTCGCATAAAGTACAAGATTGCATAGCGAAATTGTGTTTGTATAAATTCTTAAAAAAGATATATTAAAAGCAGTATACCCTTAGTTGTGTATTTAACGTATGCGCCCCGTAGCACCATACACACTAAGATAATATGTTTACTCGCACGCCTTAATTTAAAAGTCATCTAAAAGTGATTAAGTATTTGCGTGGAATATTTTTCTACAGTATTCACGCATACATTTATGTACATATATATTAATTTATTCACTTCGTGACACACTAGTATAATTACTCTAGCTTTATTCGTTTTGGCAAGAAGAGCATTTTCGCAGTTTAATTTAATTTCAAAAATTACAAAATAGCTGAAATTTTTTTTAATTTAGTGCCACACTCTTGAAATGTCAGATATATATTGTATTTGATGCCAACTTCCATTGCCTCCAATATGAACATTCTATTTGAAAACTTCCCAAAGTTATTAAAAAATCATATATGATTTTTTCGAGCTACAATAAAAAATAGTAGTTTCCGTATCTACTATTTCGCCTAAATAAACGTTTTTAAAACAAAATTTTTCAAATAATTGACGTACTTGTTACTGGAACCCCATTGATTGAAATAAATGCAAGAATAATGTTTCAACGTTTTTTCAGTGCCACTAAAAAAAACTCGTGAGATGTGCTCATCAATTTAGCAAAACTTGCCAGTTATGAGTTTTCGGATCCTTACTGGCATTTATTTCTTTCTTTCTCTAATTTTCATATTTGCTAGGCTTTCATGCAGGTACAATGTAAGCGGTCTTTGACTCAATCGTTCGTGCAATCACGCATTCATTTCCCTATACAGCGACACACCCTCTCGCGTAGACTTCTCATACGCCCCTAACATTTCATTTTCGTTCATCATTTATTTAGTGCTCAATATTTGCAGCGTTGCAAGCAGCAAGCTTCCCAACACACACCCTTTGTAGCTAGCGTCAAATGTATTGCATGCCAATGCCGCTGCTACTGTTGTTTCCTCTATTTGTGGCAGCTGCCGCTGTTGCACGCTAACAAATTTATCCTTCAAATGTCCTTGCGTTGGGATACAACGGCCGCATTTTTACTTGCTCTCGCATAGACGCATTTATGTACGTACATACATACATACATATATATGTGTATGTTCTTTAGCAACTACGGGTCGTTGGCGTTTGCCAGCATCCTTGTGGCAAGGTGGGAGAAAACTGCAGTTGCCTTCGCATGCACCAGCGAAGCTACCCCTCTCTGTCTCTAACATTATCCGACCAACTATCGCGTGCCCCTGCAGCTGCTATGGTTTAAGAATATGTATGTACGTGTTTTCATGTTCACGTTTTTCTTGGGTTGTTCGTTGTTGTTGTTGTTGTTTTTATGGCTGTTGGAGGAAAATGCCCAATGTGCATTCTCGGCAGTTGCGCCAGCTTTTATTGCTACTATTCCTGGTGCAAATGTTGTTCGCAATTCCCAAATCCTCCGCTGACTGACTGCCTGCTGGCCTGCTTGCTTGCAATTCCCATTTACAGCTTCTGCGTTCTACCCAGCTCGTTGTTCGTCGTTGTCGACATTGCGGCTCCTCAGCTCCACCAGCTTTACAGCTCGACATTCTTTAATGCTGTGCTGACATTTCGTTTGGAGGCGTTCGTTGTATGCCGTTGTTGGCAGTCGGGGTTATGCAGCTGTTCTATATAGCCGTGCGTGTGTGTGTGTGTGGGTGTGTACTGCTGTTGTTAACTATTGTACTTTTTGTCCGTCTATGTCCAGAGGTCGTTTAAAGGACCCTCGCCTCGACCAAGATAGATGACGTGCCAGTTGGAATTGATGACCTCATGCAATGCCGCTGCCCGCTGCTTGCTACTTTGACGCCCCTCTATGCACAATTCATCGCTTCCCCAACATTACTGTCCTTTTTCCAAATTTGTTTCTTGGTTTAATTTTTTTTTTAGTTTTAGTGCAACTCCTACGCTTGTTTGATAGTGGTGCGCGGCCGCCTAACATCTTTCAACGGCGCTTCGCACAATCCTCTTCTTTGCTCCCTCCACCCTCCGTTCTCGCTCTCTATCTCTCTCGCTCCTAACATTGCTCGCCTTGCGCGTTCATTTCATTTTCGCTCGACATGTGGGAGTTTGGGATTTCGTGTGTTGGCATTTTGTTAACGGTTTTTCCGAAAATTACACTTTCTGCCGGAATGTTTACCAAGGGATCGTCAGCGAGTGCCAACCCGCACATGTACACATACGCACACTTTTGCATTCTATTTATGTATTTATATATTCGTAGCTCAGTTCGAGGCGCAAAATGCCATTGCAGTTTACTCGATTAGCGCCAAAATTAGTTTTTCGGTTTAGTGTTTTATTTTGCTTTTAGGTTAAAATTTTAATTTTTAATTCATTATTTGTAATTCCAATCAGGTCCAATCTCACACTGCCACTGATTTCTAACATGAAGATTTAATGTGTTTTTGCCAGAGTGTCGCGCTCAATATTCCAACAGCTTCTTGTTTTCTTTGTCCTGTGAAAGCAGTGGTAAAGTAATTTCGTTGTAGCTCATTGATGATAGATAGGTAGACAGATATTTTCTGAGATATGCATTGGGACCAGGAGATCTAGGTAGGGTAATGAGTTCGTCATATCTTTTCCGATTATGTCCTCCCAAAAGCTTCATTACCTGTCGTAGTCCAGTGGCTTTCTGTTCTAAAGATTTGGCTACAGTGCTTCTATCTACTATTCTACCTGTTATCTGATGGTGTGTGTTTTTTTTTAGAAAGAAGAGCTGGGTGTAAGTTCTGCGCCTTCCTGTCAAGCTTGTCTACCTTTTCGGTGCCCTCTACGCCTTTATGACCCGTAACCGAGAGGAGGAAGACTCAGTTGTTTGCCGCCATGACGTTTAGTCTCTCCAAGTATTGGAGAAATAATAATAATAATTTTATGGAAGAGAAGGGTACACAGTTCGGTCTGATTGTCGCTCAATACATTGGGCAGTTTTCCCTTGGGGACCGAAATACTATATCTCGGTCTAAAGTTGCTGGTTCCGTTGCTTTCGGGAACTATTGAGCTATCTGCGTACCGACCTAGGGAACGAAACCGGGAGTATTTCTTAAAATTTGTATCGTCCCAGTTTGCCTTATTCGCTATTCTATTTCAAAGCTTCTTACGAAGCTAGTAATTATGCAGATGGCACCTCGTAGGAATTAGACTTGTTTGCCTGAATTAATACAAACAAACGCTTGGAGAAAACATCTCTCAGACTAAATTCCGTCCATTGTAGTGTTTTCGTGTTGCTATCAAGACACTTCAAGATTGAAGGCAATATGAATCTTTCCTACTTGGAGAGCCTCGCAGCCTTAAGTGATGGGCGAAATATTCCCTTAGTTTCGAAAGGTAGCTTCGACGGCGAAAGGTGGGATCTATATAATTGTTTGGCCAGTTATAAATTGACTTGGTACCCGGGAAAATTTTTAGAGAGCTGACTAATGCCTTGAGCGTAGCTTGCTGCAGAAGTGTGGTAGAGAAAACCTCACTACACTACAGATGTGTAGGATAACACTAGGTGGCAGACCCTATATAGTGAGAAGGCAGAAAAGGGCCTGTAATGAGGCAGGCCACATGATCTGCGTATGCCACTGCGTAGATATAAGGGCCCTTAAGGCTAATAACCGAGTGGCAAATGTTATCTAAGTTGGCAGTTGGAGCCTATACTTCAATGTCTTTTGGAGCGGTCCTGATTCGAATCAGTGGACACTTCGTTACGCATAACTCTAACACTAAATACAGAATACACATCTACTGTACATCTTTTTAGTGTTTCAACTATGCCCCTGACAACTAAGATCCTGCGAACATTTCAGCTATTCCTAAACTCACACTCGTATACCCTTAAACGAAAAGTGACTACGACAGTTTTTTCAAGTCGAGCTTTCTCTAGAAGCCATCAAATATTAGCTTGAAAAACGTAAGCCGTATATATCCACTCAGGTTGCATTCACGCAGAAAGCCGAGCGGTGCCGATCGAAGAAAGGTGGAGCGAAACGAACCTACAGGTATTCGCACAGAACGAGGCTGAGCGGAGCTTGTCGCATGTACTCGGCTGTAAAACTATCATAAAACTTACCACCAATGAAAAGCGGCTAAAATGTTTGCTCAATTTTGTTCAAAAGATTAGTTCGTCTATTTGAATATTTTGATGTCTTATTTGCAGCAGCGTCATGAAGCTGAAAAATTAAATACAAAATTAAAACCGGCTTTGCTCTCAGCTCCCAACACTCTAGAACACTTTCATATAGCAACAGAAATTTAAAAGCTTTACAACGCTCGGCTTGGCTCCGCTTTCTGTGAGAACGTACCCTTAAACTTTTTTTTAGGTAATAATGCTGTTAGTATCGGTTTTTTTTACCAGAGGGAGCAACGAATAAGGCAACTCACTTAATAGCCGGTCTATATATACATCTTATATATATATATATTATATATCTCTTATATGTAGCTATAGATGTCTTATACAGCGGCGATGAAAAAAATCCTCCAGCATCTGGCCCACACCAATCAATGCAATGTAACAGGTAGAGTACGAGGACCGTATATGAACCAACACTCCTTGTACAAGCGTAAACGAAAGAAGCACTAAATGACAGTAAAAACAGCAAAATCGCTTCCAGATCCTATACAATAGCGTGGACCAAGACCCGTAGAGGAGCAAATCGTCAACGAGGTATTTCCGTCGAAGACAAACATTAAAAGAGAAAAAAGTCACCGTTAGCCTCAGGCATATATGCCGTTCTCAATCGAAGGCTTAAACTCATCTCAAAGGCGAGTACAGAAGTAAGCATTTTTTCGTACGTTCAAAGAGTGATATGTGGAAGTTTTGTCCCTGATATGGCAGCAAGGTGAAGAATGCATTTAATGCTGCAGGCTATCAGAAAAACTGCAGGCTTTCTATAAGCATCAATGTCTAACAATCATCGTAGGATTGAAAGCAACTACCTCTCCGACCGATTTTTGATTTACGGAACAGACGACTGGGTCAAAAATTGTATTATCTTAGATGGCGTGCCTCAAGGATCCGTCCTCGGGCCAACACTTTTGAACGCAATGTATGACGGCGTCCTGCGATTGGAACTGCCAGCCGCGCTGATGTTGGTCGAGGTAGCCAACTATATGCGAGATTTAACAGTGGCTCCAAACTCTGCAATCCTTCGGGTGCACGATTAGCTTATGGAAACAGGATTTCAGCTGGCATACCAGAAGACTGACAGTAGCAGCAGAAGTTACGAGAAGTCGCCAAAAATTAGTGTTTGCGGCAACCTCGACGGAGACTGTAAAATACATACTACTCTTTTCGATGCGAGGCTCACATTTAAAGCGTAAATTAAATTTGCAGTCGGAATAGCGATAAAAGTTGCTTCCAGGCTTCTGCTAAACGCCAGGGCTCCTAAACAAAAACGAAGACTTCTATATTTAAGTGAGGTGAGAACTCTGTTATGAAACATTAGCATTGAAGACGAAATCTTACGTTCGGAAAGCCTGTTCACTGTACCGACTTTGCTGTTGGCTTGGTAATAGCGAGTCCCCGTTCTATTGAAATACTAAATGGCTTTATATTTAGTACATTAGTCGAAGACGCGGAGCATTGGTTTTTTCGTTTGTCTGCAGTTCGCAGGACTTCCGCATAAAGGTGGATAGGCCACATAAGGTTGATAATATTGAGGATACCATGCCTGATGGCATAGAAAATTGGTCCGTTGTTTGTCATATGGAAAGCGCTGTACTAAATAGTCAAACGGAACAACTCCGCAGATCTTCATAGAATGCAATAGACTGCTACCCATCTGCGAAGTAATAACGAGCGGTTGCTCCACGGAAGGAGGGAAATGGCGAAGGGATGCGTTTCTAGTGGGGTGAGCCGAAAGGCAAGTTCGACACTTATTGGCTTTCGATAATTTTTGCTATTTCTACAAAAAAAAATATAAACAGTTTTAGAACATCTCAAAACGCAGATCATTTTTTCCGAACCTTTTCAATGCAGGCATAAGGATCGAAGGGCGAAGGCTTTTAGAAAACCACCTGGGTCCTGGCGGGTGATAGTGCTAGAGGTGCGTACTCAGCGACGGTGACCGACTCTAAAATGAGTATTATAAAAATAAGCAGAGAAAACTCCAAAAAATGTCCATGAATCCACTTTACGCGGCTTTAGTCACAGTCCCTACCACAATTTGCATTCAAACTAAGTTCCAAACTTTACTACGAAATTCTCTTTTTATAAATTCGAAAGCCGATTTTATTGTTGTTGCAATAACTTAAATTATTCATGCCATATATTAAGATGGCAAATAAGCAGCCAAATAGCAGTCAGTCATGTTCGCCGTCAAAGCGTCAATCCGCCAAGCAAAATTTTAGCGTTCAACAGCGATTTGAGCTTTTCCGTTGTTGTTGCCTCAATGCAACATGCAATAAGTAGAAAGGAAAGAAGCCTACTTGCGAATTTCCTTTATTTTGTTACAACAATGAGGTACAATAACAATAACACTATGTGTGTTATGACGTCTACAGCTATAAAATCGTACGAGGACGAGAATGTTTGTGGCACTGCGTGCAGGTGTAACTGTGACAACAATAACAACAACAAACCCTATAACAATAACCGTATTATTTTCGCTTGATGTTGCCTTTTTGTTTATGTTGTTGTTGTTGTTGATAGTATTGCTAGTAGTGCAGTCGTCATAAATGCACGTCATTGCAATCAACGAGCGGCACGGGAAATTTGCCAGGACATGAATGTTTCCGTTCGCCGAATTACCAACACCCTACTTCCCTTAAAAACGAACACTGCTTACCACCCGCTTTATATTTGGCAACTCTGCGCTACTATCCCCCACTTCTGCGTAGCTTGCATTCAATTGCATGAAAAATGCAAACGTTTGCCTTCTCACTCCTGTGGCATGCCACATGCACTTCCTTAAAATATTCATACGTGCATTCGACTGCATGTATGTGTGTGCGTGTGTGTGTGTGTGTGTTTCTCTACTGTCACAAGCTAGCAAAACAGCCGAAAATTTTCAAATAACTAGCAAACTTTGCGCTCGTATTTGCCGTCTTTATTATCCTGTTTGTCTGTTTGCGCATCTCCTCCGCCGCCAATCCTCATTCAGACTCAGACTGCCTGCCATAGCCTCCGTAACGACGTTTTTCTTTTGTTATGAGCCGCAGCCTTGTCAACTTCCTTAACGGCAGCGGCAGTGGCAGCAGCGACGGCGGCATTTGGTTTCAAACACTCAATTTTTATGCGCTGCCAGTGCTGCCAGCCGACGAGGTCTGGCCGTATCGTGGGACAGGTCAGCACCAACTTGCCGTCGTGGCTGTAGACTCTGTATTTGCTTGTGTCTGCTTCGTCATAGCTGTCGATCAGCAAATTAAGGAAAACAAAACGCTGCTGCATTTTTACTACCCACTAACTGCCTTCACGGCGATAGCACCAAGCCTGCAATTCAAATCCGATACTTTGGAGCGGCTGCCTGCAAGTGCCATATTCGTCGTCGTATGAGGCGTTACAAGTAAATTGATTGTTTCAGTGTCACAAGTGGATATAGCTGCCCGTACTCTCGTACCTTTCGCTTTTTTTTACGTTTTCCTTTTTTCATATTTTTTATAGCCGCTTTTTGTCATTTTGCATCGCAGCGACACTTGCAATGCTAACTAACGGCTAGGGAAAAATGCCTAATTGGTTGGACGAATGAAAGATTCGTCATGTTGTTGACAAGTTAACGCTCGAATGCGCCTTTTTGCAAATTTGAAAGAATGTGTGGGAAAATATTGAGTTAAGTAATTACAATCATTTTTTGTTTTACATGGGGCATACAACAACATACTAGATACATAGTAGCTGCAAGTGAATAAAATCTAAATAAATTTGCACACCCAGCTATATAAGCATTGCAATAGATTTTTGTAATAAAACTGGAAATTACTAAAAACTAAAAACCATAGTTAAGATTTTTCGTATGCTTCAAGGGGCACAGACATTTAATCTTCCACAAAATTAAAATAGCTGAAATAAGCCTAGAGATTCATATCTTATCTATTAGTTTGTAAAAAAGTTAAGGCAACCGATGCAACAGCGTTCGTTTGAACGCGACGTACTTGACTCTTAAGCAGGGATTACACCATTTGTACATTTTGACAGTTGCAAAGTGGGGTTGTTTGAAACTCAATTCTCGATAAAAAATTCACCAATCTGTGACTGCCAAAATGTAAAAAACCTGTACAAATGTACAAATTGTGTGATCCCTGCTTTACCCACAAAACCTCTGCGTCTCGAACTGTCAAAATTTTTTGGTCGAAGGGAAGGTTAGGTTAGATTGAAGCGGGTATCTAACGATATGAGGACGCACTTAAATCGAAGCTTACAGTTATCGATGTTTAATAAGTAACCGGAAAGTATCGAATTATTCAAACTGATCAATGGTTATTGAGTTATCGAAATTTGTCGAGACACAGAAACATAGTTGTCAAAATGTACCGATAGTTATCGAGTTATAAAATCGATATTTATTAAGCTAGGATTACTTATTGAATTTTATCCAGTTATCGCAATCTATCGATTTCTTTCAACTTAACGGGTTATCGATACTTATTGCTTTATCGACATTTTTCAGTTTGTCGCATCGATATTTTTGGAATTTTCAAAGTACTTATATCGAGTTATTGGGTTATATAAATTTATAGAGTTATCGAAATTGCGCTATCAAAATCGATTTAGTTTTCTAAAGCTATAGAACTACCAAAAGTTTAACGAGTTATCGATATTAATCTAGAGATTTTCATGTTTGAGTTATCAAAATTTATCGAGTCCTGTAAACGCACAGTTATCGAAATTTATCGACAGTTATCTAAATGTGTCGTGTTATTGAATTGTGTAGAGTCATCGGGATTTAGAATTTTTGAAATTAGTTTAGTTATCGACGTGTAACAAACTATCGAAATTTATCGACTAATTTCAATGTATCGAGTTATCTAAATTCATAAAGTTGTGGAAATTTGTCGAGCTAAGGTGATGAATACGGAAATGAATCCGAAGACAAATGCGACGAAAAAATTAAAACGAATACGGTAATCAAAACATATACGAATAAGAGAACGAATGTGAAAACTAATACGAAGGCGGAAACAAATAAGAATAAAAAAATGGATACGAAGACAAACCGAAGACAAGGACGAATACGAACAAGAATACCACGACGAGTTCAAACGCGAAGAGTAGTACGAATAGTCGAGGTCGGATAACAAGACTAATAAGAAAACCATGACGAATACGTTTACAAAAACAGAGATGAATACGAATATGAAGACAAAAGTCGAATACGAAAATGAATATGACGAAAAAGACTAAGTTTAAGGTAAGGTTAATATTGAGCTTACTGTTTTCGCTCTTAAGGAGAGTTTTTTCTATCTTCACATTTTGTTTTGCTTCGTGTTTTTGGATTTGTTTCTGCGTCTTACAGTGGAGTTTTTATGGTTTCGAAATTCCTTGGAAAATGATTCAGTGTTGGGAAACTTCCATGATTATCATAATGAAAATAATTTATTTAAAAACACTAGAAAGCTCTCCTAGTTGTTATTATTATGAGTATGAGCAGAATGCACCGCGGCCTCTAAATTGGTAGATTGTGTGTGGCCCTCCGCTCTCTATGAGAAGGCTTTTAATGTAGCCTAGAACTTCCAAGGGCATTTTGTTTCAAATTTCAAATGGATTGAGTGTAGCATAGCCCTTTTATTAAATATTGCAAAAACGACAGACGTTTGTTTCCAAAAAAAATTAACCGAGGTGATAAGAGAGTGGCAATCGTATATTAACTAGCTGATAATTTATTTTGTGGAACTTCAGTGCCAGTAGGGCTGCCTGACTGTCCGATATATTTCGAGGATGTGTCTCTTCTAAGGAATTCTCTGCCACAAATTTACACTACATGAATCTCCGCTTCAAGATGGTGTATCGATCTTTTTAAGCTCGGCCCAAATATGCCAGCCCCAGTTTTCAATTTTCCCGTTTAGATCCATGTGTGTATCAAACTTCCAAGTTAGGTTTTGGTGTATGGATTCCTTGCATTCCATAGAGCTCGAAATATAGATTTATAGTGTTGGACCTATTGGATGGTGCATTTGCAATATGGGGTATTTCTCCAATAAAGCAGTCTTCTGTATGAACCGCTGCTGATCGACGTATTTTTGGTATTCTAAGTGTGTCAAGCACTAATGGATGACCACAGTTTCTGCACGATCTCCCTCATTGATTCCTTTCGCCACCTATCCTTCACAATAACATAGAATTTTTTTTCTTTTTTTCTTTTTTCATAAATTGACGCCAATTAACCTGGCTTGTTTCTCTGACTTAGTCCAGTTTACACTAATAAATTGTCGAGAAATAGGTTCTGAATTTATCGGAGTTGGTTGAGAGGGAGTAATCTCTTTCCTTAGATAAGTCTTTGAACTCGAGCACCGCTATGACCCATCTCATGATGTGACCATCCTTCACCCGCGTTGAATTTTAAGGTAGTATTGCAAAGAATTTTTGGGGAGTGTTACTGGAGTGACAGTCCTTGGAGAAGTATAAATCTGGGTCATTCCATTTACGTAGACGCGACTGTCATTGGAACGATTATTGCATATTTCCTACCTACCGCTGAGATCAATTGGGCCAAGATTTACGAGATTGAAGAGTTCTTTTGTGGCTGTATTGCACTGGTTATTGACGGTACTTTTTTTGGAAGCATCCTAGCGGATTAGAACTCTGCATAAAAGTACAGATACAGTCAAAAGAAGAAGAACCTTGCGGTTACACATGTCCTGTCTGTCCTTTCGGGGTAAAACCGCCTGAAATATACATATCCTTCCTAGCAATGTCCTGCGCCATGCAGGTAAATTTGTTATTGTACCCATACATATAATTCTTACAAAGCTATAATCATATGCAACCAAAACAGCGGTGCTTCATTCTCCTAATAATTTTGAGTGTACAGTGAGATAATCCAAAGCCATAATGTTTTGAAGTTTAACTTCGTTTTCGGCATCACACAATAAAATGTTTCTTCAATGCCAGATTTAAGTTGATAGAGAGTTTCTGTAAAAGTTCATTTGTGACTACTACCTCAGCCGTAATCTGTGTTATCAGCGACGTATCCGGATCTTCTAAGAACGCTAGAGTGCTTAAACCCAAAGGCTCCTAAGTCTGACCGCAGTCTTCACTGCAGCGAGTGCATTGTTTGCAGATCACTTAGTTACCAAATTCAAGTAGCTTTGGAATCCCAGCATACCTCACCATAAAGATAATATCATCCTCCTAGGCAAAAACCATTCTCTACAGCTTTTCTAGAAAGTCGTGTATGTCCATAATCCAGAGAAATGGGAGAAAATACCACTTTCTTGGGCACCCCTGCGCACTTTACGCTACATGCCCTCTGCTGACAAAGATCTGTTATTGTATTTGGTGCAGCGGCACTACTTAGCCTGGCCTAAATAGGTTAGCCCAACTAACGGTAGCCCCAAGAAAAGTGCTGTTCCGATGGAGTTCAACCAAAGAGGGGGAGTTGGTGTCGCGCCAGGAACCTTCAAAAGTTGGGCATCTATTTCGTACGGTGGGGTCGAGTCTGAATAAGCACGAGTTCAGGCGATTGCCTTATCCGGACCTTAACTAAGCCGGAGGGGTACGGCAACATAAGCTCTTCGTTTGCGCTTGGCGGTAATTAGGCTCCAATAACGGCATTAATGGGGCGAGATTCACTGTAGGTGGTGACGGATTATCTGTGGATGCCGTTAATGGCTTATCGGTACGCCGTTGGCTCCAAGGTTTTTGAAGGTGCGTTGTATTCAATAACATGCCTTCTGCAAGTGTCTGTTTGTTTTGCTCCCTATGATAGTAGCTTACCAAATTACCTTCTGAGCAGTAGATTGTGCTCCATCAGTGGAAGCAAATCATTTATTTGCCGATACCACAAGTGCTGCGGGTGTGCGACTTGAGACATTGTTGCTGCTCTATACTTTGTTAACAATTGCGGTTGCATGCGCGGAGAAGCAGATCAAGCTACCAAAGACAATCCATAAAATTTTTGGGTAATTTGCCGTCGGAAAAGCTTGACTTCCCCCGTCGAGGTGGAGGTAGAGAGCGCCACCGTTGATTTCGTCGGGAGCGGCTTAGGCTCCATGCAGTGAGGAAGCGAGAAGCTTCGGACAGATAGCCGTTCTGTGGTTAATAGCAACCCAAGTACCGACGACCTTCCAAAGTGCGGGCTGCAACTGCGCTTAATTTTGTTGCGCAGACCAAAAAATTCACTGCCGAAAAGTACTTGGCAGATGACAATAATGTGTGTGTGCATCGCATATGCTTAAGGAGGTGGTGTATTTACACCAGCAGGAATATAAGATCCCGATTTCCCCAAAAACTAACTTCTAAATATGTAGCTGCTACGAGTTCTTCATTGCCAAGAGGCGCACCATATCATACTATATGTATATGTGGGCACGCATTGACCCCTTAAAAGTGAACTTTCAACACTTACACACAGCTGGGGCTCCGAATGTGTTGCATGCCACTTCGTATGCAGATACATACTAACCATTCGTAGAGCAGCGTAAATGCGCAACATTAACTACAATGATCCAAATAACAAGTGCAACAAGCACTTGTTGCCACATGCCACATTCAAATTAAATGCATTTAAAGCGTGTACAAATGTGATGTTCCACTGCATCGTCAACTGCTTGCGAGCGCGCGGCAACAGCAACAGCAATCGGCAATGCAACGTACCGATCAAGTAGCAGCACGGAATGCAACGCACAATGCCACAATGCGAGCGTGGTGACGGCGTAAAGGTGTCCAATTGGATTATGTCACACCAAATAGGCAAACAATAACAACAACAATAGCTATAAAAACAAGAATCGCAACAATAAGTGGTGAAGTTACAACAACATAAATGTATAGTGCAACATACTAATAGCTGTGCTCATTTGTGCAACATACTGCACGCATTCAATTCAAACGCAAAGCTCTCACTCACCCCCACCTCAGTGCTTCGCGCGAATGCCTTGTTGCACGAAAATGTAATTTAATTTTAAATACTAAATTCACGATGCAAGTAGCGACAAGGTATTCTAACCGTTTTTGGTGGCAATTGAATGTTTTGTAGTTGTTGGTTTTGGTTTTGTTAATCTTATAGCAGCTTATAGCTAAACAGTTCACAAGTGCAACTTTGTCGTTAATTACTTTGAACGATTCACTGAGCTAAGTCATCGTAAATGATATTTTTTCTTATTCTGGTCAAGAAGTATTAATTTTTTTTACAACTAAAAATTGTTAAATATGTTTGTACTGTTATTGTTATAATGACCTTAAATGTCTTATCAAGCAGTGCAATGGCGCTGGTGGTTGATTTAACGGTGGTCACTTATGTCGAATGACTGGCTTTAGTATAATGCGGCATTCGCAGCATATGCTTGCGAATGACTCAATGCCGTCGAGCCGGTGAAGAACTTTTGGCAAATAAACGTGCAGGAAATAGGTCCAATAGTGGCCAGTCATTATTCTTATTAGGTCTCATCAAAAAATTTCGTATCGTTTAAATATCAAAGTGAATGGCGCATTATACTAAAGCCAGCTGCCCGACATAAGCTACTATTCCATATGAACACAAATACATATCGTCGCCTGGATAAAAGATTGTCGTATGTTAGTTTCGGTAGGTTGTGGGAAATCGCGATTGAAGTTTGGAATACGATTTCTCAAAAACGCGAAGATAGATTTTCTCCAAAGTCTTTGAAAATGTTACTTGTTCAAAAAGCACTTAAATTATTTAATTTTTAATGTTTATTGTTAATTAGTTTTGAGTTTATGAAGGATTTTCTTTAGTAAAATTTTGTCGTAAGGGTCATCTGTCGACAATTTGGCAGCCACTTTGTATGAAATACGACAAAATGTGATCAAAATTTGTACTAAATTAGCGACACTTTTTACTCAATATCTCGGAAACTATAAGGAGATATCCAAAAATGGAGAACGCCATTTCTAAGATACTGATTAGTTTAATATGACTGCATTACTAACTAAATCTTTACTAAATTATCGAAAAAATTTTAGTCAATATCTCGAAAACTAAAGGAGATATCTAAAAACTTATAACACCAATCGAATGATCTTATTTAAAAATATATAACTGCATCTAGAACTAAAAATCGTTAAAATGATGCTTACGACAATCTTTTACCAAGACGACGATATATAAAAAAATACATACAGTGGTCACTTTGTGCCAAGTTTTAACGTATTATTTTTGTTGTTATTTAAACTTGGTTATTTTTTTTATAAAAATATAGTTCATTCTTTAACAAACGCATATAAATCCAACTTTCAAACTTTGTGCAATATTGAAACAATTCAACAAACTTTCATACAAACTTCGTAATTTTTAGCCATCTGAAACTTGTACTTTTCTCTACTGAAATTTAATTGGCTACAAAACTGCATACTCAGAATCTAATTAAAAACTCGAAATTTTTACGAAAATTTGTTGATTTTTTTTTTAATTGCATAAATTTCTAAGGCAGTGTCACTCGATGGGTACATTTGTACAGATTTGGGCACTTTTATATTGGGCTACTGATACAAAATAAAAAGATTGGGACAATTTTTTTTTGTAGTCAAATTATTGGTAAAATAAAGCAATCTTCTATTGTAAAATTTCAACAAATCTATTTTGTGATTGGGATAAAGAAAAATATTTGGGTATTCACACAATTGGGATACAATTTCCAAATACCCAACTGTGTGACACTGCCTTTATACTAAACAGCGGGTATTACACTGAGCTTCATTTATGGTATGTATTGGTATTATGTTATCTAAAAACCTACTTTGGCACGGCCAAACCATGTGTGTTCAGGGTATTTGAAATCTGCTACAAATGACAATACCAAATTTAATACTTTGCTAATTCTTTCTTCTTTCTACAAACACACATATTTGCACATTTACTTTGTAGCCAATTGTTTCCACTTCCCATGCTACTTAGGCCATTCCGAATGTCACCATTCGCCAGCGAATACATGGGAAATTTGTTGTTTAGACGCTGCAAAAGTTATTACCTCTTTCCGCTTTTCATGATCGTACACACAAACACATGCATACGTAGTACAAGCACCTTAGCGGAATTCCAATCGCACACTTCCCAGCCCAAACACTTGTCACCAGCCAAGTGTAAGCATTTTCATTAGCCAATCGGTGTGCCGCACCGCACTGTACCGCGCCGCAAAGTTTCAATAGACTTTGGCAAATTCAGTCTTGTCTGTGGCATGCACTTGATGCGCTCGTCGCGCGAAGAAGTAACAAATCCATTTCATGGCAACTGCCAACAATTGCCAACTGGTCAGCAAACACTAACCGTTGGTGGTAGAGATGGTGGTGGTGTTGGTGCTGCTGCAGATGAATACTACGCCACTATGACCACCACCAACAATAATCCACGCTACTCAAACCAACTAACAGCCAAAGGTATGTTTGGTGGCGCGGTGTGTTGTGGCGCGGTTCGGCGCCCTATTGCGCAGCTGACCTCTTTAGCCTCTTAAGAGCGCTACCCGCGAAGTAAAATTATGTGATAACAGGCACCAATTCATGGTTAACACGCTCGAATGGGCATGGACGACGCGACGCTGGACGATTCAAATGTTGGATGCTGTGCATAAGTCGCCATTGTTTAGCGTACCAATGCCAGTGTTGCTGTTAACATGTTGGTGTCGGGGAAGGTGCGCCACACCTTTCGGCGCACAAACACAGTGGCCGAATGCAAAGTGAAGTGAGTGAGTAGCAGACAAGCACGAAAAGTGGCTGCTGATGAGCAGCAACAGCACCGTCGGCAGCAACAGTGATTTCTAGCGCCGCGCGTTAGTGGGAAAGGCGGTCGTCCGAGCATCCAGGCAGCCAGGAGCCAGCGATCGCCCTTTCTACCTACCCACCACCTGATCGGCCCGCCTTCCGCCGAACGCGCGGGTAATTTAGTGTAACTGCCGCAAAAGCGTAAAGCGTTCGTGTCACAAAGTTCACGCCGCGCGCAAAGTACAACCTGCCACAAGCGCTGCCAAGCAACACTGCTACAACTACAATTACAACCAAGTGCTTGTACGATTACAACATTTTGTCGCGTCATTTACTATTTGCTGTACTTTTTCTTGAACTTTTTTTCTTAAGCATCTATAATAGCTGTTTTGGTTGTTGTTGGTGCAGTTGCTTTTAGAGTCCCGTCTAATTGTTGTCAACTTTTAAGCTTAAATGTTTGTCAAGTTAAAAGAAGACGTGTCACAAGCACAGTGCACAGTTGCCATACGAGGATATGTTTGAATGTGCACTGTTCATGCAAAGAGCTGGAGGAGGAGCCAGCGTATGGTTGTGCACCAGCAGCAGCTGCATAAGTAAAGCATTGTCCACCATGTTGACATTGTCTAATTTCGCTTCTCGCGCGACTCATGTGGCAGTCGGTCAGCGGCGGGGTCAGCGTGTTTACAGTGCAGATTTCTTTTATTTTTCTCGGCAAACCCCCTTTTGTTTTCTTTTTGCTGTCGCCCTTTTTTATGCACCGTAAAATACTACAAAAGAAGGGTTCAAACAAATGAAGTGCCACAAAAAATGTGGACGTTGTGTACGGGTGTGGAACCCAGCCTTGTGAATGTCCTCTACCGGGTGAGACGAGTACATCTAATGTGAAAATATTAGGAGCTGACCATGCCGAAGGACCTACTTCAACTCGTTCACCTTACTCTGCCAAATTTCAATAGTCTCTCACGCTCTTGAAAATACAGTTAAAATACTTCAACTGGAAGCAACGTTGTTTCAAACAACAGTAGACTGGTACACAGCGCCGTAGTCAACAATACTTTTCAGGGGGAGCTGTCAGAAGAGTTAAAAATAATTGTAAGTGTAGCTTCGAAATTTGGCGAAAGCATAAAGTCGAAGAAATATTTCCCTGTTCGGTACACTTACAGAGACATTTTAGAAGACGAAAACTTCCTTTACAGAAATTGTTGAACGGGCTGAGTAAGGGTGTACGCACATTGTCAATTTGCTACGCTTTTTCTAACTGTCCTACTAGCCTACTTTACAAATAGGTTAGGTAAGGTTATTCTGGCTGGCTGACAGACTTGCAGAGACCAATAGGTCCCTAGTGATGCCAGCTGGATATAGAACGTTTAAGTAGTTAAGTATATTCAAAGTAGACATCATTTAGCACGCCAACGATTTTTAAGCAGGACAAAAGCATTGATACCAAAAATCTGTGCTATATTTGGAATATATCTGCCGCCAGTAGGCATGCATTTATTCAGTGCGATTTAATTTGCGGGCTCTTTTAGCATTATCGCTGATTTCCGTTGGTTTAATCCGATTGAACTATAAGTATGTGGAAGTAAGCAATATCTACTAGTTCTCCTTTTTCTTGTTTGGCGCTGGCTACGCCAGTCGTTTCTCTTCTATGCTAAATTACGCCAGCGAACTTTTTTTCTTCCACTTCTTCTACCAGGCTACCACGCTGGATACTAACAGGACTGAAGCTCGAAGGCCCTTAATGCATAATCTTTATAAATGAAGGCTTCCTCTATCCACTTTACTAATGCTTGTAGGGTGCTATCTACCGACAGTCCCTTGAAATATGCGTGTAGAGCTAGCGAAAGGCAGTCAATAGAT
>NW_023458556.1:60892918-60936879 GCF_013731165.1 Rhagoletis pomonella
TTTACTTACACTTCTGTACGTATGAAGCCCACTCAGCGAATTCGAGAATTTAAGTGGCTAATTTGTAATGCATTTAAAAGCAGTTAACTTGGCTTTAATCCGCAATTTTAAATGAAAACCACAAAGCGAGGACCCTCTTATGGCTTTAGAACTGTTAACGCCCCCAAACCAAACAATGCTGCCACTACGAAATAAATAAATAAAATGCGGAGTAACATAAAAAACAACTTAATTTATGCTTTAGTAAAACTGCGAATAACTTTTTTTCTTTGCGCCAATTTTGAAGCATTTGCATGATGTTTTAATGCCTTTTTTATTTTCGCTTTCAGCTCAATTTCAGGCAGGTAAGTGTAAAAAAGTTTTCATAAAAAAGGTTCTACAGTGGTATCCCTTTAGCTGTACAAATCACCTGTCACCTGTGTTTGTTGCAACTCAGTTGAAGTACTCGTATGTATGTATGCGAGTATTAATTCCTTCAATATAAGAAAATAAAGTAATAAAAGAAATGAACACAAAAGTTGAATGACCTTATTAGTGCTGTTTGAAGTGCAGCATTTCCGAAATTAGGGTGCATGTAACGGTACATATGCAATTTATGTTGTTTTGGTGGAAAAAAACACACTCTGGCCATCTGATAACGTCGTTGGCAATTAATTTGATGCATTGAAAAGGAATTTAAAGAAATTAGCCAAAAATGCCGAAGGTAATGAGAAGTTCGGGTGTGGCATTGTTTTGTACTAGAAAAGGGTGTTACAAGACGTGTTTGAACGATGTTGATACAACGTGGCATTCAAGGGATTATTTAAAAAAAAAAAACAGTTATTACATGAGTAAAGAGTCACCTAAATATATTTCTCTCAACACAATATTTGGTAACTACTTTTAACCAAATAATATGAATATAATCAAATCATGTAATGAGAGAAACATATCTAGTTGACGTAATTCTCTTCTCAGTGTAAAGTTCGTTTACATATAAGTATAATCTCAATCAAAGCTCGCATGTTAATCACCCCGTTTATATAGGCAAATTCCAGATGTCTAATTTGTTGTGCTTACTATTCTCACAACTCAAGGAAAAGTTAAGTTTCTTCTTTGTGCCACTGTGGCCACTATTTTCTGTTATGTAAAGCAATTTCAATATATTTTCACTTAATAGTTTATTAAAAATACCAGGAACGTGAACCGGATGAAACATTTGGTCGGTTCGGTTTAGCGATTCGAATCGTTTTTGCACTTTTGGATTGGTTCGACGAAGGGGTTTCTTTGGTCTGTGAACCGGGGTTTCGATTCGGTTCAACGGTTGGGAAGTCAAAAAACAATAATGCGCAAGTTTAAGTGTCAAGTGCAACAACGCGCAAGGTTATATTTCAAGTGTCTGTCGAATGAGATGGGTTGCCTATACACTAGATATTGCCACATGGTAAACACCCATGGTAAACACACATGGTATGTGTTACCATATTTAACGAAAATAAAGAAGCTGGTAAATTTATCTATTGCAAATTGATTGAAACGAACCTTTAAACTTATATGAAAAGTGGTTTGGCTTTCGGTTCAGATCAAACATTTGTGGAAAATTTCGGTTCGGTTAATGGTTTAGTTAATTAATAGAAAAAAGCTGTTTCCAACGAGGCACTCATTTGTCATACGCCAAGCCCTTGTAAACAAGCTGGAGAAAAAGAATGAGAGAATGAAACGCAATGGAGGGAGAGGAAGAACAGTTGCAAGAATACGAATCTACTGCCGTTCTATTTCACCTCGTCTTAAATGTGTTAGGGTACGTACAAACAGGAATCGGCGCCGAACCGAGCTGAGCGGAGCGAAGCTTTCCAGTTGTTCTAGTAAATGAACAGCAAGTTTTTTCAGAACGTTTTGAAGCTGAAAGCAAAGGATTTTTTGATTTTGAGAATTTTTCAAAATATGTATATGCAATAATTTTTACTATAATTTTTAAAAGAAATATGATCCATACTACCACAAACAACATAACAATGTGATCCCTAAACTTTGGACAATTTCAGAAAAAATCAATAATTGTGTATACAAGTTTTAAACTTTTTAATCAGACTTTTTTGAATATTTTTGAGTACGATAAAGTGTAAGTTTGAAGTAGGCAAGATTTACCGCGATTTTTTCACGCATTTTCTTCCCTACAAAACAAAAAATTTCGAAAATATGTCAATGTTATTGTGGCTTATGAATATTTTTAGCTTTGTACCAAGAAAAAAGTTTGTTTGAAAAAAATTCTAAAAACCTTCAACAAATAAAATTTCCCCAAAATCAACCCGATTTTTAGCAATTTAAAGCTTACATTTTTCACACTTAAAATTTATTGACCTACAAAAGTACAGAATAAAAGAAATACTTTTAAAATCTGATTAAAAAGTTGAAAATCTGCGTGAAAATTTATTTAATTTTTTTGAGCTTTGCACAAAGTTTAGAAATTATATTTTTATGTTTTTTGCTATAGTATGAACCATATTTTTTATTTGAAGAAGATTCAACAGATATTTTGACTTCTTTTCATAGAATGTAAGTTTTTTGATATCTTTGTCAGTGCACACCTTCCATTAGAATTCAATGGGCTACAAAACTGCGTACTCAAAACCTTTTCCAAAAATCTAATTTAAAAGCTCGAAAATTTTTGGAAGTTTGTTGAAGTGTTTTTAATATTGCACAAAGTTTGAAACCGTTTTTGTTAAAGAATTAGCTATGTTTTTATAAAAAAATAGCTAAAATTAAATAACAAAAAAAAACATAATATATTTAGAATTGTCAATACGTGGTGCAGCTATAATTTTTTGGAGAACTCTTTGTACCCTTAGGCAGTAACAGCGTTATTTAAGAAGAAGATTTGGTCTGGAAGTGATTCGAATTTATGAATTAAGGAGAAACTTTTATTTGGAAGATTCAATATGCACTATTTTTCACACACAACGATTAGATAAAGTACAGAGAAATGGCAAAAAGACATTCGTCGGCCTTTCATGATTGTTCATTGTTCCCAGCTGTCCCCTACCTAAAATAACAAAACATATAGATATACATAAGTATATAATGCAACCATCAATTTACGGCTATGTCTATTGGCGTACAGTTCTCTATAGCTCGTTTTTCGATATTTTCCCACTCGCAGCCATGCTTTCGTCACCGCAAGTACTTAGTAAAACACTTGTGGCAAGTATATTAAGTGCCACAAAATTTTTGCGATTATTTCCACACTTTTTACGTTTACACTATTTATGTACTCACGCGAGTGCATTTAGAAATGCATACTCCTTGTGTAAGTATATGAAGAAATGGGTGTCAGTGTGTAGGTGACTTTCTTTCGCTTGCGCTCTCCCTAACGTTTATGTGCTAATAAAACAAACTTAATTGCCATTCATCCGCTCATTTAAGCACCGCGCACTGCCGCGCGCTGGCTCGGCTCATTCCACCGCCATAGATGCAGTGCCGCGTCGCTAAGCGTTCGTTATGCCTCACTTACTTTACTTTGAAGAGGATCATTGCAACCGAAGCTGGCAGCAAAATTGATGTGGTTGCTGGAGACTTCAACAACAGCTAACAGAGCAGCAGCAGCAGTTTGTTGACCGCTTGGGCAACACTATATGAGCGAGTACGCGCGCCGCTCCGCGCCGCTACAATTTGGCTCTACTTTTTTGTAAGACGCCGCGCGGAATGCGATCGTATTACCATTTCTAGTGTTTTTGTTGTTTGCGCTCTTATATGAAACTGCAAAAATTTAATTGCTGTGCGTTGCACGTCATTTTGTCTTGAGGTATGTTTGTTGACCACGTCGCGTCGGTCGGCTGCCACATTTTGCAGTCGGCGCACTATTTGGGCCAGCAATGGCGTTGGGGACGTTATCGCGATCACAAAAAATTTTTTTTGGCGATCAAAAGGCGGCACTTGAACACGGTTGCGGCGCTGAAATAGTTTTTGTTTTTGCCGATTCACATGTCTGTAATACATATTTACCGCTTTTATTTTTGTGGTTTTTTGCCTCTTTTGCCAGAAGTCTCAGTTACAGAGTATATATTTTGTTGTCATCTCTGCGCTTGGCTGCGTTTTTGGTACGCAAAGTGGTAGCAAAGTCGCCGCAAGTGTATACTCAAACATACATGCCTACATACACATGCAAGCAGGTGTATGCAAATAACCCACAGACATATTTAGCGAGCCGCACTCATCCACAGTCATTGGCTAAAATGATTAGACAGTCATGTAAGTAAATTAGCCATCGCCCAGCGCTTAAGTGGCGGCCTCCGCCGATGCCACTGATCTCTGTCCGTTGTGCGACCAAAATGGCTGGGCGCTGTCAGAACTAGTGGCTTCAATATTTTATTAACATCAGCAGCTCCTTTTTATTTTGTTGGCGAATTTTTCATGCAAATAATTCTCCATTCACTTTGATTTTTGACAATTTGCTGCAAATTAGGTTAAGTTGCCGAGTTGAGTGGTTTCTTTAATAGTAGGCCCGGCCAGTTCTAACCAATTGACTTATCCGACGGTTGTGAAAGTAGTCAGTTAAATAAATTGCCAAGCTGGGTAAGAATGTGATGCTAAGAATATGCAAATGTAGAGATGTATGTATAATGTGATCAACCGTACTTCATTCGAAAGTACAGTACTTTGTTTTTAACTCTTGTACTTCCTACTTCGAAGTACAGTCAAATGTACTTCCTTGCAATATTTTGTACTTCAGGTCCTGCACTTATCCGACCTTCTGGACGATCTTCACATGGCCTAGGCAATAAATTCGTTCAAACCCTTCAAGTCGCTGGGGACCGATTGCATCATTCCTACGCTTCTGAAATTGGCTGGCTCTTATTTATGCGAACTGCCTGAGGACCGGGTACATCCCCACGACTTGGTGGCTAGTCAGTGCTGCGTTCATACCGAAGGCCGGAAAAGGGTCTCATGTTTCTAGCGATTTTGTGCCTATCAGTCTGTCTTCGTTTTTACTAAAAACGCTAGAGAGACTGATTGACTTGTACATAAGAAACGCGATAGCTCGAGACGTGTTTTTCAAGAATTCAAGATGATTATTGCAAGAAAAGGTCGGTGGACACCGCCCTGCACACAATGGTGAAGTGGTTAGAGGAAGCCTTCACGCATAAAGAGTATCATAATATGGGGGTTGAAACCAACCTAATAGGGCTTATCTACAGCTTACTTCGTGACACAACTGTTGTTGCTCAGTAGCTCTGCCGTTTCCTTATGGCCAATACTTCCGTCTGGAAAATGCTGCAGTACTTCAATAGCTTTGGTATATGATTTGTTGAGACCGTGCTCCGCTCTGAGAAGCCTTGACGCCTACGCCTAAAAATAACGCCTCATAAAAAATGTGTTTTAGCGATTTACTTAAGCATGCACTACCCTGAAGGGAAAGCTACTAGTTGTGAACTAGAATTCTACCGGTTTGCGTTTCAGCCGAACTAGTTCACGTTCTATCCTTTTTCAATGTTAGCGACTGGTATTTTTAACATTGCGATGTCCTACGAGATGTCAATTGTCAGGCTATGCATCAGCATCTACTAGTATAAATACTAGTAGCATCATTCCAGTTAATGAGATAGTCTGCCAATTCATGCCCCGTGAAAAGCACAAGTGTGCCTTTTGCTCGCGACGCTGCAGCAGTCACAATGGCCGACAGAGCAAAGCACTCGCGTGGTAAGCCTGAGGTCCCAGGTTCAAATCCTGGCGCGGGGAAATTTATTTTTTTTTCTATTTTTTATTTGATTTTTATTTCTTATAAATTTATTTTTTTGTTTATGCTGTTTATTGTAATTTTTAAATTTAATAAAAAAATATTTTGGTTTAATTTCTTTGTTTTTATAGCACAATTATTTCTTCCTAAATGTTTTTTTGCAATGCAACTAGATTTTCAAATTTGTTACTTATTTATAAATTGAATAAATTATTTTTACTTATATTTACTTAACTTTAAAAATCTTAACCACCTCCAAGCAGCCTCGAACCTGCGTTTTCAGAACCAGAACCAGTAGTCTTCACGTGACGCCACAGCCGACATTTTGTAAGAAAAGCAATTATTTGCGTTTTATTTTTGGCTTTGGCAATTCAAAGGCAGGTGTCGCTGATCGCCTAAGTTCTTCGAAATTGTCGAACTGGCAGGCACATACTAGTTAATGAACTAGTATTTTTTCTAACTTGTTTGGCTTTTCACTGCAGGGTAGTTATCTGGCCCAGTACCATATTAAAGAAGATGCTCGATAGGGAATCGACATATATGCAAAGGCGTTTGGAGCTCAGGCATCAGTCCTTGAAGACCATGAAGAATAACAGCAAACTATAGAGAAAAGAGAGAACATAATGAAGTTTCACTGGCGGTCAGTCCCACGGAGTCTTTCTTGTTATGCTTCTTATTATTTATTGGCGCCGTAACTGCCTAAGCAATTTTGACCGTGTCAAAAACAGCATGCCAGTCTTTGCTCTTCTGCGCCAACTAAATCCAATTGCAAATGAGAAACGAAGCCAAGTCTTTCTTCACCTGGTTTTCCAAGGCGGGGAGGGCCTTCCTCTTCCTGTGTTACTAGCATCGCGGCCCGCGTTGAATACTTTCAGAGTTGGAGCGCTTCAGTTCATTCGAACGAAATGGCCTAGTCATTGCAGCCGCTGAATTCTAATCCGCTGCGCAATGTATACGTCGTTGTAAAGCTCATACAGCTCATCATTAAATCGTCTGCGGTATTCGCCACGAGCACGGCTTACAAGCCAACCAGCGGCTCTGCGTGGATTCATGTGTGGCACCTTTATGTTAGCCATTCGCTAAGCACGTCTTCCCGCGCGCTGAATAAATTTCAGCTCATTGCACAGAAGCTTACGGCAGCTCTGTCTCTCAATTTAGGCTTACGAAATTCGTAGTTTACTTGCTGTGTGCCTTTAATCCAGTTATGCTTATTCTGTTATTAAAATCTTCCGATTCCGCCCGCAGGCGCTGTTTTGCGCATCACTGCTCTAATCATATCGGCTCATTGAGCTCAATAAGCAACTCACTCACGAAAAGTTAATTTCTGTTCCTTTGACTCGATTTCACAACTATATCACAACTCGAAATCTGGTGTCCCGCTCTCCCTCAGCTTAATAGAGCAATATTTTTAGGCCGGTGGTGGGCCTCAGCTTTCGCGTTGGCAAAGCTCTTTCAAGCTTTCTATACTAAATGTTTACAAAGCTTGAAGGAGCTTTGCCCGCGGGCGAGCTGATGCCCACCACTATTCTAGCAAATCAAATATGAAAATCGGAGATTTATTTTAAGCTCAGAGGTTTCTTGTTGCCGGAGCTTTCTTGAAGGCTTCTTGATTTTCTTTACTTAATAATCCTATTGGACCCTAATTGTTAGGGATCTTTTACCTAATGTGGTGAGAGGCACTGGCTTGCCCACGTGCGGAACTTTTTTTCAGCTGTCTATGCAATTTGTAGGTTAAAATCTCTCTATTTCCATTGCTTATCCAATATTACCTAACCTCGCTTCACCTCTGTCTCGAACTTTTCCTGTTATTCCTGATCCAATTGAATTAGGCTTAATAACTCAGCATAACTCTAACACAAGAAAATATATACACACATGTTCATCTCCTATTAGAAGCCGATGGCAGTTCGAAAGCTTTTACTCTTCCACTGGTTCATCTTAGCGTCTTAGCGTGAGCCATACATACTCATCCACTTCTAACACAGATGTTCCCAGTTAGATATGCAAATTTGTTATAGGAAATTCTGGCCCATTACAGGTCAATTCTCAAATGTGAGAAGCGTTTGCCAAACTTAGGTTTAATTTGAATTTTACTAGCTACCACAACTAACAACTACCGCGAAGTGGACAACGGAGTTTTAAAACCGATGATGCCTGCGTGCGCTAAGCTATGTACTCACGCAAATTTAATTGACCAAATGGCGACAAGCATGCAGCGAATAAGCCGAGCCGTAAATCCTAAAAATAAACCAACTTGCGATCTATGTACATTAGACCGAACCACCTTCCAAGCAAACAAAAAAAAAAAGTTCGCCGTACACCCCTCAGTTCAAATCATTTTTGCAAGGCAAGTTTGAAATTTTTTGTCCACCCAATTGTTATGCCACTTTCGCGAGCTCTTGTTACTTTCCCTTAGCGTAACGTTAAAGGACGCGTACGTCTTCAGATTCAAGATAAGCTAAACTCCGAAAGAGATATTCATTCGAAATCATAAATCATGATCTCGCCAGAGACACACTCTGCATCTCTTCGCCGTCCCTACAGGTACGACAGAAATCTTTAGCGGGGTAACCCGTTCGCTCTGCATGCGCTCCGCTTAAGCAGTGTCCTGTAATTATACCAAGCACTGTGCTACTAATGGGGTGATCAATTCGTTTGAGAGTTTTAGATCTTTTCTCATTGGCCAGATCTGCTAAGCAACGGAACAAGTTCGTTTTTACGCCCCTCGATCGCTGGTCAGTCGGCGTTTACGCGAAGACTTGGCGATGTCAGTTCTCCTCTTGCAAGCTCGTTTTCGACGCTGTTTTTAGGTATTTCACTATCGCCGTGGACCCATACCCCGCTAATGGTCACTTTCGCGACTAGCTCGTTTAAAGTCCTTCTGTATTCAGCAACCACTTTCGAGTCCTGTCGAGGAAGTGTTGCTGCAATGTGGAGACTTTATCGCTGCTTGGCTGTCAGAATAAATGGTAACATACTGTAGAGAAGCTCCCTTATACTTAGCTCTGAATTCGGCCTGGAAGATGCAGTAGTAGTCTGGGAGCCACGTGCTGAGGTTTAGTGGGTGGTTTTTAGAGTAAGTTCCATTACCAACCTTATAATCGAGCTTTAACCTGTCCGTAAAGATGTCGGTAGAAGCTGGATCTATAAGACACAGTTGGGCTCAGGACCCATTGTCATGCCGCATGTGGGGTGAGCCACTCACGATCCCTCCTAAACCATTTTGAACTTCGCAGAAGTTTTAGAATATCCCTGATTTCCTCTTATCTAAGGTGTGAAGAGTCTTCGTCTGGATAGAGCAGCCCCTTGCACAACCACTGAAAAGTCATTTCCTCCTTTTCTTTATCTTGAGAACTTCAACAAATGTCCTGTAATCGTACGTCTAGTTGATAGACATGCTTGCCAATTAGGTGGTTTCGTGTTTAACAGTTGCTAATAAACTGATATTATGCTTATTTAGGCTTAGTAGTAAACCAATGCGTTTAGCGCTGAGCGGCGACCAAAATTTCCTGGAATTTTTGAGTGACCGAACCTAAGGACTCCCCAGTGATTAACATTGTTGTCGAAATACTTCCTTAGCAAATGATTAGTAATGTTTGATGAGTTTTTAATTTACTGAGATTAGGGTAATACGCAAAAGTGATAAGAACTCAGATCTGATCGATAAGTACTAGAAGAGGGTACTCAAGGGCAATGAACATTGATAAAAAAATTGCGTCCTCGAGACAAAAACGTTCATTATCATACTTTAAGATACAACTGTAAATGGCGAAGTTATGACGAAAAATTTAAAAAGGTCACCCTCTACGTTCGGCCCTAAACTTTTTTTCGAAATTTGCAAGGCGAACTTTTTTTCTGGTACCGTCTAATGTGCATATATACATAGCACATTCATTCGTTTTGACGTTGATGACGTTGAGTTGTTATCATAGTTTGTGCTTTTGTTGTTGTTTTGGTTGTCAGTTCGCCAGCCGGTGGTGCATGGCTGTTAGCGGGCCGCGATATGTTGCCTATTCGGGCTTACTCGTACGGCAAAGTCCATATTTCAGACAGCAATGACCATATCTGTTTCCTTAGCTCCAACAGCCACATATGACAACCACCGGCTGTGGCTCAACGATTTGAATACCAACTGTGTCTGAAATTTTGCAGAAAAAAAAGAACAAAAAATGTGATTTGCCACCAAGCACTCATATTTTTGGATTTCTTTTTTTTTTGTCTAAGTCAGAAAGACTAGAAACATTGGTGGCATTGTGCTGTCAAAAAGACGAATATTTACTTGTAGTAGTTTTTTGTTTTTTTCTTTTCTCCCACAAAGTTGCAATTTTTATTGCCGTTGACTTCCCATAAACTCAAGCACATTTAAAAACTTTTGCATAAATACATACTATGTACTATGTACAGATATGTGAGTATATGGCAGCTAGCCATTGAAAGGCCGTTTTTGCTTGCCGAAGGAAACCTACTTTTATATTACGCCCGTATATAAATATGTAGTCACTTCGTCAATCGCATTGCAATTCGTTAATTTTGCTTGAAATTAGTTCTTTTTCTTGTCCTCTTTTAATTGACCGTTTTAATGGCCTATGCTGCGGCTCTCCTTTGCTTCATTTACAACAAATTTTGACAGTTACCAATCAGTCATTCTCAATAATTTTAAGCATATTTTTGTGTTTTAATTTTCTTTATTTATTTTTTGTTGCCCCGCCCAAAAATAATTGGCGAAAATTATTATCGCCATAACTGGGATGCATTGTAAAAACGAAGATAAGATTGTCACACGAATGAGGCTGAAAATTGTAATTTTGCACAACAACCTGCAACGAATTGTAAAATTTCACGGTATAATTGTAGCACTTATGCTGCAGAATAACTTGCAAAAGCGTACAACCTAAATATAAATTTGAATATTTTAGAAATTTATTTTTATATCGAATAAATATGGTTAACATAATATGCATATTGGTATTTGGAAATGTCTACTTTATTTAGGAATTACCTAAAACCATGGTTGATGAAGCATTATGTTGCAACTAGGCATGACGGAAATTATTCGCAGGTGCAATTCCTCTGAGATGGACAGATAATTTATCATTTTTTGTTATTTTGTACATTTGTTTTTGCCACTTCATCTTTCTACTTCTTCGCATTTCGGACTGGAGGATGCTTAACGATTACTTCTTTTCAGATCACAGAAACACTCAGTTCTCTCTAAATGAAGATCGTTCAATTAGCACATCCTTCAGAAACGTGAGCGGCACAAACTTGTATGCCTATTTCTGGGTTCTAATATTTAGCTCTCCCACTGTCAGCTGAAGACTCATCGCGAGGGCTCGTTAGATGAACATGACGAGTTTTTCACTACAGTTTGCACAAGCACTCTTGAAATCTCGTACCGCACATGAGCTTTTCTGAGATAGGGTGTTTTCAAACATTCTTCCGATAAAGGTAGGTCGATCTTCCACTCAGCCGTCGATATATTCAGGCCATAGAGTGTGATCAGCGTATCGTTTATACCAAAGGCGGGCAAAAACTCTCACATCTTTCTTCCTGGGTGCCTTTCCTGACATTTACGAGACTAGTGACAATATTCCTCCGGGGGTCGTCGCCAAATCATTTGGCAAGCTGGAACCGAAAACGACGTAGTTAGGTTTTATACCTAATGCAAGCACCTAATGTTTTATGAAGTCCTCCTCCAGTGGAACTCAAAAGAGAAGACTACACCAGCCAGATAGCTGGAGGTTGTACAGTAGGCCTGTCAGGCTTAGGGGCGAACGACGTTTAAGTGCCCCAGAATTAGAGAACGTTAGTAAACTTAATGTCTGCGACATTATTTCTGATAATATCTATCATTGCGTGACTCGACTTGCGCCTATTAGTCCTTTTTCCACTCATAATACCCTCTAGGGAGGAGTGGACGGGAGCTTATAGTTAGAAAAGGGCACCGGTGATCTTCTGCACCGATGGACTGAAGCTGGTCGGAAGGGTAAGTGCAGGGAGCTCTTCGTCTGTAGTGAGTTCGGGGAAAGTCGATGTTCAATAGCTCGACGTCGGCAAAAGAGGTACACAGCTACACTGATATTTAGTCAAGCGACAATTAAGGCATTGGTGCGCTAATTTTTAAATCAAATTAAAGCTTGTTGGGAAAAAGCTCATCTCATTTTCGCTCGCGCCTGAGTTCTTTCTTGACTGACTTATGCACATACATATATATGAGGGTGCGTTGCTGATAAGTTGTCCATGAATGCACCCTCTGCCGAGACAGGGAAGATGAGAGTACATTTTTGTATATGTTTCTTATATCCGGACTGTTCTTGTCCATATGGGCCTCGAACCAGTACAGTAAATACTGGACGAAAACCCAAAGGTTAAAGCAAAGCATTTCTGGCCGATGGTAGACAGGCGACTTACTAGGGATATCCTTATGCTCATAACGTCGAAACTCTTAATTCTGGTAGATGTTTATATTCGCTCCCTGAACAGCTCTTTGTAACTGACATCATGCGCCTGGCGTAACCTTGTTTTTTGCACGAAGCATTTTTCGCTATAGCCCAACAGTTACCGTGGACGTCATCCGACATGTGTGCCGACAGTTGCAACTACTCAGGTGGTACCAAAGGGCCTGTAACTAGCTGTAATGCTGGCTAAAGATATACGGGGAAAAGAAAACTCTCTAGGCGAGAAGTTTAAATCAGATGTCAATCGGAGTGATAAATCTGGCATTGGCCCAGCAGTGGTTTCCGGTATGCGGACTCTAGATGTTGGTCGTCTTCCGGTTTTATTAGACTTACCATTGAACCGGGATTACCGCGCATATTCTCCATTTCACAAAACTCGACGGAACAAAAGTTGAATATACATAATATCTACAAATGAGTCTCATGATCCTCCAAAATTAGTAATCCCGAACCAAGCTTACGCGACAGAGAACAGTTCGGCCTTATCAGCAGCCAGTGGGCTGCCTACCGCTGTCTCCGACGCATCCGTTTAGAATTAGAGGTGTTTGCGTCGGAACCCATGATGCTTCCAAGCTCCGTCTGATTTGCAAGTACTCCAATATCAGCTGCAAGTGGTCTGGGATCCCAAGTGTCTTCAGATTCAGAGAGTGATAGCAAATTGATCCTCCTCGACCCTATAAGTCAAGTTAAAAATTTTCCTTGAGGTGTCGAACAACTATCTATACCTGAGTACGCTTAAAGAGTCCTAAAGATATTCTTAAAATATATTACATTTGAAATTTTAATTTTGCCCAGCAAAATGTGATATTTGATCCATGGTGCAACGCTGTAAATGCAATATTTACTTTATAATTGAGATATGTAATTGCTTTTCGATGAGATCAAAGTGTACTGGATGTTTTGTATGTATGGTGGTAAAACAAATGATCTCATAGAATTCTTTTAGAACTTTAATCAAACCGCTAATAAGCGTTCATAGAAGACTCGGCTATTTGCAAAGAAAAATGAGACATTTCATGCTATTTCACCTTGCGTTCAAATGCACATAGCAATAATTTTTATTTATAGCCATAATCGCATGCTTATCTACGTATATACATCAATATAAGCGCATTCATTCTCATGTGAATACAATGGGAAATGCTGATGCGAAAGATTTGAAAGTTCACGCTACCGGCAAACGCTTCTAAGCAATTGGTAGATATACACATGGAATGCATTGATGCAAAACAGAAATAATGCAGCACCTACTTTGCCCTGTGTGCCATCACATTAATGTCCATATCATTTAGCTATATTTATATAATGCGCTTGGGAATCGCGGCTTAGCAATGGATGTGCCATGCAGCACACAAGCAGCGTGGTAAAATCGCTTTATTAAAATAACGGTGCAGCGTAGCAAATGTTACCAAATTAATAACCGTACATCTTCCGGCTCTCAGCGCTTAATTGCTTGTGCACTTCGACTTCCACTCCGGCCAAAGCGACGAGCACACTAGCATGAAAAACAAATCAACGGTTGCCTCGATTTAGTAAACTGTCAAATTATCATTGAATTACTGATGTTGCAAGTGCCACGCGCCAGTTAGTTTAAATGTTGTGCGCGCGAGGTGGTCTGACAGCTGCTGTCACTGTAGTGCTGTCATTGCAGCCAAACGCAGCGATGCTCATACAAGGACCTACAAAATACTGGCTGACTTTCAATTGATACAGTGCCGCGCGGCGCATGCGTGCCACAGACGCACATTAATTATAATGAGCGCGGGCTCAACATGAAGTGGCTGTCGCTGCTTTTGCTGCGGCAAGTACATTTATGGTGTTGCAGCAATTTTGTTCTACATCAGAAATCACACTTAAGCGCATCGTTGATGCGCGCGCCAACACCATGTCTGCCGCAACCGCCTACCGCTTGCCGTCCAAATGTTTGCTTCTGCCGCCTGCCTGCGCTTTGGTTGCCATTACTGTTGTGTCGCCAATGTTGTCACTGGCGCTGTGCGCGACATGTAATTGCAGCGTTTGTACATACATATGTATGCATGTGTCGCTGTGTTGAAAGTTGGCCGCGGCATTCTGTCTGTTGCATGTGGTCAAAAGCGTGCAACGCGCCTCTTGTTACAAGTGTTGACAATAAACGTCAACATCGCTTGCTTGTTAATTTATTCGCTTGACGCGTTCAATGTGTCAAGTGTCGCGCCACATACGTTTTATACGTATAAGCGTTGAGCGCCAGAACAAATACACACCTTTTTGTGTACTTCAACTCAAACTTCGATGCCGTTTGATAGCCACACTTGTCACGGTAGGCAGTAAATAAAGTAGTAACAAGTTCTCTCCATTTACGCTGCAGCACTCAAGTGGAAAGTGTATAGAAATGCAATTTGCTCTTACAACATTGGAAAACGACAGCCAGCCAGCCGCCGCCACCGCCTGCAGTCATTGTTGCCGCTGCCACTGAACGAATTAAATTGGCTGAAATTGAATGAAGCGCGAAATTTATATCGATTGGTTGTAACATCGATGCTGGTTGAAGGTAAGCAACAATTGATATTTGCCTTTACTCTGCAAATATAAATAATTATTTAAGGCAACTATCGTCGCGGTGTGGTTAAAAGTGCGTACCTGCATTTGAAAGGATCCAAGTCCGATGACTGATCGGCAGAACAACTAGCTGAGAGATAAAGTTGTTTCCAATAGCTAACGCCCACATCAGTCTGACTCCGGCTACGCAGTCTACAGAAAGCAGCTTCTTACCATATTAGTGGCCTTCGATTGCGCTTAAAAAATAACCCAAATCAGGAAAACTCCGGCTTAATGGCCCACAGTGTTGTTGCGTTCAGCTTCTTACAGCAGTGGTGACTTTCGCCCCTCGCAAAAAAATAACCCTCATCAAACCAACTCACGCTACGCAGTTCACCCTATACTTAACTAGTTTCTCCTATCGGGCTTAGGCCAAAACAGTTTGGCCCAGGTTATACCGGTTGGCCTTTAAAGTATATACTTTTCGGACTGGAGCTTTTGTACCTTAGAGTCGCTGTACATTAGTTCCCTGCACTATGTCTATGCCATTGTAAATATCAAGCTACTTCCTACCGACTGTGATTGTTGTTTTTCAAGTGTTGTTGCAGCCTGATGCTTATCCTTCCTTTTTTATTATTTTGCCGACGGTTCGACCGTTTATTGTGGTTTTCTTTAGGGCCTATAAAATGAAAATAGGTTGGATAAACCATAACTTAAGTACACGTTCCGTCGCCCGTAAAATCAATTTTTTCGGGTCCCAGCGAATTCGATTAGCTTCACTCCGTTATCGGATATTTCGGCATGGAGGCTGAATTTTCCGATTAGTATAATGGTTTACAGAAGATAACTTTCGACGCCTTGTCCCTCACTTTGGTGAGGGAGTGAGCCCAAACGAGCGAAAAGTTGAGTCGCAAGTCTATACCTAATGCGGCGCCCCATTGAGCGCCTTTCTTGAATGGCAGCGATGTAAATCTAAGTCCTCCCGAGCACATCAACTACCCGAGATGGGGCTTATTCTAATTTTTTACTGGAATTCTTCTAAACCTGGCGTTTCCCACAACTCATCGAGCAACCTGAAACGGTGGCAATTTTTGAGGTAATATTTATATAGCGAGCCACTTGGTCCAACACAAACGCGCTTCAGTGAATACTTTGAAATGGTCCCTCTAAAACTTTTTCTCTCTGCGGTGGCTCAAGGTTCCACGCGGGTTGATTACCGCATATGCTACATGGGTTGCTCAGATTACCCATGGGTTTTTTGGTACGGACGTTGAGATAGCGCACTTTACATCAAGTGCCCGTATGAAACCACGATGAAGACGCCACCCCGGAACTGCTTTCGCATTACAAAAAGGTCATTTAAATATCCCCCCATCCACTTTTGTGATAAGGGGAGTCGGAATTGGCACTCCACAGAGGGTGTTCTGTCTTCAGTCCTATGGGCAGTGACATTGGGCCAACTATTGCGGCGCACGGATATGAGGTTGTCAGATTTGCTGGTGATGTTGCGGTTATCGTGCAGAGAAATTTCCAAAAAACTTTGGGCGATATCATCGAAGACGCTCTTGCTTCACTAGTTACTTTGACCAAAAAATGCGGGTTTTATGTTAACCCAGTTAAAACTGAGCTAGTCCTTTTTACCCGACGATAGAAAGTGCCGACTCTTACACCCCCTAAACTCGATGGCTTGAGCCAGATATTTAAACGTAGTGCCAAGTATCTCGGATTAGTTCTCGACAGTAAGCTGATCTGGTAAGACAACACAATGGAACAGCTCTCTTTACTCGCCGAAATGCGATTGGTGGAACGGGAGCCTTCTTCCTGGGTCTACACGGCCAATTCTGCTTTATGGAGCGCTTGTATGGTTGTGGCCTACCCTAAGTAAGGCTCTCAAAAAAGTTCAAAGAGTACAAAAATTTGCGGAACTTTGCATAAGCGGAGCTCTATTCTCTTAATTTGCCAAAGTGCTGAACGCGGAACGCTTATCCTCGAGTAGAGCATACCAGAAGCTGTTGGATGGACAAAGGCAATTGCACACAATCTGTTTGCATCTACTCACGCAGTCAGACAGCTCCAAAAGGTTTAAACTCTGTCGGGAGCTATTTAGAAACTGTATTAAATAACCACAGATCACTTCTACTCACAGAGAAGTTAACTGTTCGTCTCGTAAGGTGCCAGCACTAGTACAGAATGTCCAGGCAATGGAATGATGGTCGAACTTCTAAAAAAGCGCACTTTCCTTTCGCCATTTTGTTACAGATTAGGCATAGCGCTCACCAATAAACCAAAATTTTTCCTGGGCTTCATTAACTTTATCCCACAAAAATGCTTAATTTAGCGCAAAACAGCCAAATTAATTTCTCATTATCGTACACAGTAACCATTTAAATTTCCAAATGGGTAAAACATAAAACAAAAGTTGAGCGTTTTGTTCAAACAAATTTAGTGGAGTTTTTCTTCGAAGGCGTCGCACTGGAAATATTGAAGGTATTTCGCGAAAATAAAGTAGAAAAGGAAAAAATACTGGCCCCTGCTGAGTACACAAGTAAACTATGTATTTAATTCAATTGCGATGGCTACCATTTCGGCCGGCGGTAATTGCGCATTTTAACCCAGTTTTGGCCGAACAGAAGCCGCTACTACTGGAATGCTAATACATAATAGTGAGCAATGGTTAAGCAAAAAATTTAAGTTTATATGCGAATAACAAAACGAGCAAGATTGTGATGAGGAAAAGGATTTTCAAGCTAATAAGTAAAAAAAAAATAAAAACTTTTACAAAAATATGATTTTCATAAAATTGTAGCCAAATGCAGCGCCGGAGGACATCTACACCAACACGCCACTACAATCATTTAAGGCAGGCGAGGGTTAAGCGCCGGCCTAGAGGCAAGTTCAGTCTAGCCAAATTAAATGGCGAAAGGGCCAGTTAACGGCAGAGCGCGCAGGCGGAGTGGCGTTCAGGCGAGCGAAAAAATTACCCACTCGAACGCGCCTTCAAAAGTGTAATTTATTGTTGTTTATACAAAATAATGGCACTGCCTACTTGTTGCATGCACCATAGCCACCGAAAATACTTAAACGCCCTTCATTTGCCCGCACTAGCCGAAGCTATGTGTGAGTGTGAGTGTGTGTGTGTGTGTGTACCAACAACTACAACAACAACAACAAAACCAGCAACAAGTAGCCGTTCTTCGCCACTAACTAACAACCGTCTTATGGTAGGTTAATTTTATTGGCCAAATAAGCAGTTACCTGATGCGCTGACGACAAGCGAGCGCAACGTGCCGCATTTAATGGCGCAACAATGCGAAAAACGCGCTGAAGCAAAATGTAGCAAACTGACGCGACGAACGACGTCCACGACAACGCGAATGGAGGAAATAGAAATTAACATAAACAAAAATGTTTGCATTGCATTTGGGCGGTGCGCAGCGGTTCCCTGGCCATAGCTAGCTGCCTAGCCGTCGCGTTGGTGGTGGTTGGCTAGTTGGTTGTTGGTGGTGGCATGGTGGGTGGCTCGCCAGCGCAAGTGCATGGGGCATGAAAGTAAGCTAAGTACACTTGTGTCAAGCAAAAAACAATTAAACGTAATGCCAAACAAAAAGTGGACTGGACGCATTGCAGTGCACTGGCTGCCGCAAAATGTTGCATTCAATGCAGCAAACCGTTCAAGCGGCAGAGCAGCACAAAAAGTCGTTGTGTGTAGAGGGGAACTTCATATTTTATGGTCCACTGGAAAAGCAAAGCGCTGGTGGGGTGTGTGTGTGATTTTTTTGGTGTTGCTGGTGATGGCTATGGTGGCACAAATTAAAATGGCTTGCCACAGGTCAGGGGCACAGCAGTTTTGCATATGTTTGTTTCCAGGTTTTTTTTTGCAAACACTTTTGCGCTTTACAGCAACCATTGTGGCACGCAGCATTTTTCGCCAGCGGCTAAGTTCGAAATTCCGCAAACGTTGCAAACGGCTTACTTACACTCTCAAACACACACACACATACCTAGTTGCAAGCGAGTGCTGCAGACGTCTTTGCCGCAAATATAATTTCTATAATTTCACTCCACTTTTGCTTTTACAATTTTCCGTTCCGTTTTTCGGCAAGATTTTCACATGATTCACGCTGCTGCCTGCTTGCAATTGAAAATCACCTTATGGAAATGAGAACTTGAACTTTTCAACTGTCTGCAAGCGCTGGGCTTTCATTTTGTTAGCTATATGTGCGAATTTGTGTAGCTGTTGCCCTCGTAGCGCTTGTTATTGTTTTCGTCAGCAATCAAATTGCCTGCATCATTGTCGCTTGCCGCTTGCCGCTTTCAATGCGCACTTCGCTTGCCGCAGCGCTGCTACGACTAAATCGTGCATTTCGTGCAACGCGTGCAACTATGTCCTAGCTTTAAGGACGTGGTAGCGGGTGCAATACCCGCCTATTATTGCGCGCCCCAAAAATGTTGCACGTTGTTAACGAATGTACAGCAACAAAAACTGCGGCGAACAGCAATTGGAAGTACCGAAAACAAAACACAAAAATGTTAGCTGTAGAAGAATAACAGCATTGCACTGAAATGAATCGCACTTGCGCACACCATAAAGATCGCACTTGATCAGCCAATTTCAGCGGTCAATGTGCGGCAATGTGCAACGTGCAACATCATAAGCTGAAATACGTACACATGGATTATACGTACATGCTTGCATGTACATTAGACCGTACCAGAAAAAAAAGTTCGCTGTACACTCCTGAGTCTTTTGCAAGGCAATTTTGAAAAAAAAATATTTCTATGTACATTAGGCCGAGTAATTTCTTCGGCAAAACATTTTCGAACAAAGTGTATAGCAAATTCAAATTCCACGATTAACTCCAAGCAAAAATGGCGAAAAACCTATATAAAAAATACGTTTGACACTCCTAATTTTCAAAAGAAAAAGCAGTATATTTTTTCGTTCAGAAAAAATTATAATGCACTGATTTTTCTTTTAAAAATTGGTAGGGTCAAACATCATTTTCTGTATATTATTTATTACAATTTTTGCATAGCATCGAACTTAGAATTCGAATATGCCATCCACTTTTTTCGAAATTAAATTACTCCGTCCTAATGTGCATTTTTATACCTTTCATGAGCATGAAATGGTATTATAACTTTGGTTCGATGTTTGTAAGTACCAAAATAAAAAGAGATAGTCCCATTAAAATGTATACTTATATGATCAGAACGTCGAGCCGAGTCGATTTAGCCATGTCCAGCTGTCCGTCTGTCTGTCTGTCCGTTTGTGTGCATTCTAGTCTCTCAGTTTTCGAGATATCCGGATGAAATTTGGTAAGTGGGAGTATTTTTATATTCTATTTATCATTTGTCGGAACCGGAAGAATCGGTCCACTATAACATATAGCTCCCATACAACTGATTGTTCAGATATGAGATTTTTCATTATAACTCCTCAATTTATACAGCTAGGAACATGGAATTTTGCCATACTTGCACCCATTATCAACAGGATACTTACAGTGAAAATGGTAAAGATTTGGTCGCTATAACCTATAGCCTCCATGCAACTGATTGTTCAGATATGAGATTTTTTGTTATAACTTCTCCATTTATGCAGCTAGAAACATTAAATTTCGCACTATTTTCACTCATTATCAACAGAAAGTGTACAGTAAAATGAACAAATATCAGGTCACTATAACCTATTTATTGCCTCCATACAACTGATTGTTCAGATATGGGGTTTTACTGTAAAACTCCTTTATTTGGATAGCTAAAACTGATAAATTTCGTAAGCTATTTTATAAATAATAATACAAAGTTTAGTGAGAAAATCCTCAAAATCTATGCTGTATAAGCTTTATTCCCTATACCACTGATTGTTCAGATACCAGTTTTTGCGATATATCTCCTTTATGTAGGAAACTAAACCCATTAGTTATTTAAACAAATTTTATTGCCGAATATACATACCACCGAAAATAGTAAAAAGACGACCCCTAGGTTCGTGCAAAAAAATTTATTTTTTTTCAAAATTCCCTTGCAAAAATCACTTTTTTTATTTGATTGTAAGGTGGTACGGTCTAATGGGCATACGTGTATTCGTATTTGTGAATTAGAAAAAAGTTTCGCATGGCAATTTTCCACCTATTTGCTGTGCAATACCAGTTTTCGCCAAACTTTCATCTATCGCACTGTAGGCCGAACATACATATATACTGCAATACAAAACATACTCGTAAGATAAATTAAGACAAAATAAAAGTTGTTTGGCTAAATTTTTTGTATTAATGAAAATCTTTGGTTCTACTCTTCGATTATGTTTTTTATTATAACGTCTTAATTTCGGAACACCGAACCTATGTGAACTTTAACAAACTTAAACTACGTGTCAGTCAGTTGCGGACCCACGGGGGGTGTTTTAATACATAGACGCCATACTATACATACATATGCGCCATATTAAGACACACCCCGTGTGTCGGCCACTGACTAATACGTAGTTTAACACCCAAAATCCCCCTGCTGGCTCCGCCACTGAACACAGTGCACTACTTTCTTCACCAGCGGTAAAGTCTAGCCATCGGGAAGGCAAAAGCCTCCAAAGCCATTGGCAGAATTTGCCTATCATTCCACGCTACAAGAAGACATTGAATTTTCCTCTCTCCCACAAGGACTCAAGCAGCGGTAGGAGAGTTAGATGAGTGGTCGGAGGTCGTCGGTAACCCCTACTATTTAACATCTACATCTCGAAGCTTCTTCTGCCACCAGATCTGACTTTATGCGCAGACTAATGTTCTATATTGGCGAAACTAATGGCTATCTTTCCGAATTTTTTCGCTTTTTCACTGCACGGAGCCTAGCCCTCTCATAGACGACATCAACGGCGACTCTTTTCACTACCTGGTCCAAGGAAGCCAGGTTTCATCTAGGCATTCACGTAAATTGCACACCAATTTTTACGGTCGAAACTCGAAAATTTTGGTGAGGTCATCTTTGACATCGTGCTCTTCTTCTCCGTGCACATAACCGCAATTGCCAATAAAGACAAAGAGACATTGCTGACAACAAATAAGGCAAATTGGCTGGCCGTTTTTGAACTATTCTGCACCTGCTTGATCGCCAAGGGCTATTTGGACTCAGTGCTGTAAGCATGTCAGAACGCTGCACTCCGGACAGCGTCAGGATGCCTTCTTATGTCGCTTGAAAACCACCTGCATAACGAGGCACTAATGTTGTCGTCATTCGACTCATTCGATTGCATTGTCCTACGGCACCCAACAGCTGGAAGTTCAGCTTGGAAGTGGCTCCATTGATCTGCTGCTTGTAGTACAAGTTGTTTCGAGTACACGCCTCCTTGGACCTAGTTGTTCAATTCAGATCCACCAGTGTGAAATCAAATACTTAGCCCTGGTTTAGAAATTGTCGAATTTTTATTGGTAGCTCTCACACTGACACTGAGTTAAAATGTTGATTCTATTTCACTGATAACGGAAATAAACCTCACTTTTCTCTTGGGGAATATACCAAGTCCGTGTTCGCTGTGGTGGAAAATGTGTGGAGAAATATTAGTTTACGTGTCTATAGTGACAGCGAAGCTCGCAGCCATTATCTAAAACCAAGTGAATATTTCGCTCAGAAATTACTGGGTATAGCGAGAACCAGTACGTGGGATAGCTTCTGAGAGAATTGGCTTGCCGGCCAATTCCTTTTTTCTATCGAAGCTGCCGTGACGAAGAAAAGTTGTTTATTTTTTTGTGGTATTTCCGTGCATCCGCCATTGCGAAATGCAACACTGTGCACCTTAACAGCCTGCCAGACGCAACCAAACAACACCCACGATTTTACGCGTGCTGCAATCATCAGCCGCTATATTGGATTAAGTTGGTTGTTGGTTGAACAACTCACTGGCCATGGCGGGAGATCGCGCAAATGCGATCACGCTTAAAGTGATGCTGGAAAGTATTGAAAAACGCTTCCTATGTACTTCAGAGCATGCGCACTCACATACCAATAGAGCACCCACTCTAACAACGTACCAAATGACCTGACTTGTTGCACCGTCACAACAACAACTTTATCAACTGTGCGGAAATATCTCAAATTGGCCCATTAAATTTGCCAAACGATCAGCGCGTCCTTAGCGCGCCACCACTCTTCATCACTGGACGGAATACTAGAACATATTGTATACAAAGATACATACACATTCCAGTTCTAGTACCTATGTATATTTGGCTTTGCTATGCTGTGGACGGCTATATGCGGTCAATTCGTGCGTCCAACTACCATCATGTCACCCGCTCTGTGTGCCCCTAGTTACCTGCAAAAATGGTTTGCTCATCGCTTTGCGCATTGAATGCGTTGCACTGGTCTAGTCTATTCACTTCACTAAGTGGGTGAATGTTCTGCCGAATTTCAGACCATATACATAGATACGCTTTTTTGTTGTTGTCTTTTGCTGTCGTTGATCCACGTTTGTGCGCGCCTTACAACATTTCTAATTTAATTCTCAATTTCATGTACATACTCCTAGTTCTATCTAGCGCTCGATTTTGTGTGTGTTTTTTTTTTTGTTTTTTTTTGTGGTTCGATTTTATTCAGCTGCTCGCGATCTTTTGTCCACTAACGTCTCACACTTTACGAGTGGACGTCCGAAAGTCGTGATTTGAAAATTGTTTCCTCGCCGCTTCGGGATGAGTTAAGTGCGGATTTTCACGCAACGACACGCAGCGCCGATCAGATGCGATGATGGGAGTGTGAACGTGACCTGAAATAAATATGTTTTCCAGTACTTTATATCTATTGCAAATATCTAGTGGTTTTTGCGTCGGTGGTGATGGAGGTAGGGATAATGGCAAAGGTGTAGTATGGCCGAGTATTTTACAAAATTATGTGATGTGAGCGAAAATTGAGTGAAGTATGGAAGCATCTAATTTCACCTTGTTTGGCGATATTAGAAAGTCATTAAAGCTAAAGCGGTGCTTGGAATCGAAGTGTACGTATATGTACGTGTACGTATATGTATGAAAGTTACATATTTTTATATAGCATTTACACATACATTTTTGTATGTATGTATATACTTAAGTTAACGTAAGTATGTATTTATAGATATCCGATCTCTTGAAATTAATAAATAAAACCAATTAGCTTTGCTCTATAAAGCGGCGACATTTTACAACTCACTCCTGAACGCAGTTACCATAGCCAGCACAGCCCTCCGTGGACTTGCTGCGGCAAGTGACACCACTTTATTCGACCGTTTTTTCACCCGAAAGGTCTCGTCTGAGTAGGTGACTAACGACAGAGTATGATGAACAATTCTAAAAGAGCCTTGGATTCCCGTACGGGTTCAAGTTCTGCCGCTGGACAAGGCAATTAAACCAGGTCCAAAGCCTCGGCACCGAAATTGCCCAACACAAGTGCCCTTAGGTAAGCTGCGCCATAAGGGTAAGGCTACACTTCCTGTGGGTAAGCCTTCCTCTGGAGAAACCGGCAAGTTTAAGAACCGCAACGGAAGTTGTAAGCCAGTGGAAGGCACACATGCGGCCCGTCTCTAGGGCCGACATGGTAATTTCATTAAATCAGTCAAAGTAACGAAGTCCTGCACGGACAGCCAATCGACTGCCATGACTTTACGCGAATACTTCGGCAGCGGCAGAGGCAAATAACCCCTGCTTCTGCAAAGCTCTAAAGAAGGTTGCTCCACTAGTCAGGGCTCAACGCGAAAATCTTCAGAACACTCGGCTCCATTCCTAAAAAGGAATTGACAATGGAGCAGAAAACAAAATTCGGAATGAGCAAAAGAAAATATCGCGGCTAGTCAAAAGCGGCGGCTTTGATGAACCCACACCTCTTACACCTCCAAGCACTGAAACCTGCGGAGAATATCAACACGAGGCCTCTGTCGATGGAGACGGAACCAATGTCCCACCGTCCGGCTATTCCAAGGTATGAAGAGCAATAAAAATCTGCTGCAGTTAATGGCTTACCAACTGAGAAATGCATGCCCGACGATTGCAATTTAAGTGTGCTCCTTCCAAGACAAGCACAAGAAAGGTGCTATCGTGGTGTCAGCTTTCTAAGCATCGGCTATAAGGTCTTATCGAGCGTATTGGTTAAAAGGTAAAGGCCCGCTAATAACGAACTGATTGAGCATTGCCTTTAGACGTGGTAAATTAACCATAGACTAGGTATTCACTATTTGGAAGAGACCTGCGAGATCAGTATCGACGCACACCATCACTTTATCAAGTCGTTTGATTGACGCGATGTCTAAATTAAGTATCCGCGGCTGTATAAAATGACAAAACCATCAGTAGCGTCAGAATTGCGAAGGATCATTCTGAGTCGTTTGATACCAAACTAGTTTCAAAGCGACTACCTTGTGTGTGAATTCTTTAATATGAGGTGTAAAAGATAATACTAAAGAGCTGAAGAACTGAAGAACAGAACCACTCAGCTGCAAGTTTTTACACGAGCGTAGAATTACTGGCATATGTAAATGACATTGACATAAGCGGTAACAACAAATTCAACGTCTGTCCGCCTTCTCGAAATTGGATATAGAAGCAAAGCATGTGGGTCTGGTGGTGAACGAGAACCAACCGAAATGTGGTCTTTCACCAAGCATTTTCGACAAATACAGGCATTAACACCAGTACCGACGTCTCAACAAAAGGTGCTACTTTGGCCTGAGTAGGAAATTGAGAAGTCTGTCATCGTACAAAATATATTTTTTGAAGTCGAGAGATATGCAATGAATTCACTTCGCTCATTTGTATTTAAGTACTTGACCCCACGCAGTACTTACAACAATTGCATGTGCAATTCTCCCTCGAGTCACGCAGTGTTAATGTGCTACATATGCCACATTACCAACGAGATCATTTACACGCCACGCTTGCGCAAAAATTCCACATCATCTCATATCGAAGCGCAGAGATCTAAACGGAGTAGCGGAAAATGTGGCATGCCGAAATGCCGCTAATTCTTCCACGCTGCTGCTACTTCCTGCTCGATAACTCATATACAATATATACCTAATGTAAGTGCGATATGGCGATCGTGTTACAAACGCTTTTGGCCCTTACGCAAACGCAACATTCAGCAGAGTACCACATAGCACAGTGCAGGGCAACCGTTGCTTTTCGTATCACATTCAACGCCGAAATGTATCGCTCCCGACAATTCGTTGCAGTCGCAATTATGATTGATCGGCCTGCAAGGTTCAGAGGTCAATTGCTGCAGAGCATGCAGCACCAACTGAGCTGATATCAACTACATTTGGGTTTGTGTGCAGCAGTGAGATTTTACTTGGAATATGTATGTTTTGTTTGTCTTGGCTGCCTTAGCGGCACACAGCTCGTTTGTATTCCCAAGCGTTCTTGCCTTGGCCTTCGTGTAACACATCCATTGCGCTGCTGCAATTATAGCAATCGATACGTAAAGGCAATAAATTTTTCTCCTATTACGTTGAGGGCAGATTCTCTTAAATGCCTGTTGCCCGAGCGCTTATTGGCAACTTTACACTTTCAAGCTGGCAAAATTTTATTTGAGTGTTCCTCGCGTACTGGTATAGTTAGAAATAAGCGCGCGCTGTTGCACGTTGCTAACTTTTCGGCCGCTACCCCAATCAATCGAGATCGCAATCGCCGCCGTTTAATGCTTTGATTCCCATTGCTCATAGCTGAACATTGCGTTGCAAAGTGCTGCACCGGTAGCTATAGCAGTGGCACTGGCAGTGGCAGGCAGCAGCACCAGCTTCCATAGCTACCTCATTGGTATTGCACCGTTTCGATTTATGTCTGCTGCCTCAGTTCATCCTCATCCTGGGAGCACATCAAGATGTTAACTTGCAAAAAAATTTTCGCAGCAGTTGTTGTTGCTGTGGCAACTGCTGCCGCCAAGCTCACCAATCGTGATCGATTACCGATCGAATGTTTTTCTTATTGTTTTAGTTGTTGCTCCTGAAATTTTGTAGTTTTGCTCTTTAGCTCGCGATGGATTCGATATGCGGCGACAGATTCGTTACAGAGCAATCGTGCTGCCAGCAAAAAGCTACAGCTCAACCGATGCAATAGCAATAGGAGTAAAGTGCCTATGTGTTGTTGATTTTATTTCCATTAAGTGTGCGATACGCTTGCTAGAACTGTTTAATCTGTGTAATAGATGCTCTAAGAAGAGCCATGAAGAAATGCTATTGCCCTGAAACGTATTTGGTTTCGGCAAGGTTAAATTTCAAAGACTCTCAAAGCTGGAAGTTTGATCAACACTTCAGAACCTAGAACCTGTTTGTGATCCTAACTTCTGGTTTACTGCCAGTTAGCCAGGAAGGATAACAAGTACATATCTTCCAACTAAGATTCACTATTCGTTAATGGTCTTTTCGCAAATTAGTTAGAAGTCTCTTGGATTTCGCCTCTCCTCTTTCATTCACCAGTGGAGAGTCATCCTGTAGTTCCCCCGCATTCTAGAAGCTCTCCTGGAATCCTTTTGATGTACCACAGAAAAGATATATTCCACATTGTTTGATTATTAATGCTGCCTGATTGTCCGACCTGATATTAACGTTGCGCTTGCACTAGGAAGACATTTAGGCATTAGGCACAAATTTCAATTGCTAACATTTTCATCTCAAATGTGAACAAATTTCAAAGCTGCCCAAGACTTCCTCTTGGAAAATGCTTGTATCATTCCCTAGACTGAGAGACAAGAAGACGCAAAGTTCCTCGGAGAACAATCCTGCCTCCACACCGCAGTCCATCGTTGAGTCTCTTTGTAGAGAGAGTTGGCCTCTTTGCCCGATCTGCCACTTATACATGTTTTTCTGGATGGGAACCTTATTTGTGTATTATTGGAGTTGAAAGGCGGTCTTTTGTCGTGATTGTATTTCGTGCCGTGCCCAAATTGGTGAGTGTCACATAGTCCTGAATATCTAAGTCTGATCGCAGATATCGTGGCAACTTATTTCAGATGGAAATCGTGGGGAACTCTACCTCTACAATTGGAGGAAATGATGGTTAGTATACTCCGAATGTTGGCAGACATGATTAGTAGGCCAACCGAAGATTTTCTATAATCATGGATCACTGGAATTTAATTTCCGATATATATTCGATATTCATTCAGTGACCAGTCAACATCACTACAAATTGTCTGCAGTCCCATTTGCTCAATGAAAGCAAGTACCTGCGTTTGGGGGCAACATAATTTTTGGCCACCTGCAAGCTTGAGCTTGAAGCCTCCGAGCAACTTCTGTGCGAAATTTTCACTCAGGTTCTGAGCTTCGACATCTGAATGCCGGAGTGCATTAACTAGTTATACACCGAGGAAGGTAGAGCCAGGCAAAATGGTCAGATGCCTCATTACCGAATACTTAAAGACCTTGCACCCAGAATAAAAATATTATGTTAGGTTTCCCAACATAATTTAGTTGAGACTTACATTGCATAGTTAGAGGACTTGCCAGTGCCTTGAGTGCAGCTTGGCCATGGCCTTGATGATTGAAAATACCACGACTTTAAATACGAAGGCATGATCCCCAAAAGAGAAGTGAAGATATTTCCCGCAACTTCCTATATATACTCCAGCTCCTCACCCTGTATCAGCTTCGTAGCCATTAGTAAAGATTCTACAATATGTACGCCTGGGCTCAGTAGTGGGGTTAAACCAGAACTCGACATTGTAGCTTTTTTTGGCTTCCTGTGACGGATAGATAAATCTTGGCACCCAGCTCGGTAGTAATGTGCTCTTAATTCCAAGAGTATTCAAACAGTTGTTTACCAATTTCGATGTTATTGCTTGGGACTTTAGCTCTAGGAAGGTATCCTGACGATCCGACACACTATAATGCAGATATTTTTAAATAGTGTGCCTCTTATGAGGAATTCTCTGGCACAGATCTCTATATTATGAATCTCTGCTTGGAAAATGGCTGCGAAGCTGACCATTGGTATCAATATTTTGATATCGGCCTAACTATACCAGCTCCAGTTTTTCAGTCTTCAAATTTTGATCTATCAGTGTACTAAACTTGATCTCCTGGTGTGGTATATGGGTTTCCTGTACTCCAGGATGCTCAGTCCGCGATAGATGTCAAGGTTCTATGATCTTAAAATCCAGAGCCTTTTCAATATTCAACTTAAGCCTATTAATGGCAGTCTCAGTGGATTTTCCTGGTTGATAGGCAAATTAGTTCTTATTCCGTAGTCGTTCCGTTAGGTTTATTTCACTCGTATGCTGATGCAAGATTTTCTTCATACTTTTTGGAAAAAAGGAGCTGAGACGAATCGGTCCGTAAGATAATCGCATCTGATCCGGTCTACTTGCCTTCGATAAAAATATGACCTTAGCCTCTGTCCAGCTTCTGGGAATATGACACAGGAATACACCTAAATATTTTATTTTGGAAGAAATCTGAATAGTGACTCCTTAACTGCAGGTGGTAATAGGGCCGTCCAACTTTCTCCTTCTAGTAAAGAGCACAACACTAGTTTTGTTTGGGTTATCGGACAGTTCATTCTCACTACAACAAGTGCCAATCATGTTCAGTGTCATTTGTGTTTTCCTACAAATGACTGACAGAGAAGAGCCTATAATGAGGCAAACCTGGCCAGTTTGACCAGCAAGGAATCCACTATCCAGCACTAGAGTACGGGAGAAAATACATATTGACTCCCTTTTCCGTAATAGTAATGACTCTCTGCGCTACGATTTAACGAATCCACTTTACCAGAACAGAATCCACTCCATGCCTTAGAGCCGAGCTGTACATGTTAACGAAGGAGACAATATCAAAACTTCCCAGATATGGCATTACTAATTATAGCAACCAAATTTTGCCGAGCTCACACGATTTCTCCACCTAATAGGCAGGTTGATGCAAGGAAAGAGCATGTGATGGAAGCGCCTAACCAATCTGTCTAACATTTCAGCATGTAGGACATAATGCTAATGGGCTGAAGCATTTAGAGCTAGTATAGTCGTAGCTACCATACATAGCCTATATATATCACAAGGTCAAAAATGGCATGATAGTTGTATCTCTAGATTAAATCAGTAGTTGTAGATTTGAGTGATTCTAAGAAATTCACAGCCCACGGAAAATTACCATTGTCAAAACTCAATTTGTTGTAAATTTACTCTATTTTTGGATCAAACATCAAAAGATGATGTAATGTGGAACGATTTTCCTTCATCCCTTGTCAAATTTGTTTTGGAGACAAACCGGTCTCGGCGTTATGCCATATTGACTGTAATTTTTCGTTCGAACGAAAAATTAAAAATGACACTGGAGATGGCACAACGCCGAAACCGGTTTGTTTCCAAGCCAAATTTGACAAGCGATGACGGAAAATCGTTCCACATTACAACACACTTCTACCCTGTCGGAAACATAAACAACGAAACGGACCACTAAAGATGACTTCAGTGATGAAATTTCCAAACTATCGCGATATCGATATCATTTTCTGCCTGAAATATTTACACCCATATCTATAAAAAAACAAAATGGTATTCATCTAAACATTTAAATACCTCGTAAACGCATAAACCTCGTAAATAAATCGGTTTTCCATACAAAATTAAGTAAGTTTACGAGGTTTATGTGGTAGCGAGGCATTTACGTGTATAGATGAATACCCCTATAGATTTAAAATGCTTTATAAATCTAAAACCTAAAAGGCAATTTATACTTTTTTTGAATCTATTTTATTTTGTTTGAATACGGTTATTAGAGTTTATTATTTAGTTTTAAGAGTTATGAATATTCTTCACGCTACATCCTTGCATACATATGTATGTGCGTGAGGGTATGTGCACTTGACTTTACCATTGACCTGCTGCTTGAAAAGAAGCTTCACTTGGCTTACGCCTGTCGTTGACCACAACGCGTTGAGTTCACTCATCTCACGCTTCGAGGCAATTTCATTGCCGAAACGAAAAATCGATCTGCCTAAGTCTATCTGCACACTGGTCGTCCAATCATGGTTTGTGAAAAAGTTAATATTTGCATTAAAATTGCATAAAAAATAGTATTTCATTTGTGGAAATTATTAAAAAGTCGATAATTGCAATAAAATTCAATAAGTGTGAGAGTTTTAACTATCAAATATGACGAAATCGTAAAAAGTCTCTGCGTGCGTGCACAAAACATATTTCAGGAAAAGAAAAGAAGAGGGATTAATGAAAAATTGTGTTTAAAATTGTTGAAGCACAGTTTATAATTTTAAAATTGCATGTTTTTGTAAAAATTTCGCGAAATATCAACCGAGAAAACAGAAAATACCTGCTTTAAGATAATTTCTAGACGCCAAATGAATTGTAATATCACGATAGAGTGTGCGAAAGTGTAGCCGTCGTGTAATCATTGCATCATGGTTGTGACGATGAAGCAACTATGATTTCACGACCAATGTGCAGAAAGCCTAGCAAAATCGACTAAAATAAAAATCTCAACAACAAAAGTGTAAAGCAGTGTGTGCATTGTTCAACTATGAGTTCAACATTTGCTTTCAACTCAACGCAGGGTTGCGCGAAAAAAAGTTGGATGGCTAAATCTTGGCTGGCACCCAATTTTGTTGAAGGCGATTACTTGAAAGGCCGTTCAACCAAAAGTTGAATTCAAATTTGGACAATGCAAAACGCCTTTTTGTGCCGACTATTTTGATACTTTTTTATATTTTGATATTTTTAGCCATTCAACTCCCTTTCGTGCAACCCTGCATCGAGTTGAACGCAAATGTTGAGCGCAAAGTTGAACAATGCAAACACTGCTTAAGACACAGCAAAGAAGCAACACAACTGCAAGATCAGAAGCAAAGGCGAAACAGTCACAAGTGCACTACAAACGTAGTTGTTGTTGTTGCTGATCGCCCTGCTGCTACAGCTGCTTACCTGACTGCTGCTGCTGTTTACACGGAATTTGTACTGATTGCTGCTAGTCATGCCTGATTTGTCGATTCACCATTTTCGATTAAACTGCGGCGCACTCAGCCAGGCCACACCAACTTGAACACACACACACAATTTTGCATGCTGACAGTGCAACAACTGCGCGCGTATGTATATACGTTTCGCAATGATTTTTCCACCGAAATTAAATGCATTCACTAAGTCAGCGTTTAATTGGTGGCGATTTTTTTCTGCACAAATTTCCTCTTCTATTTATTTATGCTGTAGATTTATTTAAAACGTTGATTGAAGTGCTTCGGAGCCACCGATCACTTGATGGGTGACTTATCAGCTGCTATTATAAAGTCGATTTTGGCGCTGCACCTCAGTGGCTAATCAGGTTCATTGCTTTACCATTTCCGAATCTAATACAGTATATTTTGCTTAGCTGCCCATCCTTAATTGCACGAAAACTTGTGCGCTTAACCGAAAAAAGCACTTAAGCGAATTTTCTTTAGTACTTTAATGAGGAAGGTATCCGAATCCCTATAAAACCAAATAATGGAGAAGCACTTACTACATAGAAATCACTGCAAGCGAAATTTTTTCGAACGGTATCTAATTATCTATATAACTACATAAAGTTATAGCCGTTTTCGTGGTTCTGCGAGATGAGCAAAATAAATAAAAGCTTGTAAAATTACGGTAAGTTTAGAGCCAGTGCAGGTAAAAGTAATACTTTCTTAGATAATTGATTATAGTTGCACAATTTTTAAGGCAGGTATCGCTAATGTGCAGGTATGTTGAATGCATCTATCGGAGAAGTTTATTTATAAATGTTAAAAATAATGCTGCTGATGCGCATTTTGGGGTAGGCATCTTAAATGTGCAGCTAAGCATAAAGGCAGCAAAGCAAAATATACTGTATTTTTGTTTATCTTTTTAATATTGTTTGGGAAAAAATGACGCTGGCTTGTCATTACTTTAGTTCAGTGGAATATTGACACCAGTAAAGGTTTTTGCGGGAACAAAAATACCCAAAAGTCTCACCTGTATGCATACGCCTAGCCAAGAATAGGGTTAGTTTAGTGCCAGCCCTGCCTAGTTGTTTAAACCTTAATCTTACAAAAGCTGAGAAGGGAATGCTGAAATGATTTCTGCTTATCATTCTCATTGCAGCGACAGCAACAGGTGTCCGAAATGACGTTAAAGCGACTGCATTGAATGACGATATTTTCGATCAGAACTTACCGAACTGAGTAGAAAAAATTCCAGCTGGGACGGGTTAATCACAAGGTTATAATAGCCAATTCATCAGCAGCTTTCTGCAATGTCACCATGCCCTGGAATCAAAATCAGCTTGATTTGGAAGCACATAATAAAATGTGACCGTAAGAGGACATTCCCTCGATATTGGAGATTGCACCAACCTGGATTTTTTCGTTTTAAAAGATTCTTCTATAACTTTAACACCGTTGAATGATAAGTGGAGTCCGCTGATCTGCCTTTTAATTAGGCGTGCTGAAAGAGAGATATCTTGACACAAGTCAATCACCGAGGATCTTCAATAAGAATGAGGGGAGACTGGTAAGGCTGGAATCCTTAAGAGCCAGCGGCCTTTTTTCCAGTACAGTTAATCGCACACGGTTCAGGAATTTGTTGGCAAGTGAGCGTCGAGTTGAAGCTTAACTACAAGTATGGATATTTGGGGTGTCACAGACTCAAAATCTGCGGAAACACATTGACAGCTATATGACTATGACTCCTATATAAACAAATAAACGGAGAATATGAAGGGGATAAATAGGTATTTGGGGAAAATATTCAATGTTGAAATGATTAGTCCATATTGTAAGGATCCACAATCTTTTATCATAATTAACACACATACCGTTTTTAGTCTTCTTCGACATGAGCTCGAAGGTCTGTTCACAATTAAATTCTTAGCTATTCCTCAAAATTCATCTCCCAGTTACCGCGCTCATTCGTTATATACCCTAGGGGTATAATATTTCCCGTAAGCAGCCCTCCACGTTTTCGCAGAATTTCTTTCGCGTGTTAAAGACGCGTGTTCCTGGCTGCAGTGACAAACACCTATATAGAAATATATATGTCCTCTCTTATAATAAAATGGAAAAGTAGCTCACCTCTTGCCGAAATTCCCCCAGCATGAGTGTCAATAAGTCAGAGCCAATAACAACCACAATCTTCCGACATATCGTCTCGGCTAGGGCCATATACACGGATATTGACCAAATCTTCTCAGTGCCGCCTTCCGGGCTAGCAGGTACCTTATATCCATAGCTAAGATTAGTTAAAAAAGAAAAATAAAATAATGAAATGGCAGATCCAATAGTGGAAATTACATGTAAATAGTTCGTTTCTGATGAACATGCTGGTTCTTGGTTTACCTGTTTGTTTTTATGCTTCACATTGTATTTAGACGTTCTGATACGAGTACCCATCTCCACCATAGCTCGTGTATCAAGGCTACATCACCTCCACCTTCCCGAAGGTGGATTCAAAACAGAGTTTCGCATTATACTGGGCCCGCCCGTAAAAATCGAAAGCAAATAAAAGACTTCAAAGATGTCAAACATTGACTTTAACAGATTTGACGAGCCCCAGACTACGAATTACAATAGGTTTATTTCTATCCATCTAATAGAGGAAGCAGGCGTTTTTTACGAGTTCTATTTCTCGTCGGAAAAGCCAGCCCTCGTGACAATACCTTCGACAATTGAAGGAGGCTGATCGTCTCTGACCCCTCCGCTGACCCCTCTCCTCGTACCGCTTGGTCATATGAATACATTCCCGAAGAAAAGAGTCTCAGTGTACTCTGTCAACATTACAATAAAGGTCGTCCTGCTGTTTTCCCCAGTTACAACGTTCGTATGAGTGATGAAAGGCCAACGGACATCATCAAAGCCGCTTCTGATAACAGGGCTCCGTTCAAATTGGAAAGTTTTCTGGCCGAACCATTGGAACCAACCGAGGTTTCAAAGAAAATGACTCTCGACGAGAGAATCAAAGTATGTGGAGTGGAATTGTGGATGGCCGGAAAAACCAAGATAAACAACTTTTTCCAAGTACTCATGCTGTCCATTGTATTTACGGCTAAGAAACATGACTTATAAAAAGAGTGAGGTGGGAATGCATAGCTCCTGTACACACTTACCAGACTCCTTCATGAATCTTAACAGCTTGGTGAGGAAAAGAGAAAGGCCGGACAGCGACAGGGAAAATGTTCTGTACTATCCTTATTCTGCAAACAAGATGAATGCAGTGGTTCGTAGATGACGCTTATAGTATCCATATGCCGTCCCCATGGATTGTGCCCCATAATCAGTCCTATCTGAGCTCTTACATAGCTCCTTCTATGTGTGAGAAGGAATTTTGCTACCACCCCGCTGTGCTGGGCCGGCTCAATAAGACGCTCCAGGCAACCGCAGGTCGTCAATTCATCAGCCAGCTCGTTGCATTGAACACCATAGTCTCCTGGCACCCATGCAGGCTCATTCCACCTTGTAACGAAGTTCAGCCTTACATTCTGAGACTATTATTGAAGAGGTCCGAGGGGGCCTTAGAGCAGCTTGGCTGTCACTGTAGATCCTGATTTTATGTTCGCGCCCCTTTTTGTTAATTTTACGGTCTGCCGCTATCAGTATTTCAAAGACTTGCGATTGAAAGATCATTGCCATTGCACGCAAAGCAGTGAAGCATTTGAAGTTACCGTCCAGACTCCATCCAACTCCAGTGCCATTCTCATTCTTTGAGCCGTCGGTGAGACAGTTTTCACAGAGCTTACCAAGGGAGAGTCTGTATGCCGCGAAATACTTTCTTCCAAAGAAGACTCCGTGTAATAGGCTGCTTAACACAGAAACTGTGGTTTTGACCATTGTTCTGCACCACCATACTATAGCAGAGTATGTGACAATTGGTCTGGATAAAACTTTCTATATCCAAAACGCCATAGCCGGTATCGGACACCCGGCCTTGCTATAAGTTCTCCGACACTTTCCGAAAACTTCCAGCGCTCGGTTTGCTTTCACAGACAGATAACTGGAATAAGCCGTTCATGTGAATGATGTTGCAACGGCGAAAGGACCTTTCAGTTCGTTATACGTGGGTGAGCAACGAAAGCAAAGATGATATCACAACAATGTTAGTACAAAGTGAAGAAACGACTCTGTACACTTGGTGGCAATAACCGGCACTACTTTGCATGACTGCTATATCCAGCGCTTGATACAACCCAAAATCTCGAATTTCTATGAGATCAATAAATCAAAGTGTAAAGAAACAAGAAAGCTTATGAAATTCATTCAGAGTTCCAAATGAAAGCTGAGATACTGTATGAGAAATTAAAAAGAACCCTGCGGTAATACTGGGGGCCACAGAATTCGAGTGTGACCTTCTTGAAATGGCCGCGTTAGAATGGTTGCGCCTTAAGAACTGGGCGCAGCGATAGAAAATTACACATATACATAAAACCTATGTAGCTGCGCGTGCTTCACATTCGCCCCTTAACCCCAACACAATACGTGCGCGGGTGTCTCTGCCGCCGCGCCACGCCAGACAGAGCATAAGCAGCAGCAGCGTAAATCGCTCACGATCGAGCTGCTACAACGCCTGCAGCCTTCATATATTTCCTCTGCCACATATGCATGATTGTACATACATTTTGAATACAAGTATGTACATAGCAGCAGCTTTAGCTTTGGCTCGCGGCTGTCAGCAAGTAGATAATAATCGCACACATGTGAGCGCTGATGGGCTGCGAGTAAGGCTAGCTGGCAGGCGCGTTATGGAACGCAATAGCGCGCTGCTTACGAGTACATAATACGATTGTGACCATGCATGCTGGCACACACTCTGCAGCCGTAATCGAGTTGTAACTATCGACATGAAATCCATCGAAGCCAAGAACCACTTACTTGTAGCATTTAGATGTGGCATACTCGTATGATAGGCGGCAAGTACCAATGTATATGTAGTGGGCAAATTTTCCAGCAGTTACAGCAATTCAGTGACGGCATGGCTTAACTAGATAGCAGCATGCGCGCGCGTTCGACGATTTAGCGGCTTACGCGATGGACAGGCATAATCTTATCTGCGTGCGTTGCTGTTGTGAGCCACTTGGCTGATGGACGCCCTAAACAACAATACCTATTATCGCGCTGATACCTTGTTGAAAGCGGGTGCGCGCAATATTTCTCCTTAGCAAATAGACTGAACAGGCAATTGAGTTCAGCAGTTTGCTCTGTACCTACATGCATATGTATAAGAAGTCTGTTAGTCAGCGCGCTGGCGATGACTCAGGCAGTCGTGGTTTGCGGCGAGCAATCATGTCAAAACTTTTCCCATTTGTGGGAATTATTTGCCGTTGTAGCCTAGGCTGCTGGCACTACATATTTTTTTGTGTGTCCGCAATTTTTGTTCTGCCGCAGCTATAGCGGCATGTTGAAGTGTTAAGTGCCCTAAAATGCAGCTCCGCATAGCGCTAAACTAAAAAAGAGAAAATAATATTCAAAGAAATAATAAAACAATTGCAACTGATTTTTACTTCAAAACAAAAAGGGAACAACCACTATGCTCTTGCATTGCGGCGCAACTCGTAATTTTGCTATTTTATTAAAACGTTTTTAAACTAGAAAATTGCGCGCGCCATCCGAAAAGGTGGCATAAATTGCCATGCGCCGCGCCGCGCCACGCCGCACCGCTAGCCGGCCTCCAACACTGATTGCAGATACTTCCTATGTCCACGTCAAGTGCGAAGGTGTTGAGTTGCCACAAATGCGCACACAAATACACATGCAAATAAATAGACGGACGTATGTAAGTGCATGCGATGTGTGTGCGTTGACCGCGGGGTGGTTGGAGCGCGGCAACCGCTGACAAACGGGCAGCAGTGGACACTGTGATTTCTGGCAGTCGTGAGGCACGAAAAACGAATTGGTTGTCTAGGCATTACAAAGCTCCGTGCTCACATTCGTGCATACTTTGCTTACTCGCACAAGCACCGGTTGATAATTTGTAATTTTCGGCTGATTTTGCATTTTTCACAAATTTCCCTGTGCGCCCATCGGCTGCGCTGCTTTCGGCTAGCTAGTTCAAGAATTGAGGCGGTTAATTGAATATTACGATTTTCTTTTTATATTAAATTTTTGTTGACTTGAAGGAAATGCTTACCCAGTTTAGAGGCAAGAAAGGATGAGCTTTAAAGCAGACCGGAGTTTCAATTGAAACGTATTCTACAAGTAAGGCCATAATTAGGGAGTTATTCCTGAAAGAAAGGTATTTTTCATGTGAAACTTCGTTAGTACCTACAAAACAGATAAGCTCTCTTCGCTTGGGCTAACTGCATACTTACTTAAAGGTCACACTCTTAAAGAAAGAAACGCACATTTTGGAAGAAATCCGTGCATTTTGCAGGAGCAGGAACCACATTTTGGATACAGGATTTTTTTTAATGATCTGAGCGGCGTGGCACAGTTCAATACTCGGCAGCTGATCTCTTTCAATAACTCTAAGTACTGGTTTATAGAGAATCTAATAGATTATAGAACTGAGAACTTTTCGTATCGGAGAAATTGGTAAGGAGGAAAACACTTTCATATGTATAGGTTAGGGCAAAAACCCGCAAACTCTTTAACAGAGCTAAAAGAATCAGTGAATGGGAGAAGTACAAACTTGTCCTCACCGAGTACAATAAAGAGATTAGATCTACAAACAGGAACTCATAGACTCTGTTCTGTTTAGAGCTCAAGGGCCTTCCAAGAAATGCAAAAATCCACACGTTGATATATGATGCCATCTTCGAACCCATTCTAACTTATGTTGCACCTATGTATATGATGGAAGAAGGCCGAAGTGAAGTCCAAGCAGGCCAAGCTCTGTAAGTTACAACGACTGGGCTGCGTGAGCATCACTGGCGCGATGAGGCCAACACCAACCTCGGCTCTCGAGGTGGTAAGATTTGTGAACCTCCACCTTCCAAGATTTACATAAAACTCACCTCGAGGTCACCCCAAAGCTGGTGTGTGATTGCATTCAGCTTTTAATACTTACTTATAGCCTCCAAGAAACGTGTACACTTGATGTGGCAGTCTGCCATTGAGCTCTGTTAAGCGAAATTACTACACATATCTGGATGAAAAGCGCGCTTTGTTCTTTACTTTACATGACAAATACGGAAGCTAACAGACAGGCTAAGTCAAAGCCGAGTTCAGACTCTATTGTGAATTGTTAATGGGAAAGTGGGGAGGGAAATTTTTGTTCCCTTATATACATGACATATTTTAAATAAGTATATATATTACGCAAATACCTCTCAAAATTACTCATTTCTATTGGTTTTTGTATTCTAAACCCATTCAACTAATCATATGTTTCTTTCCAGATACCATCAGGGTTGCTTAAGTAGCTAAACGGAAATTGTATACGAGTTGAGCGTTCTTTCGTCCCACCAAAAAATTCACATATAGCGGTTGTTAACTCTGATCAGTGTCGGTTGTGCAGCGAAGAACATGTAAAAGTAGGGCATATTATGTGCCACTGTAAAGCCCTCACTAGGACCAGACCTCGCTTCCTGGGATCACCATACCTAGAAGCACACGATCTTAATGGTATTCACCCAAAATACTCGCGAGGTTTCTTAGAAAAACTTGGATCAATTGAAACAAGACCTGTAGCCGAATATTAGTTTGTTACAAAAGATACGATCGGTCGAGGTAACTAGGTGACCTGTTCTCTCCTCTAAATCTAATCTTATCTAGGTTAACTTAATTATACTATTCAAACGAGTAGCAACCGTCTTCAAAGTTGTTATCTTAAATCTTTTTCGGCTAAAAAAAATTATACATATTAACAATTACTCATGATTTAGATTGGATTCGATTTCATAAACAAGTTCATAAATATAGTTCTGAAATAAAGCCTTTTAACAATTCGTTTGACTTATTATATAATTTGAATTTAACTTTTATGCGCATATGCGAAGTTATGCGAAGTACGCATAATCAGACCTTAACACGAGACGTTTCGGAAGTACATAATATATAAAGCAAAGGGCACCTCACGCAACACGTTTCAAGTTAACGACCAGTTGATCTCAGTTGTATGAGTCTTCGGTCTCATTCCACCTTTTACGAATCTGTGCAATACATTAAAGACATTCGCGCATTGCTTCAGTGAGAGGGGCACTGCCCAAGATCGTATTTTATTTTTGGCTAATATGTAACCTCAATTTCGACAACACTAAATTTTAAATACAATTTGACAAAAGTGTTTTGTATAAATAGTGAGCTTATGCAAAATTTATAGCTGTATTAAAAATTAACTTTTTGACTTGACGGTTATAAAAATTTATGTTTTCGTATGGTTCTTTAGAAAGCACTGCGTGTCAATAACTAATGCTTCTCGTTTAAGCAAAAGAGACATATATACATACATATGTACATATCGTCACCTGAAATGCAAAAAGACGTAACAACATCGTAAATGAAATGGAAAAAGTTGTGACTAATATTTTAATTAATTTATTTTTCATAAAATAATGTGTTCGATGAAATCCATCATACATATAAATCAAAGACTGAATTTTGAATTTTTTATTAGTTATAACTTTTGGCATTTCAATGATGATGTTTATTACGTCCTTTTGTATTTCAGGTGACGATATGTACATACAAATGTTTTAAATGTAAGTACTTAAACAATTGCAATAAGTTTTAAAATTTTTACCTTTCTCCATTCACTTTGCCGCTGGAAAAATTTCTAAAATACTTAAAAAATCATGAATGTTTAAATTTTAAGATTTTGCCGAAAAAAGCAAACATTTGCAAATTAGCTCGTAAACTGCAAGTAACTTCAATAAAAACACGAGTAAACACATTTTTGAGTCCAAAGGTCTTGTTATACTTTCTAAACGGCATACTGCTATCTCCAAGCGATCACTCTTTGACGCGGGGTAAGTGTGAAGGGGATGTAGCTCAGTGGTAGAGCGTTCGCTTTGCATGTGAAAGGCCCCGGGTTCAATCCCCGGCATCTCCAAGTTGGCAATTTTTTACTGTTGACATTTTAAATTTCATCATAAATTTGTTTATTTAAATTTTATTACTTTTCCAAATAGCCACATCGCATTATGGCTTGGGCTGACTTATACTTATGGGCATACATACACTTTAGTGCCAAACTGAGTACATGGTGGTTTTTGTGAAATATTTGCTAGCTTTTTAATGTAAACAATTTTTTGTTACTTTATGTTATTTAATCAAAACCATATATGTAAAGCAAATTTTCAATCTTCAAAATCAAAATTTTTAACTTTTAATCCTATATTTTTATAAAAAAAATGGCTATGCAGTTATATACCCATATAATTTTAGTCCGACAAAGTGCAAGTTTCTACCGGTTAAAAACTCGCGTTAATTTTTAATTTTTTTTATTTTTTTTTTTTGCTGGCGGCCTTTTCCATTTTTCTCTGGTGAATTTTGTTTGCAAAGAAAAAAAATCATTTAAATGCGCCTGTTGTATAGCAAAAAAAAGTAAGTGCGCCTGGTCCACACTAGAGAAGTGAAGCTTACGTTACTTATTATTTTGTCTCACAACCAATGTATACATACACACATCTGCTTTTGCTTAAGGATATATATTTTTCTCTTTTTTCTATCTAGATCCCTTCCTCTACCCCTGTTCGTTTTATTAACATTCATGTTGTTCTATTTTCCCATTGTATTCATTTTTATCCTTATACTCTATCGATAATAACGTCGAACAAAATATCGATAACAACACCGATAGTTAGATAAAAAAATCGATATCAAAATCGATGACAAATTCGATAAAAATTTAAACGGCAATACCATTCGTAGCAAAGTCGATTAAAAAATCGATAACTAAATCGACAAATATCGATAACAAAATCGATAAATATCGATAACAAAGTCGATAAATATCGATAACAAAATCGATAAATATCGATAACAAAATCGATAAATATCGATAACAAAATCGATAGATTCGACAACAAAATCGATAAGTATCGATAACCAAATCGATAAATATCGATAACAGAATCGATAAATATCGATAACAAAATCTATAAATATCGATAAAAAATCTATAAATATCGATAACAAAATCCATAAATATCGAAAACCAAATCGACAAATATAGATAACAAAGTCGATAAATATCGATAACATAATCGATACATATCGACAACAAAATCGCTAAGTATCGATAACAAAATCGATAAAAATATCGATAACAAAACCGATAAAAATATGGATTATTTTATCGATAAGTCTCGAGAATCCCGAAAATTTCTAAAATCCTAAAATAGTTCCCAGATTGAGTCTCTCTCCATATCTTTTCCCCTTCAATTACCTTTATTTTAATCTTTCTCTCCTATATTCGTCTTTACCTTTATCGGTATCCTCATCTTCATCTTTGTTTTTACTTTTATGTTTATCATTTTCTTCATCTACATATTCCCCTTCATCTTTGCTCTTATATATAAAAGTAAAGTGTTTAAATTTACTTTGATCTTCATTTTTGCCTTTATCTTTACGCATCTTTGGTTTTGTTTTTATTTTAACCTTTGCTTTTATCCTTTTCTTTATCTATGTACGTACTCACCTTTACTTTCATTCTTGTATTAGTATTTTTCTAAGTTTTATTCTTTAAGCTTTTATTAGCAATTTTTTGTTAAATTAATACCATACACTCAAGAAGCACTTGTTTCAGCCCCAATAATTTCAGTTGCACCATTTCCGTTGCGTCATTTCCGTTGCACCATTTCCGTGTACAATTTCTGTTGAATTTGCCAATTTACTCCCAACCAACCAACCGCCGCTAAAGAAGTTTCACTTCAAAAATCTTTCCTCCGCGGAAAAATATTTAGGTATTCCCTTGACTCCAAAGTGGCCTGGAGGCGCAACATTGGGGAAAGGGCAAAGAGGGCCTAGCAATGTTCTGTACCTGTAAAAGAAATTTCGGAGTACACCACAGTCATCCAACCGATTTTAGTCTGGTCCAGCACTGGACAAAAGCAGAAATCAGAGAGTAATTGGAAGAGTGCGGAGACTCACAAGGTTCGGTGAGTCAGGCGACTTTGAACGCTCACCACAAGAATCGCTGAACATGATCCTTTACTTGAAACCGCCAACAGGTATTCGTAACAAGCGCAGCCGCAAAGGGGCCCTTAGATTAAAGGAATCCTACTTGTGCAAGCAGACCCACGACGGGCACGCAGCGATCTTGAAGTAAATTGACAGCCAGGCGTCCCTGAAAGCACTACTACAACTGTAACTAATAACCTATGGATCAATCTTCCGTACAAAGGTCAAGTCTACGTTACCGGAAAGACCCAGAACAAACCTTTGGGATGACGATTTTGTAATAGTTATGGGGAGATAGCGGAGGTGAAAATATTGGAGCTTAACAGCTTCATCCGGGATAGTAAATGGTTTGACAGACTCTACTCTGACCAGGTGGGATAACCTCGGGTATAAGGATGTGCTTCCTTCTGGCGTTCATAGATGGTATCCACAATGGGCAAATCTGCCTCTGAGTAAAAGTAGCAGTGATTCGTACGTGCCTTCCTAATCCAACCTAACCTCCTAGTAACGCACAAAACGTCCTCGCGTATCGGGGCATATGTATACCACTGTTAGTGGTTATAATTTTGAAATGTTGAAGTACTTTTTCTATATAGGTCCCAGCTTAATGCAAAGAATAGATGAACCCTTTATTTCAATCGGAAATGTCGACACACAAATTTAATTTGTACTATGAGGTAATTTAAACAACTGTAAGCTTGGCAGGATGTGGTCTAGTGGTTAGCAAAGCGCCGACGTATCACTGAGCCGGTAATTATACCTACCTAAAAGCTATTGATCGGGGGAATAACCAGGCACCAATTGTGCCCATAAGCTACCAGTTTTGGACTAACTAATGCCCAACTGTTCCCCAAGAAGACTAATTCGTGGCTGCGCCTTTTGGAAACTAGACACATGGAACATACAAACATATGTATGTCCATATGTACATCCATACATGTACATATGTACACAAGTATAGATGTTTAACACCGGCAACGACTTTATTATCTGCAAACACAAGCAGTCAGCCACCGATTTGTAAGCCTGTCAAGTATTAAATACCTTACGGCGCTTTAGGCGCCCTCGCCAGTTTATTGTTGTTATTTTTATTTTATTTTATATTACTTACAATAGATGTCAATGAATGCACGGTGCTGCCAGCAAGAAGATCGTGATTCTTTCCGCTCCCCAAAAGAAGTGGCATTGTGCGGTGCGCAGGCGCACAAGTGGCTATCGTTGAGTACCTACTCGTTACATATCGTCATTCAAAGTAAAAAA
>NW_023458556.1:60936979-60941832 GCF_013731165.1 Rhagoletis pomonella
GATTTGTCGATTCACCATTTTCGATTAAACTGCGGCGCACTCAGCCAAGCCACACCAACTTGAACACACACAAACAATTTTGCATGCTGACAGTGCAACAACTGCGCGCGTATGTATGTATATACGTTTCGCAATGATTTTTCCACCGAAATTAAATGCATTTCACTAAGTCAGCGTTTAATTGGTGGCGATTTTTTCTGCACAAATTTCCTCTTCTATTTATTTATGCTGTAGATTTATTTAAAACGTTGCTTGAAGTGCTTCGGAGCCACCGATCACTTGATGGGTGACTTATCAGCTGCTATTATAAAGTCGATTTTGGCGCTGCACCTCAGTGGCTGATCATGTTCTTTGCTTTACTATTTCCAAATCTAATATTTTTGTTTATCCTTTTACTAGTGTTTGGAAAAAAATTACGCTGGCTTGTCATTACTTTAGTTCAGTGGAATATTGACACCAGTAAAGGTTTTCGCGGGACCAAAAATACCCAAAAGTCTCACCTGTATGCATACGCCTAGCCAAGAATAGGGTTAGTTTTGTGCCGGCCCCGCCTAGTTGCTCAAACCTTAATCTTGCAAAAACAGGATAGCTGATAAGGAAATGCTGAAATGATTTCTGCTTGTCATTCTCATTGCAGCGACAGCAACAGGTGTCCGAAATGAAGGTAAAGCGATTGCATGGATTCTGATTAGATACACCGTCCGGTCGGGACACCTGTCAGATAGGAGAGTTGGCGCTTGGCCAGCTGGAGAAGCTCCCTTGATAGCCCGCGGTCGAGCACCAGCTTGAAGGATTTTTGAATGACGATATTTTCTATCAGAACTTACCGAATTGAGTAGAAAAAATGCCAGCTGGGACGGGTTAATCACAAGGTTATTGTAGCCCATTTATCAGCAGCTTTCTGCAATTCCACGATTTGGAAGTAATAAAATGCGAACGAAAGGGGACATTCCCTCGATATCGGAGAATGCAACAACCTGGATTTTTTCGTTTTAAAAGATTCATCTATAACTTTAACCGTTGAATGCTAAGGGGATTCCGCTGATCTGCCCTTTAATTAGGCATGCTGAATGAGCTGACAAAAGTCAATCACCGAGGGTCTTTAATAAGAATGAAGGGAGACTGGAAAGGCTGGAATCCTTAGGGAGACAAGTGAGTTAATCTCCCAAAGCCAGCGGCCTTTTTTCTAAGTACAGTTAATCGCACACGGTTCAGCATTTGTTGGCAAGTGAGCATCGAGTTGAAGCTTAACTATAGTATGGATATTCGGGGTCTCACAGACTCCAAATCTGCGGAAGCATATTGACAGCAATTCCTTTAAAAATAAACAAACGAAGAATATGAAGGGGATAAATAGGTATTAGGGGAAAACATTTAATGTTGAAATGATTAGTCTTTATTGCAAGGAACCACAATTTTTTATCATAATTAACACTCATACCATTTTTGGGCTTCTTCTACATGAGCTCGGTCTGTGAGACCCCTTGTCCACAGTTAAAGGTTTAGCGATTCCTCTCCATTCATCCCACAACTACCGCACTAATTTCTCAAATACCCGAAGGCTATAATATTTCCCGTAAACAGCCCTCCACGTTTTCGCAGAATTTCTCTCACGTGTTAGAGACGAATAGGCCTTGGTAAGGTAAAGGACATGGTTCCTGGCTGTAGTGACAAACACCTATATAGAAATATATATGTCCTCTCTTATAATAAAATGTAAAAGTAACTCACTTCTTGCCGAAATTCAGCAGCATGAGTGTCAATGAGTCAGAGCCAATAACAACCACAATCTTCCGACATATAGTCTCGGCTAGGGCCATATACACGGATATTGACCAAAGTATTTCAACGCCGCCTTCCAGGCTAGCAGTTACCTTATATCCATAGCTAAGATTAGGTAAAAAAGAAAAATAAAATAACGAAATGGAAGATCAAATTGTGGAAATTACATGTAAATAGTTCGTTTCTGATGAACATGCTGGTTCTTGGTTTACCTGTTTGTTTTTATACTTCACCTTGTATTTAGACGTTCTGATACCAGTACCCATCTCCACCATAGCTCATGTATCAAGGCTACATCACCTCCACCTTGCCGAAGGTGGATTCAAAACAGAGTTTCGCATTATACTGGGCCCGCCCGTAAAAATCGAAAACAAATAAGACTTCAAAGATGTCAAACATTGACTTTAACAGATTTGACGATCCCCAAACTACGATTTACAATAGGTTTATTTCTATCCATCTAATAGAGGAAGCAGGCGTTTTTTACGAGTTCCATTTCTCGTCGGAAAAGTCAGCCCTCGTGACAATACCTTCGACAATTGAAGGAGGCTGATCGTCTCTGACTCCTCCGCTGACCCCTCTCCTCGTACCGCTTGGTCATATGAATACATTCCCGAAGAAAAGAGTCTCAGTGTACTCTGTCAACATTATAATAAAGGTCGTCCTGCTGTTTTCCCCAGTTACAACGTTCGTATGAGTGATGAAAGGCCAACGGACATCATCAAAGCCGCTTCTGATAACACGGCTCCGTTCAAATTGGTAAGATTTCTGGCCGAACCATTGGAACCAACCGAGGTTTCAAAGAAAATCACTCTCGACGAGAGAATCAAAGTATGTGGAGTGGAATTGTGGATGGCCGGAAAAACCAAGATAAACAACTTTTTCCAAGTACTCATGCTGTCCATTGTATTTACGGCTAAGAAACATGACTTATAAAAAGAGTGAGGTGGGAATGCATAGCTGATTTTATGTCCGCGCCCCTTTTTGTTAATTTTACGGTCTGCCACTATCAGTATTTCAAAGACTTGCGATTGAAAGACCATTGCCATTGCACGCAAAGCAGTGAAGCATTTGAAGTTACCGTCCAGACTCCATCCAACTCCAGTGGCATTCTCATTCTTTGAGCCGTCGGTGAGACAGTTTTCACAGAGCTTACCAAGGGAGAGTCTGTATGCCGCGAAATACTTTCTTCCAAAGAAGACTCCGTGTAATAGGCTGCTTAACACAGAAACTGTGGTTTTGACCATTGTTCTGCACCACCATACTATAGCAGAGTATGTGACAATTGGTCTGGATAAAACTTTCTATATCCAAAACGCCATAGCCGGTATCGGACACCCGGCCTTGCTATAAGTTCTCCGACACTTTCCGAAAACTTCCAGCGCTCGGTTTGCTTTCACAGACAGATAACAATCAGAGTCCGTTCCTAGTGACATGGCTGGAATAAGCCGTTCATGTGAATGATGTTGCAACAGCGAAAGGAGCTTTCAGTTCGTTATACGTGGGTGAGCAACGAAAGCAAAGATGATATCACAACAATGTTAGTACAAAGTGAAGAGACGACTCTGTACACTTGGTGGCAATAACCGGCACTACTTTGCATGACTGCTATATCCAGCGCTTGATACAACCCAAAATCTCGAATTTCTATGAGATCAATAAATCAAAGTGTAAAGAAACAAGAAAGCTTATGAAATTCATTCAGAGTTCCAAATGAAAGCTGAGATGCTGTATGAGAAATTAAAAAGAACCCTGCGGTAATACTGGGGGCCACAGAATTCGAGTGTGACCTTCTTGAAATGGCCGCGTTAGAATGGTTGCGCCTTAAGAACTGGGCGCAGCGATAGAAAATTACACATATACATAAAACCTATGTAGCTGCGCGTGCTTCACATTCGCCCCTTAACCCCAACATAATACGTGCGCGGGTGTCTCTGCCGCCGCGCCACGCCAGACAGAGCATAAGCAGCAGCAGCGTAAATCGCTCACGATCGAGCTGCTACAACGCCTGCAGCCTTCATATCTTTCCTCTGCCACATATACAGCTAAAGACATATGCATGATTGTACATACATTTTGAATACAAGTATGTACATAGCAGTAGCTTTAGCTTTAGCTCGCGGCTGTCAGCAAGTAGATAATAATCTCGCATATGTGAGCGCTGATGGGCTGCGAGTAAGGCTGGCTGGCAGGCGCGTTATGGAACGCAATAGCACGCTGCTTACGAGTTCATAATATGATTGTAGCCATGCATGCTGGCGCACACTCTGCAACCGTAATCGAGTTGTAACTATCGACATGAAATCCATCTAAGCCAAGAACCACTTACTTGGAGCATTTAGATGTGGCATACTCGTATGATAGGCGGCAAGTACCAATGTATATGTAGTGGGCAAGTTTTCCAGCAGTTACAGCAATTCAATGACGGCATAGCTTAACTAGATAGCAGCATGCGCGCGCGTTCGACGATTTAGCGGCTTACGCGATGGACAGGCATAATCTTATCTGCGTGCGTTGCTGTTGTGAGCCACTTGGCTGATGAACGCCCTAAACAACAATACCTATTATCGTGCTGATACCTTGTTGAAAGCGGGTGCGCGCAATATTTCTCCTTAGCAAATAGACTGAACAGGCAATTGATAGCAAGCGGTTAGGCATTCAGTCAGCAGTTTGCTCTGTACCTACATGCATATGTATAAGAAGTCTGTTAGTCAGCGCGCTGGCGATGACTCAGGCAGTCGTGGTTTGCGGCGAGCAATCATGTCAAAACTTTTCCCATTTGTGGGAATTATTTGCCGTTGTAGCCTAGGCTGCTGGCACTACATATTTTTATTTTTTTTGTGTCCGCAATTTTTGTTCTGCCGCAGCTATAGCGGCATGTTGAAGTGTTAAGTGCCCTAAAATGCAGCTCCACACAGCGCTAAACTAAAAAAGAGAAAATAATATTCAAAGAAATAATAAAACAATTGCAACTGATTTTTACTTCAAAACAAAAAGGGAACAACCACTATGCTCTTGCATTGTGGCGCAACTCGTAATTTTGCTATTTTATTAAAACGTTTTTAAACTAG
>NW_023458556.1:60941932-60953649 GCF_013731165.1 Rhagoletis pomonella
TTTTTTTTATCATGCTTCTAGCGGTTAAGTAAAATGTGAGTTTCAAACAAAAGGTGTTCAAATAAATACTTAACCCCTACATATTTCTGGATAGAGTTGGCACTAGGAATGTTAATCCCGGGATCCCGGACTTTTTAGGGTCTCGAAAATCCCGGGATTCTCGGCAAGTAATTTGTAATTTGCACTGATGGCAATAATAGAAACTCCTTTTCTTGACCATTATTGGCTATATTTCTTTTTTATTTAATAATTAATATTTTTTTTATAAATGTCTAGCTCATTATACATATAACACCGCGCGATAGTAAATTTTAAACACAAATATCAATATATTCGCGAAACAATGGGCCAAATATAGTAAAATTGCGTTTTTAGTTTTTCACTCTGATCTCAGTAATTCAAAAATGATTTCAAAAATTCAGAGAAATGTGATTAGAGAAGAAGTATGGGTATAAAATTAATGAGGAAATCCTGTAGAATTTAAGCAGATTCAAGTTTCTTGTGCAGAAGGGCTGGTAAATATTGAAATTGTCATTTTAAAATTTTATCGTTGAAATTTCGCAAAATTTGTGTTTGAAAAAATTATATGTTAAGGGCTTCTATAAACTCGATAACATCCTCGAATTTCATTCTTTTAACTTTTGTCAGCTTAAAAATTACCTGTTAGTGCTTGTGAATCCAAAAAATTTAAATTTTTTAAATTCTAAAGAAATTTCCTATTGCATTTGTTACCAATATTTTTATTCTACATTGCATTGAATTTTTAATAATTTTTGGAATTAATCATATCTTTAGAATTACAAAGTCCTTCAAAATAAATCCTGCGGTCAGAGAGAAAAAATAAAAACGCCACTTTAAATAAAAAAAGTAGGTTTCAAACCCATTTATTTATTATTTATTTCATGGTAGGAGAGCTTCACAAACAATATAGAAGCAATTTTTTCGATTCAAGTTGTTGAAAAGTAATAGACGTCTATATCCCGGGACTAATCCCGGGATCCCAGGATTGTGACAACGCCAACCCGAAAATCCCGGGATCGGAGAAATCCGAAAAATTAACATCCCTAGTTGGCTCCTATTTAAAAAACTAAAATGAGTGCGAGATATCGTCGCCGTCATATCAAGCTATCGAATGTGCAAACACATTACATAATTACCTCATCTTAGTTAACAGATGGGTGGCAACCCCATTTAAAATCGTGTTAGTCTGAAGCTTATGCGTACACCGTTCGTGTGATACCCGAATTGTGGTATCAAATAAGCTGAAATTTTAATAATCATTGTTATATTTTTTAGAATGATGGCAACCCCGTTCAACAAAATTTTTAAATATCTTCAAACGTTTTTAGTTTTGATGAAAAAACTTAAATATTTCATTGACCTTTAAATAATTTTTAATTTTCAAATATCTGGCAACCCTATCTTTTAAATGTTCACCCAATACCCACAGAAATATTCGAGTAGAATGCAAACAAAAAATAAGCACATCCATTGAGCTGTTCGTGCGTGATGTGGTTATGAAAACATAAAATAACTCATTTTGGGGTATAGCAGATAGGAGTGTCGGTTCCCTGCAGTGAAAAGCCAAACCAGTTAGAAAAAATACTAGTTCGTTAACTAGTATGTGCCTACCAGTTCGACAATTTCGAAGAACTTAGGCGATCAGCGACATCTGCCTTTGAATTGCCAAAGCCAAAAATAAAACGCAATTAATTGCTTTTCTTACAAATGTCGGCTGTGGCGTCACGTGAAGACTACTGGTTCGGGTTCTGAAATCGCAGGTTCGAGGCCGCTTGGAGGTGGTTAAGATTTTTAAAGTTAAATAAATGTAAGTAAAAATAATTTATTCAATTTATAAATAAATAACAAATTTGAAAATCTAATTGCGTTGCAAAAAAACATTTAGGAAGAAATATAAAAACAAAGAAATTAAACAAAAATTTTTTTTTATTAAATTAAAAAATTACAATAAACAGCATAAACAAAAAATAAATTTAAAAAATAAAATAAAAAATTGAAAATAAAAAAATTTTTCCTGCGCCAGGATTTGAACCTGGGACCTCAGGCTTACCACGCGAGTGCTCTTCTCTGTCGGCCATTGTGACTGCTGGAGCGCCGCGAGCAAAAAGGCACAATTATGCTTTTCACGGGGCATGAATTGGCAGACTATCTCATCAACTGGTATGATCCTTCTAGTATTTATACTAGTAGATGCTGATGCATAGCCTGACAATTGACATCTCGTAGGACATCGCAATGTTAAAAATACCAGTCGCTAACATTGAAAAAGGATAGAACGTGAACTAGTTCGGCTGAAACGCAAACCGGTAGAATTCTAGCTCACAACTAGTAGCTTTCCCTGCAGGGTTATTAAAACACACTTAGTAAAATTTTTAAGTTAAATAATCACCATAGTGCTATTTGTTGAAGACTTCTGAAGGGAAATAGTGTTTTCGATCAAAAAATATTTATTTTTAACGATTCTATAGCAATTTTAAGAAAAAATGTATTTTTCCCATGTACATAAAATACGTGGGAGACTTCATAGCCCCGGCGGCACGTGTAGATATTAATCGATTTCAAAATAATAAAGTACGTGTCTCCTTAATTTTGATATTCTTCACATCTGGGGGGTGGCTGGAGGAAAAAATATTTGGGCCACCCTAATGTACATAAATATTATACAAGAAGGCACATGAATTTCAAGCCATATGTCGATGTGTTCAAGCGCGCGCGCGCATATTTAATATTCGCATAAATTTTAAATAGATTTCGAATGGCAAACAACTGTGCATTGTGTAGCGCTTATCAGTTTTGTTGTTGCCAAAATACGAAAAAAATTAAAAAAAAATGACTTCATCTACAAATTTTTATATTGTTCAAGCGCATGTTTACTGAGATTTTTATTCTTCTTGCCATTAACATATCATTTAAAATGCATGTAAGAACACATGTAAACCGCCCCATAAGCTTTGCGCATGCGCATGCGTATGCGGCCATAGTCACAACTGCTTGGCTATGCCTATGCCGCCGATGCGTTTGCCACTGCAGCTGGAGGCGCATGCGCCACAGCGCAAATATTTAGCCAAGTGCATACAATGGTGTGGCATCGTGCACTTATGCGCATGAATATTTTCCTAACATACATATCCACATATGTATGTTTGTACTACACATGTGTCGAAATTCTTCTGCCTGTATGCTTTTATATCTAGTGTTGGTGCTTTATGGAAATGTGATGCACACACCTTTTGCCTCACAAAAATCGCGGAGGCAGTTACTCTAACCATGGTTTCGCAATTCTTAGCTGCCGCAGTAGTCGATAATCAGCAGCATAGGTAGTGAGGGTTACTTCGTTGTGGCTTAACCACCACCACCATCCTCGCAGCAGCCACCTCCGCCTCTGTCAACCTATTTTGCATACGCTCAGCACCTCTTTTAACTTTTTGCTGGTATTCCTGCTGCTGGTGCAGTTTCAACTAACCAGTTACTTATTGTTTTCCTGTTTTTTTTTATTTGTTGCTCAATGCTGTTTGCATTATTGACACAATGAAGATGTTACTGCTGCGACAATGACAACAAAGAGATTTCAACGCCGGCAAAAGCAGCAGAACAACTACAACATTTGCTGAAACAGCAGGAACTTGCAATAAATTTGTAAACAAAAGTGTTTAATTTATGACATCGATTTGTAAGCTGGTGAATGGCTTGCTCGCTGTAAAGTGTATATGCCTAGGGTGGCCCAAAAAAGAGTAAAGAAAAAAATATACCCATGTTTGTTCTTCTTATTATTATTTGGCACTACAACCGTTGCCTCTCTCCTTTGCGGATTGGCGCCAGGTGATTATCCCAAGTGCGGATAGGTCCTTCTGCATTTGGTCCTTCCACTATGTTCGTGCGCGCCCTTGCTTTCGTTTTTTTTTTTGTTGTTCGTCCAGAGATAGCTATACTTTTCAATTGCCTACCGAGCCCAAATTAACCCTGTTTTTCATTTTGAAATAAAAATATATTGAGAGATCGCTCAAAGCGCTCAAGGATTTCAATTTATTTAAATGGAAAAAAACAAGTTTTCGGTGAAATGGTATGGAATTCTTAAAAATCAATATTTTTCGATCGGAAAACTCGATTCTTCAGGAAACGTTTAATAATAACAACAAATTGTCTAGTTAACCACTTGTTAATATTAACTGTTTTTTTATAGGTCCCCCGAAAATCACATACATTTTTGGATCATCCTAGTATACATACATACATATGTACCCAAATATGTAAGTTTTTATGCAACGCACCACATGATTAGCTAAAAACCTTAACAGATTAGTGCAAACACTTGCAGATATGACGAAATGTGGATCCCAAAATGCACCATGCCTGTGTACATTAGTCGATAAACATTAGGGTAAACTTTATTTTGCTCCGCATATAGACGGTGCACACAATGCGTATCAACAAGTCAAGAAGTCTAAGTTCTGAGGAAAACGAACCTTATACATACATACATATACCCGGCGCACATACTAAATACTAAAATAGGACGGCTTATACCATACCAAAAATTACTGTGGAAGCTTAGGTTAGGTTTTGTTCGCTGGCCAGTAAAGGCCTCACATAGGCTAAAAGAACATACATACGTAATCTTTCCATGATACATACATTTAAGACCAATGAATCGCAACACGGGACAATGCTACAAAACATTTCCGTGCCTTTGGCAAATTGTAGTACATATACACTTCGTCCCTTTGCCGATTGCTGATGCCCCACCAGCTGAGCTTCACCAAGCACTTAGTAATAGTGGCTCTTGACTTCTCAAAGCAATCTGCTGACGATTAGCTCGCTTCTGAAAGGGTGTTCGGTTGCTAACCAGAGGATACTTGGTGTAAACGCTGGAAGTGGTCAGCCGCTTGAACCGGATATAAAAGAATCGTTTTTGGCCAGTCCCTGGTGAATGGCGATCAAAAACTTACCCCACTCTTTTGGACACTAGCGTTGTATACTACTTGGTCATCATTATAAACCACAATTATACCAACGTGCAAAGTGGCTTAGTTCTTATACTACAAAAATAATCGTGGTATAAAGCGAGTATAACATGAAATACAGTTAAAATGAAAACTCTGACCATAAACACACACGTCAAAATGACGTTTATCATAAAATCAATGTTCTCTAAGGATAATTATCACTAGTTTCTGCTGGAAAGCGTTTCTTAACCTTAAAGCTAGCAGAAACTAACAGCTCTTCTGTTAATTTGTGCTAGTAAAATTTTTACTAGCAGAAACTAGCAGCTGTCAATATGAATAAGCAAAAACTCGCGCCAAATATTTTCAATTGTCAAATACAAAGATCAGCTGTTTACTTACTAGTTTCTGTTAGTTTTGCGTTTTTTACTATTTATTTATGTCGCTCTCTATGAGCGTAATTCCCTCAATTTTCCCATTATTTTTCTTCGTGATAATTATATGCTAGAAAAGAAACAAAGCTAAAGAAACAAAACATCGGTATGCGAACTATATGTCTGTCACTTCGAAATAGTATTAAAATCCATAGTATGCATACCAGGGTGTACAAACCATATGTCTGTCAGGGCTATTACCTGACATTTTTACGCGTAAACTGGAAAATTTAAACGCGTCTCCCGAAAAATTTCATTTTTTTTAGTTGCGGGCCAATCCAGCGAAGACGACACGTTAGTTAAAAAAATAAACTACGTAGATTGTGTTTAAATCTGTGAAACATTTAAGTAGGTAGAATAATTCTACACAAATAGATTTTTATCGATTTATTTTTCACCTTTTTCTCCATTTTTACTATTTTAAACGCAGCCGCAGTGCAACTATCTCTGATATGATGTTTCATCATCAAGTTGTCAAGGCATTCCTCGTGTATTAGAGGTGACAATGCAAACAATAATTATCCCAAAAGAAAGTTCATGGACTTTAAAACAGTGATAAGTTGTTTTACAAATACATTTATGGTGAGAAGTTATCAGCGTTCAAAGAAATGCCTTTTGGATGTCCCACCCATCACAGCAAAAAAAAATATATTTTTTAACGTACTATACAAAAATTTAAGCTTTCCATTGTTCAAATAAAGTACCCTTATTAAAAATAGTATAAATATTAATTTACTTATTAATTGTTAATTTTACTCACGAACTATGTGTCCTCCATAGTGACTCGTCCCACCCGTCACAAAATATTGTCCCTCCAATCACAAGCTGAAGGAGTTTTTTTTTTCAATTTTCAAATGTATTATGCCATCAAAGCGCAAAATGGACATCAACATTCTACTAACTGCATTCGAGAAAACCGCTATGAACGAAAAATTTATAGTTTATCTAAAATCGGGAATCGAATCCAACAACTCAGAGAAGCGGGTGTCATCGTTATCCGCCAGACAACGTTAAGACGTATATAGTAAAATTTCATGGGAAATATTTTCGTAGAACATTTTAACCCATTAGCTCCCGCCTGAAATGGATGTTTCGAGCGTTAATAAAGAAGGGTCAAAAAGCAAATTTGGAAGTTCGTTAGAAGATTCCGCTTTAAATACTTTGCTGCTCTTACGAACACATCTTAAGTGCAATAATAACAACACCGGCACAAAAAAGGGTGTGTACTTCTAACCAGACCCGCCTACCAACATATATTTCGACCCGTTGAATCCGAGGTCCGTTTGACCCGTACCGTTTGACCGGTTAAAAAAAAATGTTTCCTCTTTTCATGATATTAGTAGAGAAATGCACTACATTTCCACAGACATTTTTTTAAAGGCTCCTCCCAATATTTGAATGTCAAAACTTTTTTATATAAATCTATTATCGTCTTAGAACTCAAAATGTGTATAATTGGAAGCTATTTCGGGCTATTTCCAAAAAATCACCGGGTTTCTAGGGGTAGTTTTTAGCCAGGATCTCAAATATGTTGATATTTTTTATCTTACCAAGCAATCTAAATTAATAGTAAATATAATCTCCAACTAAAAATTTTTAAAATCATGAATATCAATTTTCAAATTGTCTAACTATCTCCAAAAATTGTCCAATATTCTCAATACTATATACCACCCTATTCTATTTTTTCCCAACCATTTCAATGCCATCAACGAAAAAAAAATAAATTTGATCGGACAAAAAAAGATAGAATTTTCGTTAGATTTTTTTAAATCCGAGTTATGTATTACTGATTTTTCTCAAAAGCAGCATTGCTTGTTGCCAAGGCTTTTTACGACGAAAACGCTTTTTCGATAACTGATTTGTTTTATTTTTAATTATCCTTATCTTGAGGCAAGAAGAGATGTAAAAATATAATTCTGCAATGTTTTCGTTACGCCGAATTCAAAATTAGAGATATTGCGCAATCGCAATGTGACTTTGCAAATCTCTACGTATGTAATGTTTATTTTTTTGGCATTTTTCGAAGAACAAAATAAATTTATTTCTGAGGTATAATCATTATTTCTCCGAATTTTATCAAGTTAGGGGAAAAAATATGTAATCAAAGACGAATATTTGAATATATTCTTAAGGATTATATATGTATATTCTGCGTAATGAAGAAATTGAAAATTTTTTCATTATACATATAATATTTTTAATAAGATAAACTTTCATTTTAAAAGTTCAACAATATCCATCGCCTCAGGAAATTTTGTATCAATATATATAAAAATATATAAAATTGCTATTACTGTTTATATAAATAAATGATTTCCATTTTAAATAATAAACATAAAAATTGAGAACTCCATTTGAACTTTGTCTGCATCATAACCACCCGGTCCGCATGCACGGCGGCAAAAAGGGACAAACTATGTCTGTGTGTGAACTGCTATTGAGAAAAATCGGTAATAACTCGGATTTAAAAAAAATATAACGAAATTCCGTGGACAGCATTGAAAAGGTCGGAAATGGAAAATAATGGTATATAGTATTGAAAATATTGGAATTTTTTTGGGGATAGTTGAACAATTTGAAATTTGATATTCATATACTACATACATATTTTAAAATTGTGGAAATAAGTGATGGTCAAAACTTAAAAAAATAAGAAGAAATTTTTTATTTGCCCGATGAAAAATCACGACAATCCAAGTCTTACAAAAGATTATTATACATCATTTTAAAGGCCTATACATCCTCTTATCACAACATATTCGATCTTTAAAATTAATGAAAAGTAGTAATTCAAAAACTGATAAATCTACCAAACCGTACATTGTGGCCTAAAATGACAAGTCGCGATCTCTAAATGATTTTTAAAAAATCTATAAAAATAGGCAATAATATTTCACATAAAAAGGAAGAAACTTAGGGGATAGGATCTTTAAATTAAAAAAAAAGTAAGTGCTCCTGGGCCACACTGGAGAAGTGAAACTTACGATACGAATCTCTTTTTTCTCACAACCAATGTACATCGTCACTAGACACGAATAAAGGCGCGAGCTTAAAAGTTGACGGCGAAAAAAGACGCATAAGTCTTTATTCGTGTGTAGTGACGACATAAATATGTATGTATGTACATACATACATTCATCTGCTTTTGCTCATGGTTATATTTTTTGTCTTTTTTCTACCTAGATCCCTACCTCTACTACTGTTCGTTCTAATTACATTTATCTTATTCTGTTTTCCTTTATTTTCATTTTTATCTTTACACTATCGATAACAAATTCGACAGTAACATCCAACAAAATATAGCAAAATCGGTTTAATATTGGTAGCAAAATTAATTAGAAAATCTATAAAAATATCGATAAATAATCGATAACAAAATCGATAAATATCGATAACGAAATCGAAAAAAAACGATAACAAAATCCATAAATATCGATAAAAACATCGATAAATACCGATAGCAAAATCGATAAAAATTAATAACAAATCGATAAATGCCGATAAAAAAACGATAAATATCGAGAACAAAATCGATAAATATTGATAACAAAATCGATAAATACCGATCACAAAATCGATAAATATCGATCACAAAATCGATAAATATCGATAACAAAATCGATAAATATCGATAATAAAGTCGATAAATATCGATAAAAAATCGATAAATATCGATAACAAAATCGATATACATCGATAACAAAATCTATAGAAACCTCGATAAACATCGATAGCAAAATCGATAAATATCGATAACAAAATCGATAAATATCGACTACAAAGTCGATAACAAAATCTGTAAATATCGATAACAAAACCGACAAAAATGTCGATTATTTCATCGACAAGTCTCGAGAATCCCGAAAATCTCTAAATTTCAAAAATAGTTCCCAGATTGAGTCTCTGTGTCTCTGTCTATATCCTTTCCTCTTTAATTACCTTTATTTTAATCTTTCTTCCCCTATCTTCATCTTTACTTTTATCGGTATCCTCATCCTCCTCTTTGTCTTTACTTTTATGTATGTTTATCATTTTCTCCATCAACATACATAAGTATTCCCCTTCACCTTTGCCCTTATATATATGCATAAGTAAGGTGTTTAAATTTACCGTGGTCTTCATTTTAGCCTTTATCTTTACGCATCTTTGTTTTTGTTTTTATTTTTACCTTTGTCTTTATCCTTTTCTTTATCTATGTATGTACGTACTCACCTTTACTTTCATTGTTGTATTGATCTTTTTCTAAGTGTTATTCTTTAACCTTTTATTAGTTGTATACCATATGCATACACACAAGAAGCACTTGTTTCAGCCCCAACCATTTCCGTTGCACCATTTCCGTTGCACCATTTCCGTTGCATCATTTCCGTTGCACCATTTCCATTGCACCATTTCCGTATGCAATTTCCGTTGATTTTGCCAATTTACTCCCAACCAACCAACCGCCGCTAAAGAAGTTTCACTTCAAAAATTGATGGGCACCCTAATATACATGTACATATGAATGCTATATTCGTTTCAGGTGAAGCCCAAATTCGTATGATTCATTTCCATAATGTGAAGAAAGTAAACAATAAAAACCCATAAGTTTAGCTTTGTTTTACTACATAGTATAGCTAATAGTCGAACGCTAAGCTGAATTTACTTGACCAGCGCTAAGCATGACGGGGATGTAGCTCAGTGGTAGAGCGTTCGCTTTGCATGTGAAAGGCCCCGGGTTCAATCCCCGGCATCTCCAGTGGTTAAACACGAACCCGCTTTTTTATAATTAAAAAAATAAAGATAATTTATTTTACCAATTATTGTTGTACATACATACAAACAAATTAGCAAGAACAAAAACAGATATATACAATTGTGTGTCTGTTCTTCGACATTAAATTTACAAATTCATAGATATACTATGTACACACGTGCAAACCCAAAACTATTAAACCAAAAATAACTCCGCACATGCATACACACATCCATAGTACCTAATTCTATTTTCGGCGCGAGAATATCTGCAAGTATATACAATTTGTATGTACATGCATACATCCATATGTGCCTAACTCCCACCTAGAATTTTGGGCGCATTTCATTCATGTTTGTGCGGATGTGTTACCCACTAACCATATGTTTTGCGTATAACCAACATCTAGTGGCATCCCCTCAATATGCGCCTGAAAGTAGGCAATACAATTTAATGCGCAAAGCGAGAAGACTGTTTACTCACAGGGTGCTCAAGATGAAAATTAATTTTAATTGACCATGTAATTATTATTGCAAAAAAGATATCTACATACCTACATACACACATGGACAAAAGTGTTCGCCATTTATCATCCCAGTCAGCAAAAAATCCGCAAATGGATTAAATTTTCGTATACTTGTGACGATTCGTTTTCCCACTAAAGTATGCAGCAGGAACGTATGTATGTACACTAAACTGCATCACCAAAAAAGTTGCGGGTTTTCCGCCGGGATTACAAAATTTACTATGTATATTTTAAGACCTCCACCAAAATATTTCGTAAAAATATTAAGAGCTGGACCGTTTTGAAAATACCTCCAAAAATTCATTTTTTTATGAATTAATATAGTTTCTTAAAGAACTTTTTGAAAAACATCCCCTCAGATGACCAAACAAATAAAGCTTAAAAAATCTGTATAAAAATATTTAAAAATCTTTTTAACGGAATCGTAATACATACGAAACACTTGAATAACTGTGCCAATAATATTGTGATTTAGACTTATGGGATCTCAGTAGTAAGGCATTTTCCCACCATTTTCATTTCTGTGCAAAAAAAGTCATTCGTGTCCCAATTTTTTTTTTCCAAATACCAACATATCTTAATTCAACTTTGAATGACGTTCGTTCATGAGTTTATTAGAAAAAAAACAATATATAAAGGGTGAGAAAATACCTTTCCAATGATACCTCACAAGTCTAAATCGGAAGAGAATTCGGGCTTAAATTTGGATTTTTTCAGTTGTCTCTCTTTTGTTTGGCAAATGTGTGTATATTTTTGAGTTATTTTAAGTTGAAACCCCTTTTGGTGAATTTTTAGTTGATTTTCTTTTAAAAAGTCAAGGTAAATTTATACTGGGCAATATTCTCCGTTCATTTATAACAATCCAACTCATAGAGTGGTCTAACTATGATCAACTAAAAAAGGGCTAACGATTTTGAAAAAAAAACACTAAGAAAACATCAGTACACAACTCAGAAAACATATTTATTATTAATAATATAGCATATACTTGTATTTAAATATATGTATTAAAAATATTAAAAGAAATCACAGTCTTCTTATGTTATTTTCCTTTATAG
>NW_023458556.1:60953749-60954882 GCF_013731165.1 Rhagoletis pomonella
AAATATTAAAAGAAATCACAGTCTTCTTATGTTATTTTCCTTTATAGGTACACTTGTCTTCAGTTGGGTTAAATGACAGTTTGACCAGTTTTGGCTTTTTTTCTTACTTATTGTTTATAATCTTTTTACAAAAGTCTAACATATGACATAACCAGCACCAAATAAATCCACATTTCCAACTTCTTTAGTTCCAAAGCAGGAGACGACGTGCTGTGTTAGAAAGCCTCTCCGAGGGTCTTAGAAAACTAGAAGAACAGTCGAATTTCGACAGTAACTGGCACTCCTAGTATTAATACTTTGCCTTTAAAACTACTTTTTATATCCAAATATAAAAAGTCCCCCGAAAACTCGAAAATAATTTTTAGTTGCCTAGATTTCAATGTCCGCAACTGTATATTGAAAATAAAAATATCATTTGACTTATGGCAATTGAAGTTGTGGTTGCCACACCCAACAAATTGTCTTCCTATCCTTTTTCAACGTCTCGAGGACGTCATCTACCTAGGGATGCAATATCGCTCATAAAATCATCAATATTGGTGATATCGATATTTAATATCGGTTTAAGATTTTTTTTTTTGGATTTTTTCATTTACATAAATGTATTAAAATTGCTCTGTACAAATATATTGTCCATAAAAATGTATGTATACATATCGCTACCTAAAGATGAAAAGGTGCCAAGTCCACTTTTTACAAAACTAAGTTTTTGATGCAGACTGACAGATAATGCGAAACTACATCGATTTTTCGTCTCTCCTGAACAATTTAATGAATGTACATGATATATTCCTTTGGAGTATCACTCTCAATTCCTTAAATGTTAAAATAAAATAATTCAAACCAAAAAACGGGTCTGTCTATTGCGTAAATAAATACTTGAAAGAAAACAAAAAAATTTAAACTTTAATACATCACAAATAGCCAGATCAGTTGCTAATACTTTTTAAGCGTTAAAAAAGTAGGAACTCATTATAACGGTGTTTTACACTTAAAGACTTGATTCATTGATGTGTCTTAAAAAAGATGCCATATGGGTAATAAAAGTTTTGAGCGATTTATTTTTGCAAGTAATCACTTACAACGCTGTGTATAGTAATTATTCGATTTTGTTATTAACAGGTTACCAAAAA
>NW_023458556.1:60954982-60968815 GCF_013731165.1 Rhagoletis pomonella
AAAAAGGCGTACATCGGTATATCGTTTGCATCCCTACATCTACCACGACTATCCACAGAAAGGATGAAAGAAGACCTCCCTGCTCAATTTACGCAGTGACAGCTAAGCATGTAGGAGATAAGCCTATTTAAGTAGTCCTCGACTCCGAGCTTAAAGAGTCAGGCATATAACTATCGGCCTGGGTAGCCGTTGGTTAAAAAAAATGAAGAAAATTGCATAAAACTACAATTAGCAAATTGCTAACCACTTAGCGCAATCAGCCAAACTAATTAATGTGCTGAAGTTCATATTCATAGTATCCAAATGCACCATGACCAAAAACTGAGTTCTAGTGAAACTCCTAGACACTTGAAATGGTTGAAAGCATCATTCTTGGGCGTTGGCAATTAGACACTTTTGCAATGACAATAGCTGTATCCACTTTGCTTCTGGCTAACTGCTACTGACTGACCAAAAGAAACAATCGAATGTGACGAATCGCTGAATTGGCAGGTAATTACTTAGACAAAATAAATTCAGTTTAAATACATACACACATACATCAATTTATTAGTCATTGTGTGCGAATATATGGCCACTTATGCCCGATATACTTACATAAGCTTTTTAATTTATTTGCCTTTTAAGTTTCTTGCCATGAAACAAGAAATTTTTAGCAAAAAAAAACCGACTTCAACTCTCATATAAAAAAAAAATATATATATATATCTCATGATCCACTGATCGGATCTTAACCAGATTAGTATGGGACCACCTCTGAGGCACTACCTTTCCGATGAAAAAAGAATTATCGAATCGGTTGACGTGGTCGAAAGTTATGCGGTAACATACATAAAAATAAAATAAAAAAATATTTCGACGAACTGATAACCTCCTCCTTTTTTGGAAGTCGGTTAATGACATAAGCGTCACAACATTCACGTTTCCGCTGTCGATATGGCTGCATATTGTCATAGATTTGTTTTCAGCATCCTTGAGAACGCAGCGCATCTTCGACAGAGGAAAAATACACTTTTAGTATTCTTTGACTTTGCATTACTTTTTCAGGGAACGATTGACAATAGTTGTGTTTTCGTATTCTCCAGCAAAAAATATCCAGTAACTTGCCAGTAGCGAAATTGCGGAGAGTAAGGGCCAATTTCACAATGCGTAGTTAACTCAGAATCGGCAGTTAACTACGGATTTTTGTACTGAAAATCTCTAGTTAATTGCCGATTCTGAGTTAACTACGCACTGTGAAATTGGCCCTAAGCCAATGTTTACTTCCAATAGAGGAATATGCAAGAAAGTACGAAATCGCAAAACCAGCAAGTAGTTGCAAGTTTTATGAACAGCTGATTATTTTGTTATTTTCCGATGCAATTTTCTAAGAAAAATAGTATTTCCCATCAGTGTGACCGCGGGCTTGTGAAAAATTGTAGCAGAAAAGAGACTTAAAATGTATCAATATGTATCACTTTTTTCATTTAAGTATCAAAGCATCAATATGGAATAAAACCAATAATTTTTATGAAAAACATTTTCCAAAACAATTTAACATGTATTGCACAAGCAAGTTGGAATTATTTCAAGAGTGCGATTTGCGCAATTTCAGTTGCAGTTACACCTTGCAATTTTTATTGCCTACCAACTGTTGTGTGTGGGCACTTTGATGTCTAGATATGTATAAGCATTTGCCGCATGCCGCCGCCAGACAACATTCTCTCAATTTCGCTGTTAAAAAACATTTAAATCTTAAACAAACTTACTGAATAACTTCCTAAAACGTTGTCATAAATAATCCAATAGGGAACAGATTCTTATTTTGATATAATATTAATATTTCATCGATATAACCACCAGCACGCTTTCTATCAAGTGAAAATATGGCTGTCAAACTATCAAATTGCCTGCAATAGATGTCAAGCAATAAGGCGGTATCCATTGGAAATATATTTTGTGACATGGTTATCATGACATTGGTGTTTTCCTGTGGAAACAGGGCCTTGCCGAGCACCGAATTGCCGAGTACCAAGCCCTAATTTTTTTTATGGAACATAGCGAAAATAAAAAAATGCAGCGCTATGATACTGTTCGTTTGTTCACATTTTTCGACATGGACCATGAATCACAATACATGAAAGGTTCGTTCAGAGAACGACAATGAACTTTCGGATGTACGTGTGCCACAGGTACACGACATTTTGTAATGCATAACAATTTACAGAATTTTTTCATTTGTATTTGGAAAAGTATCAAAATTGAAAAAAAAGTATCTCTCCAAAACTCATCGAAAAATGTATCAGTTTTGATCCACTTGGATCAAAACGGTCACACTGTTTTCCATCTTAATATACATATCGAGGGCTTATATTCAATAAACTCTATCTGCATTCTTCACAAAAATGAGATTCTGATATAAAAATCCACCTTAGACTTAACTGTCATCGGTGATGTTAATACTGACTTTGTACAAAGCTTGACAGAAGAATTTACTTTGAAATTGCAAAGTTAGAAATGACATCAGTGATGACAGGTAAGTCCCAGTTGGGTTCTAACATCACAAAGTTGTTTTTGTGAAAATTTCAGATAGAGGGTATTGAATATAAGCCCTCGATATATTTAAATAGGTTTATTTTGTCAAAGCACCACAAACTATTCTTTTGGTAATGGGCTCGTTCAGAAGGCGTAACAGCTCAGTAACTCGCGCCATTGCACCTTCTGAACGCCTTGTTGCGTACTTCTGATCAACTGAACAGTTGCGTGTTAGATAATCGTAATATTTTTCTGATCATTTGAGACCACATGTTGGTGTATACCTCTGAGAGTTGAATTTGACATCTAATGTATCAAGCCGTTCAGAAGACGCATAACGATCACTATTTTTTTTTAGCAACGGTTGCGCTCAACTGCTGCGCCTTCTGAACCTACCTAATGTGAATTGCATTAAGCATCATGCCATAAGTTGTTCAGCAAATAGTTACCAGTAAAAATTTGTTCAGTAAAAATCTAGTAAAACTTGCAGTTCAGCTGTCATTTTTGCTCTCTCAATTCTCTCTCTTTTGCTTGTTTCTTGCAAGTTCTTACTGGATTTTAGTGGATAATGAATACGTGAACAGGACTATTATCTAGCGAGACTTCTGAACTTGGCCATCGTTAATCTCTCTGGTAGCGTAGCGGACGACGGTAAAGTGGTCGGCGGTAAGAACACAACATTAAAACCCCAATTAAATAAGAATCAGAATATGTAGGGAAGCATAGTATATCAGTGGAAAATATTTTACCGCCGCGCATAATGATGAAACAACGGCACTATTAAGGGCAGTGCTGACGGGCTAGCGCATGTGATGACGAAAGAACAAAAAAATAATTTTTCAGAGATTACAGAAAAGATCGCTGGGTATTAAGAAGATTTGTCAGCACAATCAATACGTTTTGCGGAACCTAGCTTAGCTTCATCTGGCTCTGGTGAGATTCTCGACTTATCCAATAATGGAAATTTCCGTGGAACGTTGGAACTAATAGCTCAGAATGACCCCCGGACATATAACAGAGTATGAAAATAAGGGACGAGGGCACTGGAATTATTAATAAACAACCTGCGTGGAAATAATAACTTTGAGGGGCAGCCACCTGCGGGGAAATAATAACTTTGAAGGTGAGAAAGTATAGGCAGAAATAATAAGCCGGATCAAAATGGCAAAATATCCGTACTATTCATCTCTGTTCATAAACGAGACTGCCGGATTCGGTCATTTAATACCAGGGACCGTCAATAACAGTTACTTTTTTCAACAGCTAAACTTAGCCAGATATTTTTAAGTCGAAAATAAAAGTCCTTTCTTAATAATAAACAAACCGCTTATCCAAATTAAACAAGTTTGGTATCAACTAAAAGAGGACTAAAATATCTTTAAAACTGAAATATTTAAACGGGGAAAGCCAGCTATTGAAAAATATTTAAATAAAAAATGTTTTTTAATTACCATAAAACAAACCTTAGGTCGGGTATATGCATTTCTTTTGTATTAAATTATAAAAAAAATCGTTATTTCTGTTGAAAAGCTATTTAAGTCCTCTTTCATTTGGTACCAAATTTGTTTAATTTGGATAAGCGGTTTGTTTACTATACGGAAAGACTTTTATTTCGAACTTAAAAAATATCTAGCCAAGTTTGACTGTTGGAATAAAATAATTGCTATTTACGGTTCCTGTTTAATACCGCATGCAACATGAGCGGCAAGTACAAAGGAATCCAAGCGGGAATTTCAAAAGAAAACAAGTGGTATAAAGTCCAATTAACGAAAAGTTTTAAAATTAAAATATAATTATTTTTCCAATTAATTTTATGTAACTATTAACTTAAAAAGGCGCCACCACATGTATAGCGGCCTCGAGCCCTCACATTCTTAATCCATCCCTGAAGGGTAAGGTGTTACAGATAATCGATTGGGTCTATAACATATAATTACAAATACGTCCGTCTTGTTATGTCCTTGACTGACTTATCCGTTTCGATTAGTGTTACTCCTTGCAGAGATGCATTTTAGGAAAAATACTGCCTTGTGTAATAGTTAAAAGTTCAGCCCACTCCTTTGTCCGTCCGTCAATTCCACATACAGTAAATCCCGCTTAAGTACCTCACGAAAAATTTCAGCTTTTTGAGGTACTTAGGCGGGTTGGGTACTTAAAAGAACCCGCTTAAGTACCTCGATGCGGGTACTTAAGCGAACATAATTTGTGATGTAGTTACATAAAACATGAACATTTAATGAAGTATACGTAATTTAAAACCAAGATCGTAGCATTATTTAAACAAGTAAACACATAAAGAAAAACTTTATTAAGCAACAGATAAAGCAATGTTATATAATTTTCACAAGAATTAAATCAAAAAGTCATTGATTATACATATTTATACAGGGCATGTCATTTTGGACCAAATTCAAAATGATATTGTTTGCCACTTATTTTTATTTTTTAGTTATTAAAATTTTTCAATTAAAAAAAATTCATTCCCTAACAAATACCATATAAACTTGAAATAGAACACTGAAAAAATTGTATCAAAATTTCAAGCTTGTTTTCCAGAAGTGTTAAATTTTTTATGAGTATGAGGTTTATAGCCCATTCAATTTTAGTGTAATAATGCGCAAGTTTCAAGTGGCTGAGATTACCGTTGAATTTTTGGAATTTTTTGCCGAAGGTGTGTAGCGCTGCCACTGAATTTCAAAATATGCAAATATTTTAAGAAATTAAAAAAAAGCACTTAAAAGGGGAAAATTATAAGTAAAATGGTAAATGGGGTACGAAAAATGTAGGTACTTAGGCGGGTTGGGTACATAAGCGGGGAGGTACTTAAAATAAGGATTTGCTTCAGAATACATTAAAAAATTCACGGTGCCCAAAAATGTTGGGAACTTAAGCGGTTTAGGTACTTAAGCGGGGGGGTACTTAACCGGGTTTCACTGTATAAGGGCTTTGGACTTGTAAGTATATTCACTTAAATTCTTATTTAAGTTATATGAGCCCTACTAATAGAGGAATATCGAATAGAAATTGCAATTGTGTTTTCTTATCGAAATTTCAAAGTTTACGCGGCGAATATGTACCAGTATTAACGTTTCGGTACTCCATACCGATTCTATACATACATTAAACCTTCGCCATAATATACATACATATTTACATTTCAAGTTTAGGAAAAAAATATATTTGATATATGATATCGTCTAAAAACAATGCGCGGTATTCGTAGTCAAAATAAAGTCGCCACTAAGGTTAGGTGCGGCTTTTTGACATAATTTCAAACAGAATATCTGTCAAGAAAGCTGAATCAACATTATTTCGACTATGAATATGTTTCACAATAGGTACGAATAAGACGATGCTTTCCCAAAAGTTTAACAATTTGTACTGAACAATGTGGAAACCACATAGCGAAAATAAAAATTGCATCGCCTTTTTGACCTTGTCACAACGGTAAAATACCATCTTATCAGTTTCCACCTGTTGACCTTGTCACAACGGTAAAATACCATCTTATCAGTTTCCACCTTCGTAGATCTAAAATTTAAGAAAAATGCTTTGACGGATGGAAAAGTCTTTCAGGCCTACAAAGAAACCATCATCCGATTCACCTAGAAAAAATGATTCAAATAAGGAATTGTGAGGACGGAAAATGTATAAATAGTTTTCATTTTAATCAGCATTAAAAGCTCTATTAGCCCCTACAATATGCTTTTGGTAGACTAGGCTCTTCGGAACCGCTTTTATTTTTGGTCTAAACATATATATATATATTTATATTTTCAATTGAGATAGGGCGTTTTTGAACCAAATTCTGAGATAGGGGTTTTTTCACTCCAATCCTGAATTAGGACGTTCTTGAACCAAATTCTGAAGTAGGGCGTACTTGAAAATTTTCTGAGATAGGCCTTTCGAACCGGCTGCAGAGATAAGTCGATCTTCCACTCAGCCGTCGATATGTAAATTCAAAACTTTAATGCAGTTTTTCTCGAGTTTTTGATTTTTTGGATTGACACTCTTGCAGCAAATATGCGCCATGTAAGTTTCTTTGGAGTAAAAATTAAATTGATGCATAAAAAATACAATTGTATACAAGTTCGATCGTTCAGTATGAAAAATCCAACCTGGTAAACTTACTTGTGGGTCGATTTTTTCTGCTACCGTCTAGTGCATAATTATACATACATACACATTTCGAATCGTATCAGTTCACTCATCCAAATTTCTCTTAATAAACCCGTTAATTAACGATTTGCTTCGTCAATAATTTTTCATTAGGCTACCAGTTTCTGGCACTTTTGTTAAAAAACGTATGCTCTAATGAAATGTTTGCAATTTTATTATTATTATATTTACAAAAACCATCATATTATAGCGAAAATGCAAAGCAGCTGAAATTAAGTTACCTAACAACCTTTTCTGCATAATTTTTAAAAATTGTTTGCATATCTGCATATACATAGTTACTAACTGCATGCTCGCCTGATTTGAATGCATGCGTGATTTGAATTTACACTGCTTGAATAATTTTCTCAGCAAACTCTTTGGCTAAAACATTTGAATAATTTGATTTCACAGCGTAATCTACATAAAAAAACAGTTATGTTAACGAAAATAGACACGAAATCAGAAAGTCAATTTTACGACTTACAAAAAGAGTTCGATAGTGCCTTCAACAGGATCAACAGGATTAACATTAAAACATTAGAAAACCTTTTATACGTCGATTCCTAATCCTAAGTCGAATTATTCTCGGAGTTGTCATTTGATCTCTGAGGCTGTTAGTATCATCAACCAAAGAAGGTGTTTTGACTGATTCGGCGTATTTTCAGACATAAAAAAATAAACTGCAAAACAAATCTGTTATATTATATTAGTATGTATACTATTTAAGTAGAATTGAGGTAGTTATGTATGTATGTTATGGTATGCGCCACAAAGTTTACTTTAATACTTATACAAACGAAGTATTGGGCGTTTCGCAACACTCAAGGCTTTTTCAAGGCATTTTTATTTGCTTTAAAAAGCTAATGAAACTCTGCCAGGCTTGTCTAACTAAATAGAACAATAGGGCTATTCGCGATTCGGTGTATAAGAGCTGACAAATTTATGCAATTGCAGAAATATGCCATGGATTGTGAGCGACCTTTAATTAACTGTCATGGCAAAGCTTTTGCAAAACAATTTTTGTGCATCAGCTTTGGTTTTGTTTATGAATGCAATGCATAGCATTTTTATGCTATGGATTTTCGGTATTGCAAATTTGCCAAGCCATGACAAATGCAAATGCGTGTATTTTGTTTGTGTATTGCAAATAATTTGCAATACAAATTTGCAATGCAATGATGCTAGGCCATTTGCACCGGATCGCGAATAGCCCTAATATTTTAATTAATTGCAAAACAGCACTTTATGCCATCTGTTTACCCTACTGCATAGTAATTGTCATACAAATTTAAGCCAAATAATAATTGTTTAGGTAAACTTGACCTTCAAGAAAGCATAACAAACAAAAATAGACGCTGTTAAATATAATTGCACGCATGTACGTACATGCATACATTTGATAATTGAAAGATGCGTGATGAGAAAAAGTAAAAAATCGTAAAGAAGAAGATTGAATGACTGTGAAAAAAATAACAACTCAATGCAACGACGCGAATGACGCTTAAAAAAGTAACAGCGATTAGAAATAATAAATAGTTAATGAAAATAAGTAAACAAAAATGGCAAACCCAATAATGGTACACGAAAATATGTGTAATATTAGGCAAAAGAGGCATAATTGAGTAAAAGAAGAAGAAACTGTTTATCGGCCTGTGTGATGAGTTTTGATGCCAGTAGGCCTTTAAAAAAGCTTAACCTTGCACTTATCCAAACAAAATAAAAAATAAAAATAAAATAAAAAAACAAAGGAAAAAATCTACGAAAACACTAAATAATAATATAACTACGCTAGTGTATGAAATAAGGCGTCTACATAATTATACTAATATCCATGAAAACATTTATCAAATTCTTATAATCCGTAAAAAGTTTCACATATACAGTGTAACCTCTCCTAACGAATACTCCTACGACGGACACTCCCCTTGGGCGGACATTTTTTCCTACTACAAATTAACATCTTTTGAGCGGTGTCTTTCTAGGCCGGACGCGGACGGTCACTTTTATACCCAAGCGCACTTGCGCACAAGGGTATTATGTATACCTTTGTTCTAGCCTAAAGGAATCGAGATAGAAATAGACATATACACGCATACATATGTTTGTATATACCAAAATGCTCGGAATGAAAAAGGAAATTGATTAGGTCACGTCTGTCTGTCCGTCCGCCCGTACACACGATAACTCGAGTAAAACACGAGATATATCAAGGAAATTTGGCCCTTTATCCAAGAAAAGTTGGCTTACCGATTTCCGCCAAACTCGATTTAGTTTTTCATTAAGTCTAATTGAGCATCGGGGTAAAGCAGCTTTGGTTATAATTTAGTTCACAGAAAGGTGAAAAAACGATACATATTTAATACGTGCACTGGTTATAAATTAGGGTGGGTCCAAAAACACAAACTGTTTGATACGAAAATTGTGTAGGTCTTAAAATGTGCTATTTATGTAATACCTTTTTCTATAAAAACGATCCGGGTTGTTTGCGACAATATTTTCAGTCTGCGGAATGAGCTTGAAAGATTTCAAATTAGTATGTGAATACCAATTTTAAAAATTTTTAAAACGACCTGTTTAGATCAAATCCGGAACTTATTTCCTATAATAAAATCATAAAGAAAAAAATAAATTGGCCAAATTTGATTTTACTTACATCAATATTATAATCAATTAATAGATTAATTAGGAAAGAAAGATTAATTAATTAAAATATTGACTAACTTACTTTTAGTTTGCACAATTAATTTAATTTTTTTTTATAGCAAATGAGTTTGAAAGTCAATCCTACGCAAGTCGTTGTAAAAATTAAAAAAATTGGTATTCCCACTCCTATATTAAATTTTTCAAGCTCATTCCGCAGACTGAAGATATTGTCGCAGAGAAATAGGATTTACAATAGCACCTAGGCATTAGAATAGCACCTTTTAAGACCTATACAATTTGCGTATCAAACATTTTGTGTTTGCGACCCGCCCTAGTACACATATGTTTCGTTACGTTCGCAATGTTTTACATGCTAGAATTTTTTGTTAATTTTGTATTACAATAAGGCTTATAGTTTAGCAAACGCCCCAATCCAAAAAAACTGGAGAATTAAGAAAAAATTCTGCAAAGTTTCAGAGGTATACAGTTTTATATGTAGCCCATTAAATTTTAGTATAATAATGTGCAAATTTCAAATGGCTAAAAACTCGCGTTGAGTTTTGAGAATTTTTTTTTGTTGACCATCCTACGCATTTTTTCCAATATAAAGTATTTATTTTCAGAATAAAAAAAAAAGTAGGACAGTCAACAAAAAAAAAAATCTTCAAAAATCAACGCGAATTTTTGGATATTTAAAATTTGCACATTATTATACTATTGATGGGCTATAAAACTGCATACCTTATTTTTCTTTTAGAAATTCTTATTAAAAAATTTGCGATTTTGCTGAAACTTTGCAGATTTTTCTTAATTTTTGTACACAGTTGCATTCTTGGATTCAAATGGGATTTACTAAAATATAGCTATAAACTTTTAGCTTGTAAAACATTGCGAATATTAACAAAGAGAAAAACTGTACGCTCAATTTTTTGTGTAACAGTATGTATACAAATAAAGTCTGTTTCCGCCAGAACTTATACTTCTTTACTCGTTTAGTTAAATTTTTGCAGAATTCCGCGTTAACTGTTCATAAGATACGATACAAAAATGTTGGGGGGTCCGATGCAGTTCCACCAGAAAACCGCTGATGCCTGGTCTATTTATATTTTCTAAGGGTGGGAACAGAGTGTAGTTTTGAACATAGTGCGCCATCAGAGTTTTTGATTGTACTATAAAAATAAATAGACAGTAGACTGTCGAACTATTGTAAAATGGTAAAAAAAGGGAAAAAAATAAATAAACGTTTGTTAAAAAGTTTATTTTCATTTACAAAATGCGCTGGCAAGTTTACGAAACGGCTGCTCTTAGTATTAATTATAGAATCCGAAAATACTAAACGATTTATCAAAAAATTTTTGTCCAAACAATTTGACGCACCCTAACCTACATAAAATATATAGTACTTACTTATTCATGCTCAATTTATTTTACTACCCAATTGTGTACAGCACTTATTGCATATAAGAAAGCTATTTCCTGTACCATATCCAATGTAATTCAATAACTACATAAAAGCAAATGTATATGGGCAAATCTAAAAAATAGCTACACTTTCAAACAAAAAATTTTAATTTTTAAATTTGTGAGCACACCTACATATGTTTTATATATCATTTTATTCGTAATCTCTTAATAAATCTATTAATATAAGTGTAATTCATATTCATCAAGTGCTTCAAAAGTTAGACGAGGAATAAGCATAAAATAGAAAACAAAAGAATAAGCTGGGTTGAAATTACGCTGTTCAAGTTGTAAACTTTGAGGAAAGATTTTGAAAGTTGAACTCACTTAATTGGGATGTTCTAAATTCAATGGCATGCCCTGTTTTACCAGATTGGCTCCGGTTTTCGAGATAACGGTACTTGAAAATTTGATTCAATTTTAACTATTTTATAAATAACTCCCTCAATTTTGAAGTTATTTTACTAAAATTTTGCACATAACAGTTTTTTAATATTACCTTAATTATTCCTTAAAATTATCGAAATAGGTTAACATTAACATATAGCTCCAATACAACTGATTACTCAGATATGTGTTTTTGCGCAATAACTCTAACTTCATATCTGAATAATAAATTGTATGCGTGCTATATGTTAAATTGAACCTATACTCAATTTTAACCTGTTTAATTGAAGGAGTTATAACGCAAAACAACGTCTCAGATCAATCAGTTGTATGGGAGCTATATGTTTTAGTGAACCGATTTCGATGATTTTATGGAATAGTTAAGGTAATATTAAAAAACGGTTATGTGCAAAATTTTAGTAAAATATCTTCAAAACCCAGGGACGTTTTTTATAAAATAGTTAAAATTTAAGGAAAGTTTCAAGTACCGCTATCTCGAAAAGTGGAGCCAATAGGGTAAAACTTATGACGCCATTGAATTCAGAAGGCTCCAATTAAGTAAGAGCAACTATCAGAACATTTGTCGAAAAAAAGTTGCTTTGATACCACTCTCGAAATATTCTGACTAAAAGAAGTAGCATCATTAAGAGTAGTAAATCAGGGTTTTTACACACTTCTAGGGATACATTTTTTTAATCATTTTACAGGTATATGTAATTTTATAAGGACTAGCAGTTATAGAAAGATTTAGATCGTTTCGACGTGTTTTCCAAATGTGGCTTTAATTAAAGTGTTTTTGGAATAAAAATTACGCTCAAGATCGCAGAATATTTTATCTTTAAAAGTTGGTTTATTCTGAAAGCACAGCTCTTGCTCAGGTATGAAATTATTCGTAATTGTTTGTAGTATACAATACATACTTAAAAAGTTCTTAAACTTAAATGCTTCAAAAAATATACGCGATAAACCGAAAATTTTGAAAATTGTGAAATGTGGAATTACAGACTTTGAGTTACTTGCCATTTCGTTATTTTTTAATGCACACTTTTCTTAGCTACTACATCTGAAGTGTACACATAAGTACTAATTGCACATACAATTTCAAATCAGTATATGGTGTGCTTCAAAAGTTATGGCATAATTAATTTTTCACCTCTTAAAAATTACATAAAAAATTCACTTGTTTTCATTATTATTTTTTATTTAAACACCTATAATTCAAAAGTTATGCGGCAACTTGATCCAAATTTTTTTTGAGGCTTCAAGTATACGTCAATGAATTATATCCAAAAGCAACCAGCTTGATATAGTTTCCAACAGTGAAAATAAAGCTAAAAAAACACCAAGGTTACCTGTTTTTTAGATTTGCCCATATGTATAAAAAGAACGCTGACAAGATAGCAATGCTTAAAGAAAACGATTTTCTAGCACCAAAGTATTCGATTCCATAATTGTATAACCGTGTAGTTATAATAAATTTCTAAATTTCTACCCTGGCGATCTTTTTTTATTTATCGCTAAAACTTCGTTCCTGTAACACTGAATTGACATTTCTTTTAATAGGTCGTGGGGCAGAGAACGAGGTCATTTCGTTGTAAGAGAAAAACATTTTTTGTTCTTGTCCTTTTCAAGAAATTTGAATACTAAATTCATATGAACCAGTGTAGCGCTCAACTGATGATATCATATCCCTGCATATGCGAGTTGCTAATTTCTAAACTTCCTAGGAAGACGGTCAACTGATCGATTCATATCCCTGCATACGCGAGTCAGAGATGCAAATAACTGATAAACTGATATTCCCAGGCAACTAATACCACTTTGAGGTTTGCAATTTTGTAAGATATGAATTTCGTAGGACATCGGCCGTGTTAAAATTCATCAAACAATTCAGTAGTTAGGCCCTCACTTTACTATTACAGATTCATTTCCTAGCTATTACCTTTTGCTACTGGGGAATCTTTCCATTATGCGTCGCCTTCATAAGAGAAAGAATGCATATGTATAAGAAAAATTTTCCAGGAAATATTTTACTTTCTTATGTGCAATAAGTACGTATGTATGGATCTACAAGAAAAATGTTTGCTATGCGGAAATATCACTCTTAAATCTTAAGGCCTGAAACATAGTTCAGCGATTCGAAATAATGTAAAACGAAATATCGTTACTTAAAGTTGAAAAGGTGCCAAGTCCATTTTTTGAAATTGTTCAGGAGAGACGAAAAATCGATATAGTTTCTAATTATCTGTCATTCAGCATCAAAAACTAAATTTTGAAAAAAAGTGGACTTGGCAACTTTTCACCTTTAGGTAGCGATATACATAAGTATGTACATATGATCGTATTTTCATATATGTATTTATGCCTAATCATAAATTTGTGCACCCATCGCACAATGGTTAAAAACTGGAATTTAGTGTTCACAATTCACTGGAGATTTAATTTTTCACTCACTTTGATAACATTTTTTTTTTATGAAATTGTTTTCAACTCGTTTTTATTATGTAACATTTATTAACTAGAACAGGATACAAACAAGAAAAAATTCAATATTCGGGCTCAACTGGTCTCTTGAAAATTTTATTAAGTTTCATTTAAGAAAAAATAATCAAATTGAGAGAAAAACAAGTAAGAAAGTCTAAGTTCGGGCGGAGCCGAACATTAAAT
>NW_023458556.1:60968915-60988110 GCF_013731165.1 Rhagoletis pomonella
GTGTATAGTAATTATTCGATTTTGTTATTAACAGGTTACCAAAAAGGTGTCTATAGGAAACAAAAAGTTCGTCGTATCGAAAAAATTTCGTCGATCTCGATATATCGGTTTTCATAATATCGCGACAAAAATATCAATATCGACCAAAAAATCTTCCATATAGCTAACATCGGTATATCGTTTGCATCCCTACATTTACCACGACTATCCACAGAAAGACGACCTCCCTGCTCAATTTACGCAGTGACAGCTAAGCATGAAGGAGATAAGCCTATTTAAGTAGTCCTCGACTCCGAGCTTAAAGAGTCAGGCATATAACTATCGGCCTGGGTAGCACATTATTGGTTATAAAAAAATGAAGAGAATTGCATAAAACTACAATTGGCAAATTGCCAACCAATTAGCGCAATCAGCCAAACTAAGTAATGTACTGAAGTTCATATTCATAGTATCCAAATGCACCATGACCAAAAACTTAGTTCTAGTGAAACTCCTAGACACTTGAAATGGTTGAAAGCATCATTCTTGGGCGTTGGCAATTAGACACTTTTGCAATGACAATAGCTGTATCCAGTTTGCTTCTGGCTAACTGCTACTGACCAAAAGAAACAATCGAATGTGACGAATCGCTGAATTGGCAGGTAATTACTTAGACAAAATAAATTCAGTTTAACTCTCCGTCAGACACATGTTTCGATTGGCACATTCGGTACGCATGAGTCTGGCTGGACCATGCAAATTGTATGAATTTATATAGAAATTATGTGCAACATTTGTTCAATTAAACTTATTTATTGTATGTTATTCAAATATTTACTTAATTTAAGGGCTTTCTTTTTTATTTTATTATTTAAATACACTGGCGATTTAAACCGGGTGCATGTTCGACATTTTATTACTTACAGTAACATAACTTTTTTAATAATAAGCGGATTGCTTTGAAATTTTCAGCAATTTTTCCTTATTATCTAGGGTACAAAGCCCAGTAAATAGAAAAATTAACAAGTGATTCACAGCAAAAACGCAAGGCAACTATCTTCACTCAGTTTTGAACTTTTAGGAGGTATATATCAAGAGGATTGTGGAGACTCCTTTGCTTTTAATAGCGATTTTCATACGTCCGGGAATGCTCTCTACTGAGTTTTCTATGATTTCGCTTGGAATATTACCCCATTATAATTTTGCTCACCTCCAAAGTTCTTTCATGTTACTGGAGCTCGCTTGTGCTATGCTAATCCTCTCTTGACCACAGCGCTCAATTTTTCGATAGCTTTGAGGTCTGGGATTTGTGCTGGCCACCATGTTACATGTTTTTCTTTGTATGGTGTTTTTGAAGATGTTGATAAGGTGTTTCCCAAAAATATGCCTTTTTATCGTTTTGGAAACAATTAATTTTCGTTCCATCGGACCATATTACCCCTTTTAAGTGCAAAAGCTCCAATTCTCGTGACTTTTACAAAATTTAAGTGGCAGCTTAATGGCGTGGGATGTTTTGCTTGCTGGCATTTAGTGGCTTGGGTTAATATAAAAGGTATAATGAACATATCCTCCAAACAAATTTGCCGGACTTTGTAGACAAAAGCGCAAACCCTGCGGAAGAAGTTGTTTGCCAGCAGGACGGAGATCCAAAGGATTCTGAAAATATTCGACACCGCCGGCTGCTTGGGAAAAATTTTCTTGTAATTAAGTGGTCAGCACAAATCCCAGACCTCAACACCATCGCAAAATTGAGCGCTGTGGTCAAGAGAGGATTAGCATAGCACAAGCGAGCTCCGAGTAACATCATTTTAGGTAACAAGTAATTTTTTGAAAAAAAAACCGACTTCAATTCTCATTTAAAAAACTACATATACTAGTGAACCCGCATGACGTCAAAACGCCAACATTTAATTAAACTATTTAAACAGGTGAAACCCTATTCAATAACCTCTAAAAATATTCCTAATGATTAATCTAAACCATTTCTCAGTGGTGCTTTTAAAGTTTACGACATACAACAATACGACACTTACGACACCGTTGTGAATCCCCCAATAATTTCTTGTAACTCTTTCATTTGACATCCATCGCTCATATTTCATATAACTTGGGTATAAAATAGTTCAATTAGACTTCTTAAATAGGTGGCATCCCTATCCAAGATATTTCCAAACTACTACCTTCTTAAACCTCTTTTATATGACACCCATATAGCGATACCTTATTCACTTGCCAAATTCCTTTACATAATTAAAATTGAATAATTTTTTTTTTACATGTGGCAACCCTCCTTTACATAGTTAAGTTATAAAACCTTTTCAAAACCATTTCGATTGCTACCCATATTTAATAATTGATTTAACTTATTAATTAATTTGAGCTCAATTTCTTAACAGGTGGCAACTTTTTTTCGAAAAAGTAAAACCTTCTTGAACATCCACACCCTAAGCCCTTTAATTTGGTACCTCAGTTTTGAAAATCGAGCGGAGGGTGCGGATCTGGGGGCATTGATTAGTAAATAACTTGAGTAAAATTATTTAACAGGTGGCAACCCCTTTCGAAAAAATTAAACCAGTTTGCACATCTACAGGCCAAGCGCTCATGATCCACTGATCGGATCTTAACCAGATTAGTATGGGACCACCTCTGAGGTACTACCTTTCCGATGCAAAAAGAATTATCGGTTGACGTGGTCCAAAGTTATGCGGTAACATACATAAAAAAAATATTCCGACGAACTGATAACCTCCTCCTTTTTTGGAAGTCGGTTAAAAATGCAAATCATCTCTTGCCATGCTAATTCAAAAATTCAAAATAAAACTTTGAAAAACGGTTGCATTCCTTCATTTTAGGTAAAAATTACATAGGAATATATGTGGGTCCAGCCAGACCTATGTGTTACGAATGTGATGTATTAATCAACATCTCTATATATCTAGCTTTATATATATGATACCAACACGATTTTTTACAGATTGGTAATTCACTAAACTTTAGTAAGCTACCTGAAATTTCAAGCCTCTAGCTATATTTAAAGTACCCTTTTTTGTAATTTGAAAATGGAAAAGGCCTGGCTGGACTCATGTGTCAGACGAAGGGTTAAATACATACATACATACATCAATTTATTGGTCATTGTGTGTGAATATATGACCACTTATGCGCGATATACTATACATACATAAGCTTTAAAATTTATTTGCCTTTTAAGTTTCTTGCCATAACCAAAATGATTATAAAATGATTTAAGCGTCAACATTCACGTTTCCGCTGTCGATATGGCTACATATTGTCATAGATTTGTTTTCAGCATCCTTGCGAACGCGGCGCATCTTCGACAGAGGAAAAATACACTTTTAGTATTCTTTGACTTTGCATTACTTTTACAGGGAACGATTGACAAAAGTTGTGTTTTCGTATTCTCCAGTAAAAGGAATCCAGTAACTTGCCAGTCACGAAATTGCGGAGAGTAAGCCAATATTTACACCCAAAGAGAGGAATATGCAAGAAAGTACGAAAACGCAAAACTAAACGCAATTTTCTAAGATTTCTAGTATTTCCCATCTTAATATATATTTAAATAGGTTTATTTTGTCAAAGCATTACAAACAATTCTTTTGGTAATGGGCACGTTCAGAAGGGACAACAGCTAAGTAACTGTTGCGATTGCACCTTCTGAACGCGTTGTTGCGTACTTCTGATCAACTGTACGTGTTAGATAATCGTAATATTTTTCTGATCATTTGAGACAACATGTTGGTGTATACCTCTGAGAGTTGAATTTGACAGCTAATGTATCAAGCCGTTCAGAAAACGCATAACGATCACGATATTTTGTTGAAAATTTTTTTACAACGTTTCAAACATTTTTTTGTAATTTTTTCGCTTTGGGGAACCATACAATTGTTTTCAACTAGTCTTTGAGAACACATTTTCTTCAAAAATTCCACTTTTTCTGCATTTTGCTCTAAAAAATTTAATATAATCAAATAAAAATTCACAAATCAGGTTCAACTGGTCTCTTGCAAATATTATCAGCTTTCATAAAAAAATTAATAAAATTAAGTGAAAAAGTGAAGGCTAAATACCAGTTTTGAACCACTGTGCAGCAGGGGATTTATTGTTCTCTTTCAGTGGAACTAGAAACTCAGCGTGCAACACGATCCTGGGCACAACTTTCCCTGTGCTTTATAGATTGTGCAAAGATTACCTAGTAAATAAAAACCCTTAAGTGGGGTGCGAATCGAACTGGCGAAGGTTTTCATTATATTTTATAACGGACATTTTTATTTTTTATATTCTGTGTTTAAAAATTATTCTCTGAAAAATGCACAGCTGATTTAAAGGACAGTTTAAGAAATAAAGGACAAAGGGCGTCCTTTATTTTGAAAAAAATTATAAAGGACAGAGGGTTAAAATAAAGGACTGTCCTTTAAAATAAAGGACAGATTGGTCACCGTAATCATGCCATCAGCTGTTCAGCAAATTGTTACTAGTAAAAATTTGTCCAGTAAAAATCTAGTAAAACTTGCAAGTTCAGCTGTTTTTGCGTACGAAAACGCCTTTCAGTAAAAACCAGTAAAATTAGTACTAGATTTTACTTGATAGTGAATACGCGAACAGGGCTCTCATCTAGCGAGATTTCTGAACTTGGCCATCGTTAATCTCTCTGGTAGCGTAGCGGACGACGGTAAAGCGGTCGGCGGTAAGGGAACAATTGCCCAGCATGTCACAACTGTCAGATGCTGATCCTATTCCTTCTTTTTCATTCTTATTTTGTCTCATTCACTGTTTGATAGATTGCAGATTCCGTCGGTGCAGCGGAAGCTATCAAAGATTTTGTGTACCGGCACCAAAGAGATATCTATATATAATTGTTTGTCGCTTTTTTCTCCTAGTATGTCTTGAACATTTCTTCAATAATTTCAATAATTTTCGAGCACAACATTAAAACCCCAATTAAATAAGAATCAGTATATGTAGGGAAGTACAGTGTATCTGTGGAAAATACTTTACCGCCACGCAAAATGATGAAACAAGGGCAGTGCCGGATTAAGGGTACTGCTCACGGGCTAGCGCATGTGATGACGAAAGAACAAAAAATAATAATTTTTCAGAGATTACAGAAAAGATCGCTGGGTATTAAGAAGATTTGTCAGCACCATCAATACGTTTTGCGGACCAAGCTTAGCTTCATTTGGCTCTGGTGAGATTGTTGACTCGACCAATAATGGAAATTTCCGTGGAACGCTGGAACTAATAGCTCAGAATGACCCCCGGACATATAACAGAGTATGAAAATTAGAGACGAGGGCACTGGAATTATTAATAAACAACCTGCGTGGAAATAATAACTTTGAGGGGTGAGAAAGTATAGGCAGAAATAATAAGCCAGATCAAAATGACAAAATATTCCTACTATTCCATCTCAGTCAGTCAGTCATTTAATATCAGGGACCGTCAATAACAGTTACTTTTTTCAACAGCTAAACTTGGGCAGATATTTTTAAGTCGAAAATAAAAGTCCTTTCCTAATAATAAACAAACCGCTTATCCAAATTAAACAAGTTTGGTATCAACTAAAAGAGGACTAAAATACATTTAAAACTGAAATATTTAAACGAGAAAACCAGCAGAAAGCCAGCTATTGAAAAATATTTAAATAAAAAATGTTTTTTAATTACCATAAAACAAACCTTGGGTGAGGTATATGCATTTCTTTTGTATTAAATTATAAAAAATCGTTATTTCTGTTTAAAAGCTGTTTAAGTCCTATTTCATTTGGTACCATATTTGTTTACTTTAGATAAGCGGTTTGTTTACTATCCGGAAAGACTTTTAGTTCGAACTTAAAAAATATCGGGCCAAGTTTGACTGTTGGAAAAAAATAACTGCTATTTACGGTCCCTGTTTAATACCGCACGCAACATGAGTGGCAAGTACAAAGGAATCCAAGCGGGAATTTCAAAAGAAAACAAGTCGTATAAAGTCCATAATTAACTAGAAGTTTTAAAATTAAAAAAAATATAATTATTTTTCCAATTAATTGTATGTAACTATTAACTTAAAAAGGTGCCCCCACATGTATAGCGGCCTCGAGCCCTCACATTCATAATCCATCCCTGAACAAGGGTAAGGTGTTACAGATAATCGATTGGGTTCTATAACATATAATTACAAATACGTCCGCCTTGTTATGTCCTTCAAACTTGACTGACTTACCCGTTTCGATTAGTGTTACTCCTTGCAGAGATGCATTTTAGGAAAAATACTGCTTGTGTAATATTTAAAAGTTGAGACCACTCCTTTGTCCGTCCGTCAATTCCACATATAAGGGCTTTGGACTTGTAAGTATATTCACTCAAAATTCTTATATAACTTAAATGAGCCCTACTAATAGAGGAATATCGAATAGAAATTGCAATTGTGTTTTCTTATCGAAATTTCAAAGTTTACGCGGCGAATATGTACCAGTACTCACGTTTCGGTACCCCATACCGATTCTATACATACATTAAACCTTCGCCATAATATACATACATATTTACATTTCAAGTTTAGAAAAAAAATATATTTGATATATGATATCGTCTAAAAACAATGCGGCGTATTCGTAGTCAAAATAAAGTCGCCACTAAGGTTAGGTGCGGCTTTTTGACATAATTTTAAACAGAATATCTGTCAAGAAAGCTGAATCAACATTATTTCGACTATGAGTATGTTTCACAATAGGTACGAATAAGACGATGCTTTCCCAAAAGTTTAACAATTTGTACTGAACAATGTCGAAACCACATATCGAAATATTGCCATCGAAAATAAAAATCTCATCGCCTTTTTGAACTTATCACAACAGTAAAATACCATTATATCAGTTTATCGTAGATCAAACATTCAAGAAAAATATTTTGACGGACGGAAAAGTCTTTCAGGCCTACAAAGAAACCATCATCCGATTCACCTAGAAAAAATGATTAAAATAAGGAATTGTGAGGACGGAAAATGTATAAATAGTTTTCATTTGAATCAGCATTAAAAGCTCTATTAGCCCCTACAATATGCTTTTGGTAGACTAGGCTCTCCGGAACTGCTTTTATTTTTGGTCTATACATATATATTTATATATATATTTATATTTTCAGTTGAGATAGGGCGTTTTTGAACCAAATTCTGAGATAGGGGTTTTTTCACTCCACTCCTGAATTAGGACGTTCTTGAACCAAATTCTGAAGTAGGGCGTACTTGAAAATTTTCTGAGATAGGCATTCGAACCGGCTGCAAAGATAAGTCGATCTTCCACTCAGCCGTCGATATGTAAATTCAAAACTTTAATGCAGTTTTTCTCGAGTTTTTGATTTTTTGGATTGACACTCTTGCAGCAAATATGCGCCATGTAAGTTTCTTTGGAGTAAAAATTAAATTGATCCATAAAAAAAAAAACAATTGCATACAAGTTGAGAATTTTTCTCAAGCCCCAAGAATTTTTGTGGCAAAATCTGACTCCTGAAATTCGATCGGAGGCCCTTGAATTTCAGTGTGAAAAATCCAACCTGTTAAATAAACTTACTTGTGGGTCGATTTTTTCTGCTACCGTCTAGTGCATACTTATACATAAATACACATTTCGAATCGTATCAGTTCACTCATCCAAATTTCTCTTAATAAACCCGTTAATTAACGATTTGCTTCGTCAATAATTTTTCATTAGGCTACCAGTTTCTGGCACTTTTGTTAAAAAATTTATGCTCTAATGAAATGTTTGCCATTTTTTTATTATTATATTTACAAAAACCATCATGCAAAAACAGCTGAAATTAAGTTACCTAACAACCTTTTCTGCATAATTTTTAAAAATTGTTTGCATATACATTTGAGTAATTTGATGTCATAGCGTAATCTACATAAAAAAACAGTTATGTTAACGAAAATAGACACGAAATCAGAAAGTCAATTTTACGACTTGCAAAAAGAGGTCGATACTGCCTTCAACAGGATCAACAGGATTAACATTAAAACATTAGAAAACATTTTATACGTCGATTCCTAATCCTAAGTCGAATTATTCTCGGAGTTGTCATTTGATCTCTGAGGCTGTCAGTATCATCAATCAAAGAAGATGTTTTAACAGATTCGGTGTATTTTCAGACATAAAAAAATAAACTGCACAACAAATCTGTTATATTTAGTATGTATACTACTTAAGTAGAATTGAGGTAGTTATGTATGTATGTTATGGTATGCGCCACAAAGTTTACTTTAATACTTATACAAACGAAGTAGTGAGCGTTTCGCAACACTCAAGGCTTTTTCAAGGCATTTTTATTTGCTTTAAAAGCTAAAGAAACTCTGCCAGGCTTGTCTAACTAAATAGAACAATATTTTAATTAATTGCAAAACAGCACTTTATGCCATCTGTTTACCCTACTGCATAGTAATTGTCATACAAATTTAAGCCAAATAATAATTGCTTAGGTAAACTTGACCTTCAAGAAAGCATAACAAACAAAAATAGACGCTGTTAAATATAATTGCACGCATGTACGTACATGCATACATTTCTACCTTTGATAATTGAAAGATGCGTGATGAGAAAAAGTAAAAAATCGTAAAGAAGAAGATTGAATGACTGTGAAAAAAATAACAACTCAATGCAACGATTAGAAATAATAAATAGTTAATGAAAACAAGTAAACAAAAATGGCAAACCCAATAATGGTACACGAAAATATGTGTAATATTAGGCAAAAGAGGCATAATTGAGTAAAAGAAGAAGAAACTGTTTATCGGCCTGTGTGATGAGTTTTGATGCCAGTAGGCCTTTAAAAAAGCTTAACCTTGTACTTATCCAAACAAAATAAAAAATAAAAATAAAATAAAAAAACAAAGCAAAAAACTACGAAAACACTAAATAATAATATAACTACGCTAGTGTATGAAATAAGGCGTCTACATAATTATACTAATATCCATGAAAACATTTATCAAATTCTTATAATCCGTAAAAAGTTTCACATATACAGTGTAACCTCTCCTAACGAATACTCCTATTAGACGGACACTCCCCTTGGGCGGACATTTTTTCTTACTACAAATTAACATCTTTTGAGCGGTGTCTTTCTAGGCCGGACGCGGACGGTCACTTTTATACCCAAGCGCACTTGCGCACAAGGGTATTATGTATAACTTTGTTCCAGCCTAAAGGAATCGAGATAGAAATAGACATTTACACAAATTTGTATGTACCAAAATGCTCGGAATGAAAAAGGAAATTGATTAGGCCATGTATGTCTGTCCGTACGTCCGTGCACACGATAACTCGAGTAAAACACGAGATATATCAAGGAAATTTGGCCCTTATCCAAAACAAATTGGCTTTGAAAATAGGCGAAGTTGGACGGTTACCATGCCCACCTCCCAATCAACGGTATTTTAAAAAAAATCACATAATTCAAAAACTGCGTTATTTCCGCATATACTGGATCTGTATTGTTGAATTTTAGCATGAAATAAGCCAATAATGAATTTTGTATCTCAATTGCCGCCTTACCATTCCAACCAAAGTCGGTAGATCATTGCCTAGAGTCTCACTAAGAAACCTGTTGAAAATTTGTTTAATCGGGAAATAATCACGACCACCTCCCATATAACGATAATTTATACAACTACTTCACTGGCACTGCTCACTTACATATATACCACATACATATTTATCGATTTCCGCCAAACTCGATTTAGTTTTTCATTAAGTCTAATTGAGCAGCGGGGTAAAGCAGCTTTGGTTATAATTTAGTTCACAGAAAGGTGAAAAAACGATACATATTTAATACGTGCACTGGTTATAAATTAGGGTGGGTCCAAAAACACAAAATGTTTTGATACGAAAATTGTGTAGGTCTTAAAATGTGCTATTTATGTAATACCTTTTTCTATCAAAACGTTCCTGGTTGTTTGCGACAATATTTTCAGTCTGCGGAATGAGCTTGAAAAATTGAAAATTAGCGTGGGAATACCAGTTTTTAAAATTTTTAAACAACTTGTTTAGATCAAATCCGGAACTTATTTCCTATAATAAAATCATAAAGAAAGAAATAAATTGGCCAAATTTGATTTTACTTATGTACATCAATATATAATAAATTAATAGATTAAGTAGGAAAGAAAGAATAACTAATTAAATTATTGACCAACTTACTTTTAATTTGCACAATTAATAATTTTTGGATAGGAAATGAGTTTGGGAGTCGATCTACACAAGTCGTTGTAAAAATTTGAAAAATTGGTATTCCCACTCTTAAATTTAATTTTTCAAGCTCATTTCGCAGACTGAAGATATTGTCGCAGAGAAACAGGATTTATTTTTTAGAATAAGGCATTAAAATAGCACCTTTATAATGTGCAAATTTCAAATGGATAAATACTTGCGTTGAGTTTTGAGAATGGTTTTGTTGACCATCCTAAACATTTTTTCCAATATAAAGTATGTATTTTCAGAATGTTTTATATAAAAAAAGCGTAGGACAGTCAACAAAAAAAATCTTAAAAAATCAACGCGAATTTCTGGACATTTAAAATTTGCACATTATTATACTATTATAATGGGCTATAAAATTGCATACCTCAAAATTTTTTTTACAAATTATTATTAAAAATTTTGCGATTTTGCTGAAACTTTGCAGATTTTTCTTAATTTTTGTACACAGTTTCATTCATGGATTCAAATGGGATTTACTAAAATATAGCCATATTTTAATACAAACTTAACAAAAACTTTTAGCATGTGAAACATTTAGAATATTAACAACAAAAAAAAACTGTACGCTCAATTTTTTGTGTAACAGTATGTATACATATAAAGTTTGGTTTCGCCAAAACTTATACTTCTTTACTCATTTAGTTAAATTTTTGCAGAATTCCGCGTTAACTGTTCATAAGATACGATCAAATAAAGTTGGTGGGTCCATTATATTTTTTTGCACATTTAAAATTAAAAGTACTGGATGGTTTAAATTTTTTTGACAGTACCAGATTTAAAGTACGTACGTTAGGGTGCGAAGACAGTATAGTTTTGAACATAGTGCACCATTTGAGTATTTGGCTGTTCTATAAAAATAAATAAACAGTAGACTGTCGAACCATTGTAAAGTGGCAAACAAATGGAAAAAATAAGTAAAAGTTTGAGAAAAAGTTAATTATCATTTAAAAAATGCGCAAGCTAGTTTACGACCAACGGCTGCTCTTAGTGTTAATTATAGAATCCGAAAATACTAAACGATTTATCGAAAAATTTCAGTCCAAACAATTTGACGCACCCTAACCTACATAAAATATATAGTACTTACTTATTCATGCTCAATTTATTTTACTACCCAATTGTGTACAGTACTTATTGCATATAAGAAAGCTACTTCCTGCACCATATCCAACGTAATTCAATAACTACATAAAAGCGAATGTATATGTATAAAAAGAACGCTGATAAGAAAGCAATGCTTAAAGGAAACGATTTTCTTGAACCAAAGTATTCGATTCCATAATTGTAAATTGCAAGTCTACCCTGGCGATCTTTTTTTATTTATCGCTAAAACTTCGTTCCTGCAACACTGAATTGACATTTCTTTTATAAATTTTTGTTTCAATAAATACCTTTTATTTAAAGAATTTTTAATTAAATAAATTTAATCAAAATGTGCAGTGTGCATAAGTGTTTGGGTATATATATAAAAAAAGCTAAAAGTTTCACTTCTGAAAAAAGTAAGCGAGTTAGTAATAGGTCACAGGGCAGGGAACGAGGTCATTTCGTTGTAAGAGCAAAAATATTTTTTGTTCTTGTCCCTTTTAAGAAATTTTAATACTAAATTCATAAGAACCAGTGTAGCGCTCAACTGATGATATCATATCCCTGCATATGCGAGTTGCTAATTTCTAAACTTCCTAAGAAGACGGTCAACTGATCGATTCATATCCCTGCATACGCGAGTCAGAGATGCAAACAACTGATAAACTGATATTCCCAGGCAACTAATACCACTTTGAGGTTTGCAATTTTGTAAGATATGAATTTCGTAGGACATCGGCCGTGTTAAAATTCATCAAACAATTCAGTAGTTAGGCCCTCACTTTTGCTATTACAGATTCATTTCCTAGCTATTACCGTTTGCTACTGGGGAATTATGCGTCGCCTTCATAAGAGAAAGAATGCATATGTATAAGAAAAATTTTCCAGGGAATATTTTACTTTCTTATGTGCAATAAGTACGTATGTATGTATCTACAAGAAAAATGTTTGCTATGCGGAAATATCACTCTTAAATCTTAAGCTTAGTTCAGCGATTCGAAATAATGTAAAACGAAATATCGTCACCTAAAGTTGAAAAGGTGCCAAGTCCATTTTTTGAAATTGTTCAGGAGAGACGAAAAACCGATATAGTTTCTAATTATCTGTCATTCAGCATCAAAAACTAAATTTTGAAAAAAAGTGGACTTGGCAACTTTTCACCTTTAGGTAGCGATACAAGTATGTGTGTTCATATTTTTATGTATGTATACATGTCTAATCATAAATACGTGCACCCGTCGCACAGTGATTCAAAACTGGAATTTAAAACAATTCACTGGAGATTTAATTTTGCACTCACTTTGATAAAATTTTTCTTTATGAAATTGTTTTCAACTCGTTTTTATTATGTAACATTTATTAACTGGAAGCGGATACAAACAAGAAAAAATTCTAAATTCGGGCTCAACTGGTCTCTTGAAAGTTTTATTAGGTTACATTTAAGAAAAAATAATCAAATTGAGAGAAAAATTAAGGCTCCCACGAATTGTGGGCACAAAATGCAAAATTTGAGCTACTGTGCATCGGTATTTATTTTAGTTTCTTTGCAATACATACCAAATTTTTCGTACTCAACGCTTTTTCGCAAGCCATCGATAAGTGGCTAATGAATAAGACAAAAACTAAGCACAAGAAATGTCAAAACATTGCAAACTTCATGATTTAAGGTGGTTTGTTTATATTTTCACGGTAGTTGAAATTCAATGAAAACACATACCTGCCAACAAAACCTAATACGTACATACCTACATGTGTACAAACATACATACTATGTACTGGCATGTTCATTGAAAACCTCATCATAGTCAATCACTAAAAGGGCACATGAAAAATCAACAAATGACCGCAAACTATGTATTCAGATTTGCATTCCGCTAAAATTGCATACAAACAAACGTGCGCACTGGGTGTAAGCTGTGGTAATATAATAATAACACGCTTGTACATTAGGGTGTCCAAACAAAAGGAAGTCGGATTATTCGATACCGAAAAAATTTACCCCTGTTTTTCATACATTTTTAAACCAAAATATATTTAGAGGTCGCTCATGCCCTCAAAGTTTTTTATGTATTAAAAAAAAATGTTTGGAACAAATGCAGTTGGGCTCCAAATCTCAAAAAAAAAATAAATATTGGAATCGATAGAGATGATTGAGCTGAGTATAACGGTATACTTCTATTTTTGGACAAACAACAACAACAAAAATTATCAAAGGTTAAAGTTCAAAATAAGCAATTTTTGAAATCAAGATTTCTTAAAAACGGATAAATAGATCTTGAAATTTTTGATCTCATTTAATGGAAAATTTGATTCCCTTTAATTTGGTATACGTACTTTATATATATGTTGTATAGTTCTTACAAAAATTGAATTAATGTTAAATAATTATAAAAAAAAACGTATAGCAAATTAAAGGGAATCAAATTTGCTATTAAATGAGATCAAAATTTTCAAAATCCATTCATTCGTTTTTGAGAAATCTTGATTTCAAAAATTGCTTATTTTGAACTTTAACCTTTCATAATTCTTGTTGTTGTTGTTTGCCCAAAAAAAGAAGTATATCGTTATACTCAGCTCAATCATCTCTATCGATTCCAATATTTTTTTTTTTTAATTTGAGATTTGGAGCCCAACTGCATTTATGCCAAACGTTTTTCGTAGAAACGAAAATCAATATTTGTTAATCGGAAATCTATCTTTCTTTTCAGACGACTTCCACTAGTAATACCCAATTGTTTGTTTACAATTTTTTTTATATTAACTTTTTTTTATAGGTCCCCACAACCCCAAAAAGATCCAGTGAGAGACCCCTGAATATTTTTTGATTTCGAAATGAAAAAAGCAGGGGGGAATATTATTTCGCTACAGAACTATCCTGAAAGCATTAAAATTCGGACTTTACTTTTTTCATGTCCATTTTTAGACCACCCTATCTTACACACACATTTATACATACATATGTATGAAGCAGCTCTTATGCGTGGCGTATTTATGATCTTGCCTATACGACTATAATACAAAGTAATTAAAAAATTTATTTAGCGTCAAGCCCACCAAGAAGTCTTTGCTGAAACTAGGTTCCGTTGCATATCTACATTCATACGTATTTACCGGTTGAATTTCGACTGTGGTTTTTGTTGTTGTTTATTTTTTAGAAACTGTTTAACTGCTTCGGGTGATAACTACTAGTCGGTGAAAAAATTATCACAAAGTCTCATATTTTATTGCAAGCAATTACTTATTTTCGCCATCTTCTAATACAAAGAAAACAAACTTAAAATAACTGCATATACACATTATTGCGGAAAAAGGTATAAATTAAAAAACAAAGCAACTGGAGATGCCGGGGATTGAACCCGGGGCCTTTCACATGCAAAGCGAACGCTCTACCACTGAGCTACATCCCCTCCATGATTAGCCGTCGCCGAGCAACTGTCGCTTCGGTACAACAGATAAGAGCTTGTTAAGACAACAACAGTTTCGCACGGTAAGTTGATTAGTAAACTAAATGTGAATGAACTTTTATTGAAAACAACTTTTTTGCTTGCGAGTACTTAGTTCACTTCAAAACTTAAGCAAATTATTGGGTATGCCGCTAAGAAATTATATTGTTGTCACGCCATTTTTTACAAGTTTTACTGAGAAGAAGAAGCCCATGCTCGTGCGAAAAATAGTCTCGTTGTTCAAATTTAGTAATTTCTAATAAAAAAAGTGTTTTTAGAAAGCTAAATGCATTGTAACCAGCTCCATATTTTTCATAATACTTCATAAAATGTAATGAGTTAAACGCCATTTGGAAGGCCGCTTCAACGCCCTAGGTGCAAATATGTTTCTAAAATTTAGCGAATTCAATAGTTGGTGATTGTCTAACTATGCGACACTCACATATTGACAATTATTTTTTTATAAAAGTATAGTTTATTCGTTAACCATACAAATTATCAGTGTTTTTGGAATATTAAAAAAAATCACCAAACTTTCGTAAAAATTTCGAGCTTCTTAATTATATTTCTTAGAAGGATTTTGATTATGCTGTTTTATAGCCCACTCAAATTTAGTATACTTTTTTTGCAATTTGTTTTGTTGATGATGTTAGTCATTTTCTTAAATACCTATGTCGACCATTTCTTTATATGAAATAAAACTATAGTTTAAACAAGTAAGAAAGTCTAAGTTCGGGCGGAGCCGAACATTAAATACCCGGCGCAAGTATTAAATATATGTTTTTTCACCTTTCCGAAACGTACCGCTAGATGGTAAGCCGGGGTGTATCAATTTTGAGTAAATTAGCGTCCTTCAATTTCGAAATATTGAAGTTTCAAGCATTTCTGAAATTTACCGTTATATGAAAAGCGGCCGTAATTTTAGTCCGATTTCAATAATTTTCAACATTTTGCTTTTATATGGCAAGCACAATAACCATACCGAGCTTGGTACAAATTGGTAGAACGGTTACCGATATACTAATATGTGATCATAAGTGGGCGGTGCCACGCCCATTTTCCAAAATTTTACCATAAATGTATTTCTTGGTAAAGAATTGTTGCAAGCATCAATTTTGAATAAATTAGCTTCAATATTTACTGATTTATCGAAGATTTTGTATTTCTCTAAATTACCGTTATATGGGATGTGGGCGTGGTTATTGTCCGATTTTAAAAAGTTTCGGCGATTTTTTATGCTGTACCAAGGCCAACAACTGTGCCAAGTTTGGAAGAAATTGGTGCAGCGGTTACCAAGATATACACATGTAACCATAAGTGGGCGTGGCTACGCCCATTTTCCAAAAATTTATAATATTCTAATTTTTCGACTAAAAATTATTGTAAATATCAATTTTGAGTGAATAATCTCCAGTAGTTACTAAAATATCGCAGTTTTCGTATTTCTGAAAATTACCGTTATATGGGAAGTAGGCGTGGTTATTGAGCGATTTTAAAAATTTTCGGCCATTTGGTATGTTGTGCGAAGGCCAACAACTGTGCCAAGTTTGGAAGAAATTGGTGCAGCGTGGCTACGCCCATTTTCCAAAAATTTATAATATTCTTATTTTTCGTCTAAAACTTATTACAAATATCAATTTTGAGTGAATTATCTTCATTAGTTACTAAAATATCGCAGTTTTCGTATTTCTGGAAATTACCGTTATATGGGAAGTGGGCGTGGTTAAAGTCCGATTTCGCCCATTTTCAATACCAACCTACCTTGGATTAAGGGAAACCTACATACCAAATTTCGTTGAGATATCTCAATTTTTGCTCGAGTTATCGTGTACACGGACGGACGGACAGACGGACAGACGGACGGACAGACAGACATGGCTTAATCGATTTCTTTTTTCATCCTGATCATTTATGTATACATTTGTCTATATCTCGATTCGTTTTGGCTGTTACAAACAACCGTTATGTGAACAAAATTAATATACCCTTGTGCACAAGGGCGCTCGGGTATAAAAACTAAAACCTCCTTATTATAATTGCCACTCGTACTGTCATTAGGTATGTAACTTGAGAATAGAAATCGCTGCATCTTTTAGGCGCATCAATATTACATAGTTACATCCCGAGTTAATAAAAGGAAGGTAAAAAGCGACACCTTCAACAAAAAAAAGCCTAAAATCAACGGTAAGTCTCAGCTACTTTAAACTTGTACTTTATTATACTATAATTGAATGCGGTACAAAACTACGAAACTACAAAATATTTCTAAGAAATCTAATTAAAAAGCTCGAAGTTTTTACGAAAGTATTTTGATTTTTTTAATGTTGCACGAAGAATGAAATTTGCATTATTTATACGTTTTGTTAAATTTGCACTCATGTGTTTAATGAACAAATTACATATATCCAATCGAAAGCATAAAGCCTATAAAATATGTTAAACAGGTGAGTGAAAATTACCAATGTTTTCACATTCTATAGGCTTAATACTTTCGATTGGTATATACATAATTTGTTCATTAAGCAAATGAGTACAAACTTAGAAAACAATAATATTTTTTTAATATTTCAATAAAAATATCCTGACCAGGATTTTTTCAGCCAACCCACTCACGAAATAATTATTAACACGTTCAATTTCATACAAAATAGACTTCATCCATTAAACAGATGGGTGAGGGTCGTGCTCTTGTCGGATCTTAGACTATTACGTAGAAAAATAAAGAAACCAAAAGAAGCGAAATAAGAAGCTAAAAGAAGAAGATTTTCTCATTAAATAATAAAAATCTATTGGAATTATTTCAAGTATTTTTCTAGTACTATTTTCATCCTTCAAATGCACTCTCGAATGGTGCTATGCGATCGATTTTTCCCTCAAGAGTTACGGCCACTTAAACTGCCGTGTCCTCGAATCTAACATCGCCAAACCAAGCGTATCATTATGTCATCTTCCAAAGGCCATTGGTTCTTAAGGAAAAAATCGTAAAGCACCACTCGAAGCCGAATGGCATATAGCAAGCAAAAGTGGCCATTAAAGCCGTTTTTCGTGTACTTTATCGCGAGAAACCTCAATATCTTGGAGCAGTTGTAAGCTCGAGCTCGAGTTCTAAACAGAAAATTTCTTCTGAAATGACCTAGAGCTGCAGAGCAACAGAAGCTTTTAAATCTGTATTCATAATTATCATGGTCTTAGTTTTTTTTTTTGATTACATCCCGCACAGGTATCGTAACGGAATTTTTCTGTAACGTAACAGTCCGACAAATATTGATCTCAAAATTATTTTATCAGTTCAATAAATACGAAGTTCTTGAGTTATATAAGGAGAGCAGACTTCGATAATATAAAGCAGCTTTAAAAAGTACATCCAAAAATGTTAATGTAACAGTCTGCTTTTGAGGCATTTATAACTCCTAACAACAGGAGGTACAATAAATTTTAGGTATATATTAAATATTGCCACATACCTATGCTTTCAGATGCAAGAAGAAAAACGAGTTTCAGCGGTATTTGAAAAGCACTGTGAACCAAAACGTATTGGAACAGAACGTGTTTTGGGTCATGTGATCATTTTGTTTAATTTATAGAGTCTGAAACAATCAGCTCGAATCGGAATATATTTATAATATTTATAATAAAGGCCTAAAACAAAGGAACAATTGCATTGTAAACAAGTAAGAAAGTCTAAGTTCGGGCGGAGCCGAACATTAAATACCCGGCGCAAGTATTAAATATATGTTTTTTCACCTTTCCGAAACCTACCGCTACATGGTAAGCCGGGGTTTATCAATTTTGAATTAAATTTCGAAATATTGAGGTTTCAAGCATTTCTGAAATTTACCGTTATATGAAAAGCGGCCGGAATTTCAACCCGATTTCAATAATTTTTAACAATTGTCTTTTATGTGGCAAGCACAATAACCGTACCGAGTTTGGTACAAATTGGTAGAACGGTTACCGAGATACATATATGTGATCATAAGTGGGCGGTGCCACGCCCATTTTCCAAAATTTTATCATAAACGTATTTCTTGGTAAAGAATTGTTGCAAGCATCAATTTTGAATAAATTAGCTTTTATATTTACTGATTTATCGAAGATTTTGTATTTCTCTAAATTACCGTTATATGGGATGTGGGCGTGGTTACAGTCCGATTTCGCCCATTTTCAATACCAACCTACCTTGGATTAACAGAAACCTACATACCAAATTTTGTTGAGATATCTCAATTTTTGCTCGAGTTATCGTGTACACGGACGGACGGACAGACGGACAGACGGACGGACAGTCAGACATGGCTTAATCGATTTCTTTTTTCATCCTGATCATTTATGTATACATTTGTCTATATCTATCTCGATTCGTTTTGGCTGTTACAAACAACCGTTAAGTGAACAAAATTAATATACCCTTGTGCACAAGTGCGCTCGGGTATAAAAA
>NW_023458556.1:60988210-60995869 GCF_013731165.1 Rhagoletis pomonella
AAAGAGTAACAATAAATCGTGCGGTTCTAGAGATTTACCCATATATGTACATACGAGTGAGTACATACTTAAGTGCTTGAAATCCTGATACCACTGCTCAAAGCCAAGCCCATTCATTGAGGTATCCATTGTTTGCTTTACTGCTCTACGCATCTCAACTGTACATTTGGTTGTTAATTTGTAAATTCGCCGCACAACATTAAATAAAAACAATTAAAAAAGTCTAAGTTCGGGCGGAGCCGAACATCAAATACCCAGCGCACGTATTAAATATAATTCTTTCGTCTTTCCGAAAACTACCGCTACATGGTAAGCATGGGTAGTTTTACCCCTATTTCAAACATCTTCGATAGCGCGTTACGTTTGACATAATGAGATAAACTTAAATAGTAATATGGGGGCGATATCACGCCCATTTTCCAAAATTCCACAAAAAAGTTACTTATTTCCAAGAGATTTTTGATAGTAGCAATTTTGAGTAAATTAGCATCCTTAAATTTCGAAATATCGAAGTTTCAAGCATTTCTGAAATTTATCGCTATACGAATAGTGGGCGTAATTTTAGTCCGATTTTAATAATTTTAAAAGTTTGCTTTTATGTGGACGAACGGTTACCGAGATACCCATATGTGGTCATAAGTGGGCGGTACCAAGCCTATTTTCCAAAATTGTTTTTTATAAACGTATTTTTTGCTAGATAGTTATTTCAAACATAAATTTTGAATACACCAGCTTCAGTATTTACTGATTCATCGAAGATTTTTTATTTCCCTAAATTACCGTTACATGGGATGTGGGCGTGGTTATTGTCAGATTTTAAAGATTTTCAGCCATTTGGTATGTTGTACCAAGGCCAAAAATTGTGCCAAGTTTGGGAGAAATTGGTGAAGCGTTACCAAGTTATACACATGTAATCATAAGTAGGCGTGGCTATGCCCATTCTCCAAAAATTTATAATATTCTTACATTTCGTCTAAATAATTTGCAATATCAATTTTGAGTGAATAGGCTTCCGTAGTTACTAAAATCTCGCAGTTTTCGTATTTCTGGAAATTACCGTTGTGTGAGAGGTAGGCGTGGTTATTTTCCGATTTTGCCCATTTTCAATACGCTGAAAAGAAGTACACATACCAAGTTTCGTTAAGATATCTAAATTTTTACTGGAGTTATCGTGTGAACAGACGAAAAGACAGTCACCGCTTAATCGATTTCTTTTTTATTCTAATCATTTACATATGTATACATTTGTCTATATCTATCTCGATTCGTTTTGGCTGTTACAAACAACCGTTATGTGAACAAAGTTATAATACCCTTGTGCGCAAGTGCACTGGGGTATTAAAACAATAACGAAACCACAACCTATGCAAATTAATAAAAAACACATTAGGGGTATTCTCTGAGTCTTGCAAAGCCCTGGCACGGTGCACGGATTGCACGGTTTGCAAAGCTGTCCCATACGAAAACCGGTTTTTACCGTGCAATCCGTGCAATCTGTGCACCATGCAAGGGCTTTGCAAGACTCAGAGAATACCCCTATTGTCTTTTTAAGTAACATTTTCTAAGACAAAGCAGAGCGCAGCAACCAAACCGGTAAGCGTGTTGTTCTGACACTCGAAGAGCTTTAACAAGTAGTTGGCACATTAGATGATGGACTGACTACTGCTGATTAATTAGAAACATTTATTTCCTTAGAAGGAACTAGAAAAGACAAATGAGTTGAAATATAAATCACAGCTATTTAAAACTTCACAATGTGAGCGAGTATTAGACACGCACTTTAAAGGTCAAGCTCCGGTGATTCATCGAGATTACTGGCTCTGATGTATGTACATATGTACATAATTACATATATACATACCTCTAGTTACTAACAAACATATGTACTTAAGTGTGAATTCTAAAAACAATTAACTACCCTAATTCTTTAAGTATTTTTCAACAAATTTAACTGAGTAAAATTTATTGGATTCATCCTAAACTTTTAGAAAGATTTATGCATCCGTTCTGGGTAAAATATTGCAAATTGTAGTGTATTTTCTTAAAGCGTTATTGCCTCATTACTCAACCGTGTGTACTTGACGGGAATTATTATAAACAGAATTCTCACGAATAAGTACCCATGATCCCCACCGTAGAGTCGGCGGTATTTTTTTTTTTCCAAATAACGTACGTACGCATTGTATTTACATAAAAATATAAACAAGTTTCAAACACTTGCAGGATTTAGAAAGAAATTTTTCCATATAGTTGTATATCAAAATGAATATTCAATGATGCGAGTCCATTCAAGGGATCTTCAAAACCTACTTTCAAGTATGATTTAATCGTTTTGAGCGTGAAAATAGGCTTTCTGCAGGTGCTGTCTAGACTAGTAGAACAGCCAAAATACTCGATATCGTGTTCCAGTGTTCGAAAGCATTTAGATTTATCATCTAAAAAAAATCCAGATAAATAAGAAATATCGCACGAAATATTGCCGTTGAATGTCGAAATTATGCTTACTTCAAGTATATCAAACACCATTTTGAAATTCTGACCATCCACTCGTATTCTCGACCACCCATGTTGGTATATTTATTTAGACTTTTCGATGAATCTACACTAGGCGATAAATGAATGAAATGAATACATAGATTTTTATGAAGAGTTTGCCCAGGACTTCATTCGCCACACAATGCCGCACAAAGTCTTACTTAGTCTTCGAGGTAGCAGCTACGGCACTGGGAGTTGAATAGGACGCCCAGTACGGGAAGACATGACCAGGGATCGTGGCTATTTACCTAACGGTCTCTTTTATGCCGTTATTAAGAAGTCCCTTCTTATCTTTTCTTGAGAAGTCTCCAGTTTTTTGATTTTTCGTAGAGCTATTTACATTAATCAGTAGCTCAGTTAGTAAATTTCATTCAGAGAAAAGGCAAATTTGTACTACCAGATCAAGCTTAAGGGCCACCACTGGATTGCCACTCTGATCCAAAAAGCAACTGTATTTGGAAAATTGCAGTTATAGCAAATATATAATTTGTTTATTAACTATCACTTGCATATTAAATTTGATATCATTGAATTTTTACTTTCAATAACTTAAATGAAATCCTTGCTTTATTTGATTTGGAATTGCCTTATACTGCGGTCATTTACCTACACAAAACTCTCTTAATTCGAATGTATAAACTTGTTACTCTCTTTTCTTTTAGTTTTTTGACTGATTAAGTCTTGCGTTAATACTTTTGTGTTTAATATGAGTTTTAAGCATAAAATATATTTATTTTTTGACAGATGAACTGCGAAAGACAGCAAAAATACTTTACTCTAATGGAAAATAGTGAATAATGTTCATGTCTTATTAGATGTATCTTGTTTCTTTTGAGACATTTTGACTTACGACCATTCTGCATATTAAGGTGCCTCACCAAACAATTTTGAAGGGGGATGAGGTTAGGGGGTTCCACTGCAATTATACTGCTTATTATTTTTCAAGACTTCCGCCAAAATATTTCGTAAAAATATTAAGATTTACACGGGCTGGACCGATTTGCAAATAGTATCAAAAATCTCATTATATTTATTCAGTTGATAAAATTCTTAAAAACTTTTAATGCAGACCGTTTAAGCATAAATTCTTTTATTATCTAAGGTAATTTGTTGGGAAAAATATTTTGAAAACCTTTCTATGTACAAAAAACTCGAAGAGGTATTTTCAAATCGGATCAGCTCACCTACATATGTCTTAGAATATATTATATTTTATGATTTCGATTTTAAAACACTACCGATTTTTTTGTATGGAGGGTGATGCCCCCTAAAACGTAGTCAAAATTTATAGAAAGCTACCGGTTTTTAATAGAAAAAAGAAATTTAATAAATCCCCGAGTAAAAAAGCTCTAAAATATTTCTTTTGACGTAAATATAATACAAAGATATAACGATTGTCAGCATCTAGTTGGAATTCCTTGCGTGATATTCGGCTTTTGAATAGTTTTTTAGATGCAAATTACCAAAACAAAATTGACTGAAGTTTCAGGAATGAGCCTGTTTGGCACACATACTCATACATATGGCATAGCACATCGAAATGTTGATGGGCAAATCTAAAAATCAGGTACACATTTAGATCGCTCAAATAGAAAACAAAAGAATAGGCTGGGTTCAAATTACGCTGTGCAAGTTGTAAATTTTGAGCAAAGACTTTGAAAGTTGAACTCACTGAATTGGAATGTTCTAAATCCAATGGCATCCCCCGTTTTACCAGATTGGCTCGGGTTTTCGAGATAACGGTACTTTAAAATTTAATTAAATCCTAACTATTTTATAAATGACTCCCTCAGTTTTGAAATGATTTTACTAAAATTTTAATATTTTTTAATATTACCTTAATTATTCTTTAAAATTATCGAAATAGGTTCACTTTAGCATATCGCTCCAATACAACTGATTACTCAGATATTTGTTTTTGCGCTATAACTCTAACTTCATATCTGAATAATAAGTTGTATGCGTGCTATATATTAAAGTGAAACTATACTAAATTTGTACCTGCTTAACTGGAGGAGTTATAACCCAAAACAATGTCTCTGAGCAATCAGTTGTATGGTTGCTAGATGTTATAGTGAACCGCCAATCGCGCGAAACCAGGGCCGCCATTAAATTTAGAAGGCTCCACTTAAGTAAGAGCAACTATCAGAACCTTTGTCGAAAAAAAGGTTATTTGGTACCACGCTCGAAATATTCTGACTACAAGAAGGAGCATCATTAAAAGCAGTAAATCAGGGTTTTTACATACTTTTTTTTGAAGCATTTTATAGGTATATGTAACGTTATAAGGACTAGTAGTTGTAAAAGATTTAGGTTGTTTCGACGTATTTTCCAAATAAGCCTTCAATTAAGATGTTTTTGGAATAAAAACTACGCTCAAGGTCGCAGAATATTTTATCTTTGAAAGTTTGTTTATTCTGAAAGCACAACTCTTGCTAAGGTAACAAATTATTCGTAATTTTTTGTAGAATACAATACATACTTAAAAAGTTTTTAATATAAAATGCTTCAAAAACTATACGCGATAAATCGAAAATTGTGAAAAGTAGAGTTACAAACTTTGAGTTACTTGCCATTTAGTTAGTTTTTAGGCCACACTTTAGTTACCCACAACAAATAAATTATACACATAAGTACTAATGGCCCATAAAATTTCAAACCAGTATATGGTGTGCTTCGAAAGTTATGACATAATTATTTTTTCACCTCTTAAAAATTGCACAAAAAATTCAGTTGTTTTTAATAATTTTTTAATGAAAACATCTATAACTCAAAAGTTATGCAACAACTTGATTCAAAATTTATTTGAGGCTTCAAATATACGTCTATGAATTATATCCAAAAGCAGCCAGCTTGATATAGTTTGCAGCAATGAAAATAAAGCTAAATAACAGAAAGGTTACCTGATTTTTAGATTTGCCCTTATAGTAAAAAAATAACGTATGCTTTCGATATTTAGATGTAGTATAAGTATGTTAAAATATGCATAAGCGTTACCCATTGAGCCACTGACTCACCTTCAAGCCGCAAACTAGTTCTGGAGATGAGCACAAAAAAAAAGAAAAAATTACCATCAAATCCAGAATAATATAGAATATAAATGGCCAATAAATACACAATTAAGATGAAAGAGAGCTATTTTTTAGCTTAAAGGAATACTGAAAAAAGCATAATAAGAAACTTTAGAAAAAAGAGCAATAAATTAGAAATGAGCTAAAAACAAAATACAGAATCAAAAATGCAAACTCAATAAATATCGAATATCATTTATATATATTTTTTTTTTAATTGGAATACAGCATCTTCTTTAACAATTTGCGTGTATGACTGCTGTCCGTCCAGTCCCTAAGCACGCAAGAAAATCATCACTAAGTATAGGAAATTCTCTAATAAGCGGTAACATATGTATACCGTGTTTATACCTACGCAAGAACCGCATTAACAAAAAAAAAACAATTTGACTCAATACATATTTCTTTCAAGCGTTTATACCTGTGTCTTTACAGCGCACTCGCTGAAACCGTATTCAAAAGTATACAACATTTTTTGTCTGATTTGAGCGATTGACCGAAATGGAAGCGAACAATAATTCAAATTTATTTTAATAATAATTCAAATTTAAAACGGGCTGTATAAAGAAAAGAAGCCTATTCTCACTTAAATGAGTGATGTGTTTATACATGTTTTCTAACCGATGCACACTGTTTCGACTATATGGAGGCAGATTGAAAAAAGTCATGGTGACAGTTGATAAAAAAACCCGGTTGGACTTAGAGAGGGAAAAGCAAAAAACAAATACCACATTTCACTTTATTTACTCACCCTCCTTCTGCACGAAATAGATTTCCAAAGAAAAACGGGAATCGGGACGATACCGAGTAATCAGTTAAGTTGCCTTTGACGATGAACCCATTAAAGAAAATATTTACTTTTCAACTGTAATCAATTACTTAAATATCGTGGAATATTCAGGTGAAGGTATTTACCATTTATTTGGTACTTTCCTATTTTCTTACCAAAAAATTTACTTTGAAATGTAGATGCTAAAGATTATTAGTAAAAAAAAAGTGTGAGTACCGGTCCATCTGGTCTTGAAATTAGACGAATGTTTTAGAGGATTTTATCTAGTTTTAGAATATATAATTTGATCTTTCCGCGCGACTTTGCAAATATACATATGTAAATTTTGATTTTCTAAATTTTTGATTTTAATCCTCTTTTTGCCTAATTTCGCGAAAAGAATTTTTCGAACAATGAAAAAATATCACCAATCATTTGGAAAAAAGCAAGTATTTACACCCAAGTCATTTTATAGTATAACCTTAGTTTTCTGAGAGTGAAAAAAAGGAAACAAAAATTAACCAAAATTCCATCACATTTAACGACTGGGCCCATATTTTTTGTGAGTTTTGGACGTTATAGTGATCCAATCTTCCCCATATTTTATATTTAGGTTTTTCTAATAAACGAGAGAGCACAAACTAAATTTCATCGAAATCGGATGAAATTTAATGTTTCCCCCCACAAGAGTAGAAGGCGTGGCAATTATTCCATCTTTACCAAATTTCATCATTCCCTATTTCTAAGTAAAACTAGAGCACATGTCAAGTTTCAGTGAAATTGGTGCAGGTTTACTATTATTTCCACCTGCCTCCATATAGTCGAAAGACTGTGCGATGTGAGAAATAAAAGACCGATTTGAAATCAAATTCTAGTCAATACACTTTTGAAATTCAGAGCGTATTGAAATTTGGTTTATGCATACGTTTTGAAACCCAGCGAACTGGATCAAATCGTTTTATGTGTCGATATAAACAAGGTAATAAATCTCTTTCAGGTCTCTTCTTTTGTTTTGATTTTGCTTTGGTTAGTTTCATGGCACATTAATTAGTCGATTTGATGAGCAGACCCAATCATTTCGGCGCCTACATTGGTAGCTGTTGAACAAATTTGTATGTATAACTATTTCTGCAGCACCACTACATAAAACGCAATCATTGACGCAAGCGGGTCGTGCATCCATACAGTGATGGCTAAAAAAATGTGAACACTTAAAACTTATATTTTTTTAATCGGTGAAGCATAAAAATATGTATTTAGATGACGGACAGCAGCGGTTATGAT
>NW_023458556.1:60995969-61000610 GCF_013731165.1 Rhagoletis pomonella
AGGCCCGTCGAGAGGAAGGGAGGAAAGAGGTGAATCCCACCGGGCCCCGGCTATCTAAGGGACCCGAAATATCAGAACCATAACTTGTTATTATTTTTATAACCGAGCGCACTTGTGCACAAGGGTATATTAATTTTGTTCACATAACGGTTGTTTGTAACAGCCAAAACGAATCGAGATAGATATAGACAAATGTATACATAAATGATCAGGATGAAAAAAGAAATCGATTAAGCCATGTCTGTCTGTCCGTCCGTCTGTCCGTCCGTCCGTGTACACGATAACTCGAGCAAAAATTGAGATATATCAACGAAATTTGGTATGTAGGTTTCCGTTAATCCAAGATAGGTTTATATTGAAAATGGGCGAAATCGGACTGTAACCACGCCCACTTCCCATATTACGGTAATTTGCAGAAATACGAAAACTGCGATATTTTAGTAACTACTGAAGATAATTCACTCAAAATTGATATTTACAATAATTTTTAGGCGAAAAATAAGAATATTGTAAATTTTTGGAAAATGGGCGTAGCCACGCCCACTTATGGTTACATGTGCATATCTTGGTAACCGCTGCACCAATTTCTTCCAAACTTGGCAAAGTTGTTGGCCTTAGTACAGCATACTAAATGGCCGAAAATTTTAAAAATCGGACAATAACCACGCCCACATCCCACATAAGGGTAATTTAGAGAAATACGAAATCTTCGATAAATCAGTAAATATTAAAGCTAATTTATTCAAAATTGATGCTTGCAACAATTCTTTACCAGGAAATACGTTTATGGTAAAATTTTGGAAAATGGGCGTGGCACCGCCCACTTATGATCACATATATGTATATCGGTAACCGTTCTACCGATTTTGTATGCTGTACCAAGGCCAACAACTGTGCCAAGTTTGGAAGAAATTGGTGGAGCGGTTACCAAGATATACACATGTAACCATAAGTGGGCTATATCTATCTCGATTCGTTTTGGCTGTTACAAACAACCGTAATGTGAACAAAATTAATATACCCTTGTGCACAAGTGCGCTCGGGTATAAAAAAGTATACTAAATTTGAGTGGGCTATAAAACAGCATAATCAAAATCCTTCTAAGAAATATAATTAAGAAGCTCGAAATTTTTACGAAAGTTTGGTGATTTTTTTTAAAATTCCAAAAACACTGATAATTTGTATGGTTAACGAATAAACTATACTTTTATAAAAAAATAATTGTCAATATGTGAGTGTCGCATAGTTAGACAATCACCAACTATTGAATTCGCTAAATTTTAGAAACATATTTGCACCTAGGGCGTTGAAGCGGCCTTCCAAATGGCGTTTAACTCATTACATTTTATGAAGTATTATGAAAAATATGGAGCTGGTTACAGTGCATTTAGCTCTCTAAAAACTTTTTTTTTTATTAGAAATGACTAAATTTGAACAACGAGACTATTTTTCGCACGAGCATGGGCTTGCTCTCAGTAAAACTTGTAAAAAAAATGACGTGACAACGACATAATTTCTTAGCGGCATACCCAATAATTTGCTTAAGTTTTGAAGTGAACTAAGTACTCGCAAGCAAAAAAGTTGTTTTTAATAAAAGTTCATTCACATTTAGTTTACTAATCAACTTACCGTGTGAAACTGTTGTTGTCTTAACAAGCTCTTATCTGTTGTACCGAAGCGACAGTTGCTCGGCGACGGTTAAGCATGGAGGGGATGTAGCTCAGTGGTAGAGCGTTCGCTTTGCATGTGAAAGGCCCCGGGTTCAATCCCCGGCATCTCCAGTTGCTTTGTTTTTTTAATTTATACCTTTTCCGCAATCATGTGTATATGCAGTTATTTTCAGTGTGTTTTCTATGTACTAGAAGGTGGCGAAAATAAGTAATTGCTTGTAACGGGTGATTTTTTTGAGGTTAGGATTTTCATGCATTAGTATTTGACAGATCACGTGGGATTTCAGACATGGTGTCAAAGAGAAAGATGCTCAGTATGCTTTGAAATTTCATCATGAATAGACTTACTAACGAGCAACGCTTGCAAATCATTGAATTTTATTACCAAAATCAGTGTTCGGTTCGAAATGTGTTTCGCGCTTTACGTCCGATTTATGGTCTACATAATCGACCAAGTGAGCAAACAATTAATGCGATTGTGACCAAGTTTCGCACTCAGTTTACTTTATTGGACATTAAACCAACCACACGAATGCGTACAGTGCGTACAGAAGAGAATATTGCGTCTGTTTCTGAGAGTGTTGCTGAAGACCGTGAAATGTCGATTCGTCGCCGTTCGCAGCAATTGGGTTTGTGTTATTCGACCACATGGAAGATTTTACGCAAAGATCTTGGTGTAAAACCGTATAAAATACAGCTCGTGCAAGAACTGAAGCCGAACGATCTGCCACAACGTCGAATTTTCAGTGAATGGGCCCTAGAAAAGTTGGCAGAAAATCCGCTTTTTTATCGACAAATTTTGTTCAGCGATGAGGCTCATTTCTGGTTGAATGGCTTCGTAAATAAGCAAAATTGCCGCATTTGGAGTGAAGAGCAACCAGAAGCCGTTCAAGAACTGCCCATGCATCCCGAAAAATGCACTGTTTGGTGTGGTTTGTACGCTGGTGGAATCATTGGACCGTATTTTTTCAAAGATGCTGTTGGACGCAACGTTACGGTGAATGGCGATCGCTATCGTTCGATGCTAACAAACTTTTTGTTGCCAAAAATGGAAGAACTGAACTTGGTTGACATGTGGTTTCAACAAGATGGCGCTACATGCCACACAGCTCGCGATTCTATGGCCATTTTGAGGGAAAACTTCGGAGAACAATTCATCTCAAGAAATGGACCGGTAAGTTGGCCACCAAGATCATGCGATTTGACGCCTTTAGACTATTTTTTGTGGGGCTACGTCAAGTCTAAAGTCTACAGAAATAAGCCAGCAACTATTCCAGCTTTGGAAGACAACATTTCCGAAGAAATTCGGGCTATTCCGGCCGAAATGCTCGAAAAAGTTGCCCAAAATTGGACTTTCCGAATGGACCACCTAAGACGCAGCCGCGGTCAACATTTAAATGAAATTATCTTCAAAAAGTAAATGTCATGGACCAATCTAACGTTTCAAATAAAGAACCGATGAGATTTTGCAAATTTTATGCATTTTTTTTAAAAAAAAAGTTATCAAGCTCTTAAAAAATCACCCGTTAGTAACAAAATATGAGACGTTGTGATATTTTTTTCACCGACTGGTACTTATCACCCGAAGCAGTTAAACAGTTTCTAAAAAATAAACAACAACAAAAAAACCACAGTCGAAATTCAACCGGCAAATATGTATGTATGTATGTATGTAGATAAGTAACGGATCCTAGTTTCAGCAAAGACTTCTTGGTGGGCTTGACGCTAAATAAATTTTTTAATTACTTTGTATTATAGCCGTATAGGCAGATCATAAATACGCCACGCATAAGAGCTGACAGACAACCCATGCTCCTCCATACATATGTATGTATAAGTGTGTATGTAAGATAGGGTGGTCTAAAAATGCACATGAAAAAAGTAAAGTCCGAATTTTAATGCTCTCAGGATAGTTCTATAGTGAAATATATTGGCCCCCCGTGCTTTTTTCATTTCCAAATCAAAAAAAATTCAGAGGTCTATTACTGGATTTTTTGGGGGTTGTGGGAGACCTATAAAAAAAAGTTAATATAAAAAAATTGTTAAATAAACAATTGGGTGTCATGACTGGAAGTCTTCTGAAAAGAAAGATAGATTTCCGATTAACAAATATTGATTTTCGTTTCTACGAAAAACATTTTTTTTAAACACATAAAAAACTTTGAGAGCGTTGAGCAACTTCTAAATATATTTTGGTTTAAAAATGGATGAAAAAACAGGGTACATTTTTCGGTATAGAATAATCGAGGGCATTAAAATTCCGACTTCCTATTGTTTGGACACCCTAATGTACAAACGTGTAATTATTATATTACCACAGCTTACACCCAGTGTGCACGTTTGCTTGTATGCAATTTTAGCGTAATGCAAATTTGAATACATATTTTGCGGTCATTTGTTGATTTTTCATGTGCACTTTTAGTGATTGACTATGATGAGCTTTTCAATGAACATGCCAGTACATAGTATGTATGTTTGTACACATGTATGTATGTATGTACGTATTAGGTTTTGTTGTCAGGTATGTGTTTTCATTGAATTTCAACTACCGTGAAAATATAAACAAACCACCTTAAATCATGAAGTTTGCAATGTTTTGACATTTCTTGTGCTTAGTTTTTTGTCTTATTCATTAGCCACTTATCGATGGCTTGCGAAAAAGCGTTGAGTACGAAAAATTTGGTATGTATTGCAAATAAACTGAAATAAATACCGATGCACAGTGGCTCAAAATTTGCGTTTTGTGCTCACAACTCGCTGGAGCCTTAATTATACCCGAGCGCACTTGTGCACAAGGGTATATTAATTTTGTTCACATAACGGTTGTTTGTAACAGCCAAAACGAATCGAGATAGATATAGACAAATGTATACATAAATGATCAGGATGAAAAAAGAAATAGATTAAGCCATGTCTGTCTGTCCGTCCGTCTGTCCGTCTGTCCGTCTGTCCGTCTGTCCGTCTGTCCGTC
>NW_023458556.1:61000620-61001727 GCF_013731165.1 Rhagoletis pomonella
GTATGTAGGTTTCCCTTAATCCAAGGTAGGTTGGTATTGAAAATGGGCGAAATCGGACTTTAACCACGCCCACTTCCCATATAACGGTAATTTCCAGAAATACGAAAACTGCGATATTTTAGTAACTACTGAAGATAATTCACTCAAAATTGATATTTACAATAATTTTTAGGCGAAAAATAAGAATATTGTAAATTTTTGGAAAATGGGCGTAGCCACGCCCACTTATGGTTACATGTGTATATCTTGGTAACCGCTGCACCCATTTCTTCCAAACTTGGCACAGTTGTTGGCCTTCGCAAAACATACCTAATGGCCGAAAATTTTTAAAATCGCTCAATAACCACGCCTACTTCCCATATAACGGTAATTTTCAAAAAAACGAAAACTGCGATATTTTAGTAACTACTGGAGATTATTCACTCAAAATTGATATTTATAATAAGTTTTAGACGAAAAATAAGAATATTACAAAATTTTGGCAAATGGGCGTAGCCACGCCCACTTATGGTTACATGTGTATATCTTGGTAACCGCTACACCGATTTCTTCCAAACTTGGCACAGTTGTTGGTCCTGGTACAACATACCAAATGGCCGAAAATTTCTAAAATCGGACAATAACCACGCCCACATCCCATATAACGGTAATTTCGAGAAATACAAAATCTTCGATAAATCAGTAAATATTGAAGCTAATTTATTCAAAATTGATGGTTGCAACAATTCTTTACCAAGAAATACGTTTATAACAAAATTTTGGAAAATGGGCGTAGCACCGCCCACTTGTGATATGTATCTCGCTAGCCGTTCTAGCAATTTGTACCAAACTCGGTATGGTTATTGTGCTTGCCACATAAAAGCAAAACGTTGAAAATTATTGAAATCGGACTAAAATAACGGCCGCTTCTCATATAACGGTAAATTTCAGAAATGCTTGAAACTTCAATATTTCGAAATTGAAGGACGCTAATTTACTCAAAATTGATACACCCCGGCTTACCATCTAGCGGAAGGTTTCGGAAAGGTGAAAAAACATATATTTAATACTTGCGCCGGGTATTTAATGTTCGGCTCCGCCCGAACTTAGACTTTCTTACTTGTTTTT
>NW_023458556.1:61001827-61002901 GCF_013731165.1 Rhagoletis pomonella
GAAGCATAAAAATATGTATTTAGATGACGGACAGCAGCGGTTATGATCTTTATAATAAAAATTATAATTTAGACTTTAAATTAGGATTTAAGTTTTTCTCATCAAATTCAACCGAAACAAGTAAGAAAGTCTAAGTTCGGGCGGAGCCGAACATTAAATACCCGGCGCAAGTATTAAATATATGTTTTTTCACCCTTCCGAAACCTTCCGCTAGATGGTAAGCCGAGGTGTATCAATTTTGAGTAAATTAGCGTCCTTCAATTTCGATATATTGAAGTTTCAAGCATTTCTTAAATTTACCGTTATATGAGAATCGGCCGTTATTTTAGTCTGATTTCAATAATTTTCAACGTTTTGCTTACACGTGGCAAGTACAATAACCATACCGAGTTTGGCCCAAATTGGTATAACGGTTACCGATATACTAATATGTGATCATAAGTGGGCGGTGCCACGCCCATTTTCCAAAATTTTACCATAAACGTATTTCTTGGTAAAGAATTGTTACAAGCATCAATTTTGAATAAATTAGCTTCAATATTTAATTATTTATCGAAGATTTTGTATTTCTCTAAATTACCGTTATATAGGATGTGGGCGTGGTTATTGTCCGATTTTAAAAAGTTTCGGCGGTTTTTTATGCTGTACCAAGGCCAACAACTGTGCCAAGTTTGGAAGAAATTGGTGCAGCGGTTACCAAGATATACACATGTAACCATAAGTGGGCGTGGCTACGCCCATTTTCCAAAAATTTATAATATTCTTATTTTTCGTCTAAAACTTATTGTAAATATCAATTTTGAGTAAATTATCTTCAGTAGTTACTAAAATATCGCAGTTTTCGTATTTCTGGAAATTACCGTTATATGGGAAGTGGGCGTGGTTAAAGTCCGATTTCGCCCATTTTCAATACCAACCTACCTTTGATTAAGGGAAATCTACATACCAAATTTCATTGAGATATCTCAATTTTTGCTCGAGTTATCGTGTACACGGACAGACGGACAGACGGACAGACGGACAGAGTAAAGAGTAACAATAAATCGTGCGGTTCTAGAGATTTACCCATATATG
>NW_023458556.1:61003001-61004293 GCF_013731165.1 Rhagoletis pomonella
TTTATTAAACAAGTAGTTTTTAAGGAAAGAACACAACCGACTTCAATTCTCATATTCAAATTTAGGGGTACCGTTAATTTCTTCATGATCCAATCATCGGATCTCTAAAACAAATTACGGCACGAACCTTGAGGTACTATCATTCTAATAAAAAAAGGATTATTGAAATCGGTTCACGTGGTCCAAAGTTATGTATTCCGGCGAGATGATAACCTCCCTTTTTTTTTGAAGTCGGTTAAAAGCGTTTGAGTTCTGTTAATCTGTAAATAAAGTGCAGTTTATGAATTTTAAAACGTTTATTTATTTATTACATACTGTACATATTTAAAACTTGCATAAATGTATTTTAAAGAGGATATTATCTGACGCAAATTTTCAGTATTTTCCGGTGATATATCTTCAGAAATATAAAACCCCCCCTAAAATATATTCCTGGGTGCGCCCCTGAGTAAAACACATTTCGAATTAAATTTTTTTATTACAAAAATATATTATTAAACGATAAAGTGTAAAAAAGTTAAGTTCCTAAAGCAATTCAACCGTAAAACCAGTATTGCTAAGGTATCCTAAAGTGCAAAAAAGCTTTCGTTTACCAAGTTCCATGCGATTTACTTCTTTCTGTAGACGTAACCACCGTTAGATGCATACTGGGTACCAACATCACCACCAGAGTACGATGAACCACCTGACGAGAATGACGGGGAACCACCCGATGAGTAGCTGGAAGAAGAGAGCCCAGAAGAGCCACCGCTAGAGTAAGAAACTGCTGGTGCAGAGTAAATTGGAGCTGGGGCTAGAGCTGAGTACACCGGTGCTGAAACTGGGGCAAAGTATTGAGAAGAGCCACCACTTGAGTAAGAACCACCGCCAGAGTGACCAACTGCATTACCACCAGAGAAACCAGATGAACCACCGCTAGAGTAAGAGTAACCGCCGTCACTGACGCCTGAAGAAACTGCTGGTGAAGAGTACACTGGAGCTGGGGCTGGCGCAGAGTAAACTGGAGCAGGTGCTGTCTCAGAGTTTGCTAGAGCTGGAGCTGGGCCAGTGTAAACTGGAGCTGGTCCTGGCTCAGAGTGTAATGGGGCTGGGGCTGGAGCAGAGTTCACGGGAACTGGAGCTGGAGCAGAGTGAACTGGATCAGGAACTGGATGAGAGTACACTGGAACAGAAGCTGAAGCAGAGTGCACGGAAGCAGGAGCAGGTGCAGAGTAAACTGGAGCAGGAGCTGGTGCCGCGAATACCGGAGCAGGAGCAGGAGCAGAGTACACTGGAGCTGGAACTGGTGCAGA
>NW_023458556.1:61004393-61011192 GCF_013731165.1 Rhagoletis pomonella
GGAGCAGGAGCAGGAGCAGAGTACACTGGAGCTGGAACTGGTGCAGACTGAACTGGAGCTGGAGCAGAAGCAGAAACCGCGGGTGCTGGAGCTGGTGCCGAGTAAACGGGAGCTGGAGCTGGTGCAGAGTGAACTGAAGCTGGAGCTGATTCCACGGGTGCTGGAGCTGGTGCCGAGTAAACGGGAGCTGGAGCTGGTGCAGAGTGAACTGGAACTGGAGCTGAAGCAGAGTACGCGGGAGCTGGAGCTGGTGCAGAGTAAACTGGAGCAGGAGCCGATGCTGAGTGGCCTGAAATAGGTGGGAGATATGCGTTGGATGGTACAGAGTAAGAAGAACCGCCACCCGAAGAGATTGATCCACCTATGGCACCAACTGACGAGTATGAGTCTCCCACTGATCCGCCTGAGGAGTAAGAACCACCAGTAGAACCGCCCGAAGAGTATGAGATACCACTACTGGGTGGTAGGTACGTATTCGACAAATGGCTGACGTCAGCCGAAGCGAAGACGACCAAGGCAAGAATGGCGGCAATGAAGAGGTTCTGTAATAAGAAAAGAGAAATAAGTATGTGGGTTACAATGAGCTTTAAACAAAACTTATTTTCATACACTATATAAACTTAGTATATAACTAAAGCAGTGACTCGAAAAATAATCAATAATTTTGATAAGTTCTTCCCATAACCCACCATTTTGCTCTGATAATTATAATTGGATGGGTTAAGACTACTTAGCTTAAAGAAGAAGCAATTGGAACTGATGCTGTGCCACTAATTGGCCGATGAATTTATACAAAAAAGAGTCTACGCTTACATGCTATTAGGAATGTTAATCCCGGGATCCCGGCCTTTTCTAGGTCCCGAAAATCTCGGGATTATTTGCGAAAGGGTGTCCTTGCCTAAAAAATTGTTCTTATTTTTTTCTTTTAGAATGTTTACTATTGATTTGTTTATTGTATGAAAAATCTGATAAATAACAATATCGTGTCACGGTGTCTGTGGTCGAACTCCTCCGAAACGGCTTCACCGATTTGAACGAAAATGTTTTGTATATATTCGGGTGGTATGATAATAGGTTCTAATATAGTATGTTTCATACCGCTATGTTTCATACCGCTATGTTTCATATCTCTGCAAGTGTTCATTGTAGAGTACTTCAACTTGGTAAATATGTATAAGATATACCAAATTAATCGCATAGTTATGAAGAAGAGTTTGGGCTATTGGAAAAAGGGGCGTGGCACCTCCCACATAAACCGAAATTTTCATACTGCATATCTCCGTTCATGATACGAGTGCTGGAACTTGGTATGGAGATAAATGAAATCAATTGCATATTCATGAACAAAGATTGGGGCTATTTGAAGTATTTATGGTAGAGTACTCGAATATGGTATAGAGATATATGAAATCAATTGCATAGTCATAGAAAAATTGGGGCTATTGGATAAAAGGGCGTGGCACCTCCCATAACAACCGAATTTTTCATACTGTATATCTCTGGAAGTGTTCATGATAGAGTGCTCGAACATGGTATGTAGAGAAAATTGGGGCTATTTTATAAGGGGGCGTGGCGCCTTTCAAATGCACTGAAACTATTACGTATCTGTGTATGCATATACACTTTTGCTAGGTTATTCAAGATGGCAATGGAAATATGCCTTCTGACAACGACCAAACCGTAATATTAGAAAATAAATGCTTCACTGAAAATAACGAACGTGAACTGTTGGTGCAAATGTTGGACCCATGATGCAATAATTTTGAGAAGGTAGTTTCATTTTGTCTTACAGCCCGAGAGAATGAAAACGACGAGCTACAGACAATAGCTGTCAAATTATTTTAACACGTACTCTTATGTAGATAATTACACTAAGCGAAATAGCTATATGGGCACTCAAACAAATAAGTTTTTTTTTATAATAAAACAATCATTGTTAGATCTTTTTATCTTTCAACAAAAATTAACAAAACGATAGCAAGAATAAAATATGTTAAAGGTATTACTTCAGCCTTTTATTGTAAAAATTTAAACTTTTTAAAGAGCGTAAAAGGAAATAGATATATGGGACAAAATTAATATTGAATTCATTCTTAAGAAAAAGAATATAAAATAATATTCAATAGCTTGTATGTCCTCCGTTGTTTATTGTGACTGATACTAGCCGGCGTGGCATGGAATTGACGAGTGACTGAAGGACACTTAGGTCGATTTTTGCCCATTCTTCTTGAATAGCTTTTTTGAGCTGCAATAGGGTATCAAATTGGCGTCCACCTTTATAAACTTGTTTGCTAAGAATGCTCCAGAGGTTCCCATTGGATTTAGGTCTGGACTAACTGCAGGCCACTTCAGCACAGGAATATTTTTCGACGCGAAAAAACTCCTTTGTACGCTTAGCACTATGGATTGGAGCATTATCCTGTTGATACGTCCAAGACTCACCGTGAAATTCTTCGGCAAAATTCAATAAAACGTCACCCAATACTTCAATGTAATTTTCTGCGTTCATCTTATGAGAAATAAAACAAATTGGCGTCTTGTCGCGGTAGCTAAAAGCAGCCCAGGTCATAAGAGAGCCACCGTGGAAGTTTCGGGAGTGGCGGATTTGTCGAGGCTCACGAATATCTCTCCTATACTTTTGACAACCATCTGGCCCATCGAGATTAAATTTTTTTTCATCGCTAAAAATGATGGATTGCCATTCATCATCCCAGAACTTATGATTATCGGCGAATTCGAGCCGAGCTGCCTTGTGGCGTGGCGTAAGCTTTGGTTTAGCCAGTCGATTTTGGTATTTTAAATTGGAATCTTCACTCAAAATTTGCTGTATTCTTCTCTTCGTAATATTGAGAGAAAGTTCATTTCTAATTTGGTTAGGGCTGATGTTTTTATTGACAGCCAACCGTCTTATCTCTCTCTTACACCTGTCGTCAATCTTAGGTTTCGGACCAGTTCTTTTAGTTTTTCCGTACCCATCGGGATTCTTCAAAAAAATTTGGATGGTATTTTTATTTCGTTTTACTTTTAGCGCTATTTTGCGAACTGAGACTCCCGATTCACTATAAGCTAGAATACTAGCGCGCTCCTCAGTAGATAACTGCGTTCCTCTTGGCATAGTGTCCTAAAAGGTTATTTTCCCAGCATGAGCATTATTTATTTCGTAATTAAAACTACTCAACTTTCCTTAAGGAGTCTTTAAAATTGTTAAATTTGTATAAAAATATCACGCAATTTCCACGACAAGAAATAAAGTGTTCACGGACGCGCTTGTTCCTTATAACTATTTCCTTCTAGAAACTCAAATTTCAAGCAAAGCTCAAACGTAACGGAACTTGAAGCGAAAGAGTAAATAATTTAAAACTACCGCTAGTACGTGCATACATTTGTGTGTATTATAAGGCGACTCAAGAAAATAGTATGCAGATATTTTAGAAGAAAAATTAAGAACTTGGTTTGTCCCATATAGCTATTTCGCTTAGTGTATTTTGGCGACGACCAGGCTGCGCGACGACTGTGGTTGTGGCCAGATTAGATCTATTTCCTCTTTACCAGCGACAGATAAAGTTCTTCCTCTTCTTTTATGTCGAACTCATACAAATTCATGATGTCGCTGTCGCGCTCAAAAAAATCATGTCGTCATCGCCAAAGCGTTTAATGAAGATAACAAATTGGAAGCTGTGGCCCGTAGCTCGTCGTTTTCAAGGTATTCAGAACTTTATCCGCCATGTTAGCTATCTGACAGAAAACGTGTTTCGTATTTTTTGTTGTACCAACTTAAAAAAAATAATCCAGCTTTCAACGTTGGAAAAATAAAACAAAGGAAAGCCAAACATATACATACACAAGTATACAATTTTCTAATATTTTTTTATTAATTTTCTTCATAAAAAATAAGGAAAAAAATCAACTGCTGCTTCCGTGGATATTACGCCACACAAAATAGATGTAAGGATACAGCTATGTATTAGAGCCACCGCGTACCACAGACTTTCTCGGCCGCCTATTTAAATAGTAGGGCTCGGTTAAATATGTATGTATGTACCAGGGATTGGCATTAGTTGATCGTCAACTGTTCATACTCATTCAATACCGCTGCTTTGTATGACTGAGCAGCGGCGTTGGCTTAGTAGTATCGATACCTAAACGAAATTAGAGGATGACTGAACACGAGCGCATTGCGTGCTGTCTTGCAAATACAGCCATCACAAGTGAACGATGCTTATAACTGCTCATACTGATATTGACATCGGCAAATCTGTACTCTGAATGATCGTGCACGAAACCAGCAAACGTGGCAGTTGAACGGCTCCGAAAACATGAGAGTCATCATTTGTTGCAGAAGTCGTTTGACTTGTTGCTGAAAATCATCTGACTTGTTGCTGAAAGCCATTTGACCTGTCGCTGAAAATCATCTGACTTGTTGCTGAAATGACGACGAATGTGGTAAAGAGTAATTTATCGTCTCGTATGCATGTATGTATGTATTTATAGCGCGTCTACCATTCAATTGCATTGCTCACTGCTGGCTAGTTGTGAATATGCTCTCACACTCCATCACTTCGGCAACACGTCAAACGCGCCTTCAGCAACAAACCAAAGGCGGCGGTTTGACTTCTGCAACAAATCAAGTTAGCTAACTGCGGCATCTTGCCTTCGCCAGTCTTTCACATAAGCTGTCATGCTTTCGGCAACCGTCCAAAGCAGTATCGTGCTTTTGGCAGTCCATAAAATACGGCGGTTGCTGGTTTCGTGCACGATCATTCGGAGTAAGATTTGCCGAAGTCAATATCAGTATGAGCTGTTATAAGCATCGTTCACTTGTGGTGGCTGTATTTGCAAGACAGCACGCTTTGCGGTGGTGTTCGTTCATCCTCCGTTTTTAACGTGAGTAGGCTTAAAGTCACAAAAACAGCACCCTTTGCCAATCCCTGGTATGTACATGAAGATGTATGGAGGTGCGCACACTACACCAACTTGATCGCGGGGCCGATTAAATCCGTGGTGTGCGATGGATCTAAAACATTTTAAACAAAAGAAATATTGCAGTGGCCACATTGCGTATTTTTCACAGATACGGTTTATGTCAAAATATTTGAAGTGAAACTACCTTCTAAAAATTATCGTATCATGGTTGGACCTAAATGTTTCAATACAAAAAATTAATTTTGGGCGGGATGAAATTCGCCGGGTCTGCTAGTTTTTTTTATAAATATAACTCCGTGCGTCAGTAAATTTTACACACAACAAGTAATTTTTAGCAAAAAAAAAAACCGACTTAAAAAAAATATATATATCTATATATGTTTCCTGATACAATGATTGGATCTAAACTAGAGTAGTATGGGACTACCTCTGAGACACTACCTTTCTGATGCAAAAAGAATTATCGAAATCGGTTGACGTGGTCCAAAGTTATGCGGTAACATAAAAAAAAAGTTAAAAAATATTCCGACGAACTGACAACCTCTTCCCCCTTTTTGGGAGTCGGTTTAAAATCAATATATTCGTGAAACCATGGGCCAAATATAGTAAAATTGCGTTTTTACTTTTTCACTCTGACGTTAATAGTTCAAAAATGACTTAAAAAATTCATTGAAATGTACTTAGGGAAGATTTTTGGGAGTCAAATTAAATTGAAAATTCATAGAATGTAATCAGATTCAACTTTTTGGTGCATAAGGACTGGTAAGTATTGAAAATGTCCTTTTAAAATTTTATCATTGAAATTTCGCAATATCTGCTTTCGATAACATCCTCGAAATTCGTTCTTCTAACTTCATCAGCTTAAAAAAATCACCTAGTCGATCTTGTGAATCCAAAAAATTTTATTTTTTTTTTAATTCTGAAGAAATTTCTTCTTTCATTTGGTACCCATATTTTTATTCTCTATGGCATTGAATTTTTTTAAATTTCTTTTGGAATTAATCATATCTTTGAAATTACAAAGTCCCTTACAATATATCCTGATGTTAGAGAGAAAAAATAGAAACGCCATTTTAAATAAAAAAGTTGGTTTCAAACCCTTTTATTTATTATTTACTTTATGGTAGGAGAGATAGAAGCAATTTTTTCGATTTAAGTTTTTGAAAAGTAATGAATATCTAAGTATATCCCGGGACTAATCCCAGCACACCGGGATTGTGATAACGACAACCCGAAAATCCCGGAATCGTAAAAAGCGAAAAAATTAACATCCCTACATGCTATATGCTTTTTTCGCACGCGTACCTACCGCTGCTCATTTTAGCACTTCCCGCGAAGGTCGCCCTCTTCACATAGTTTTGCTCCAAGCAACAACTCTTGAGCCGGTAAACAAGTTTTAGTAATTTACATTATCTTTGACAAATTTAAATCAAATGCTATGTACTAGTCCACGAAAGGCCAAAACCGCAAAACAAAATTCATAAAACTATGAATTAAAGAAGATGAATATTAAAGCAGTTCGTATTTGTACATAGGGGTACATAATGTGCACATATTGGTACATATATGCGTACATACACATGTATGTTCGGCCATCCTTATTAGTAGAGTAAATAAATTAATATGGAAAAATATGTACGATAATCCAAAAGATCTTAAATCACTTTTGTAAGTTTATTACGGTTGCCCGCAGGGGATTAGTTGTAACATAGTACATCTTTCCTTCCTCCAGAAGTAAAACGAATTAAACTGCTCGAATTCTTCTACATCACGATAGCTGCAAAGACTGTAGACCGTGCATTACCATCTAGTAGTGATCTTTAATAACCCCCGATTACACGCTGTTCGCGCCGTCCGCAAGTTGTGCTAGATCTTC
>NW_023458556.1:61011292-61011628 GCF_013731165.1 Rhagoletis pomonella
TTTATCCAATTTAGTTCAGAAAAATATTTCGTGCCATCCTTCATTTCGACTGTGTAGACCTTCTGGTATTCGACAGCTCGTTAAAATTATTCTACAGCCAGAGGTGCCAATATGATGGCGGAATACGCAAGTTCAAAACGGCACTGGTCGCAAACAACAAGGTTGCCTCACTTACCAGTAAATCTGTCATGAAATTGCCTGATTACATACTACACACGAATAAAGGCGCGTTAGTGTTTTGACGGCGAAAAAAGGCGCGTAAACAATTTTGCGAAAAAAGATGCTTATGAAAAACTTCGGCGAGGTATGTTAAGCGTCTTTGACGCTGAAGTTTTT
>NW_023458556.1:61011638-61017875 GCF_013731165.1 Rhagoletis pomonella
TTTTTTTAAGAACTCAATGAAACAGCGCAAGCGTGCAGGCTTAGATTTAATTTCAGTTTAAATATAGAATGTCGATAAAAATACATAAACGGAACAAAAACACAGAACTAAATATGCCACCAACGACTTATAAATTAAAAAAAAAAGTTTCTGCTTTTGATTTGAAAATGCCCATAGCACATAAGAACAACATAATAAATATTTATTTCCATTAAGGCTTTGACAGTCATGCGGTAATTATTACTAACTCATCGGCATAGAGATTCAGTTTGATTGTGGCAATAAAAAGCTTTTGGTGCAAAGTTGAATGCATGAAGTCAGCGATGACGTTTTCAGGCTACATAAAGGCCCACACGCGCATGCGCAGCTTGTTTGAATCGTTTTAGAGGTGTTGCATATTTCGGCGCAACTATGAGAGGGTTTATTTGAAATGTCTCCTTTAGTTTATTCCAATTTCAATAAAAACACTGTGGATTTGTAGTATAAATGGAAGTATTGGCTGGTAACGTCGAACAGACTTATCGTATGTATTACATAGATGTATGTACCTCCGTGCCTTTGTTCATATGTACGGCAGCGTTAAATTTAATTACTCAAATTGACGACTTCTATGTAAATATTCATACATTCGTTTGTGCTATCGCAATTCGCAGACGCCAACTGGTTCCAGTTAATATTTTTATTTTTTTTTTTGATTTATAGTAAATTTAATTGCCTATCGTAGAAACTTGTATTAAAGAGGTTCGATGTCTTTGATGGATGAATACAATTTAATAATTTATGACAAAGCTCATATATATTGAAATTAGCACTTGAGTGTTTATTGTGGCTAAATCATTAAAAAGTCTAAATTAATTCGCTTGAAAAGTTTCTTCGCTGCGTTATACGAGAATACCGCAAATGGATCTGCCGCTAAAATCAGCATACATGTAAAAAAATACATACATACGTGAGTTCTTCCAAATTTTATCAACTCAAAGCTTTAAATTTTTAGATTACCTACCTACATAGATATGTATGTATGTATAGTAAAAATATTCACACACAATATCCATACATGGTATTTCTTTTAATTTACAGCAAAAAGTCACAAACAACTTACTCTGAAGATTAAAAGTTGCTTAGAACCAGTTGAAGTTGAATATTTTTAGGGTGACAGTTAACAAGATCAAGGAACTAATGTCAATTAACACTACTTCGCACTGTTGTAAAATAAAGCCAATTGACATTATTACTTTTTCAAAAGCGAAAAAAGTCAACAAAAATGTTTAAATAAAGTAAATGGTGCAATCGGCCGCTGTGGTGTACTGGTAAGCAGTGCGCGCTTCCGCTCCGCTGCGCCTGGGTCCAAGACCTGGTCAAAGGAACATCGAAAAAAAATAAAGAAAAAAGGTTTTTTCTTAACAGCGGTCGTCCCTCGGCAGTCAATGGCAAGCCCACGAGTGTATTTCTGCCATGAAAAACAGCTTCTCATAAAAATACGATCGCCGTTCGGAGTCGGCCTAAAACTGTAGGTCCCTCCCCTTTATGTGACAACATCAAGGTGCACGCCACCAATCGGGGGAGAATCTCGGCCAAACACTAACATTTGTGTAAGCGCCAATCTATTATATTATTATATTAAATGATGCTATTTCCTTATTCAAATGGAACGCGGCGCGGCGCGACGCGTTGTGGCGCGCTGACGCCGATCGCCGCGAAGCTACGCAAATTCAATGCTTGAAAGAGCAATAATATCAAGGGATCTTATTTCTCTTTTGAAAACGAAATAATGTCAACTGGCGTTATTTATATTATCTGCACCCATGCCCCGACGAAAGAGAAGGACGATGCAATCAAGTATCGTTGAGCGATTTGAGCGTACATGTGAGCACCGCTCCCGCCATGATATCAAAATCGTTCATGGTAACTTCTTTGCCAAGGGATCTTTGGCGCCCCTGTCGGAAAATTCAGTCACCACGACGAAAAGTCCGATAACGGACTGAGGCTTATCGACTTCGACGGGATCCCAAATATGGTAGTATATAGTACCAGTTTCAAGCATAAAAATATCCCACAAGCTATGTGGTTGTCTTCGGAACGAAAACCGGAAACCAACTCGATCATGTTGTGACAGACGGAAGGCACGATTCAAGTGCGAGGCCCAAACTTCGACTCCGACCACTATCTTGTTGCAGCAAAGGTACGCACCCGCCTCTGTTCAGCAAAAAATATTCGCCCGACAATGCAAGGAAAGCTCAGCGTCTAAAACCTATTTTATATATTTAATATTTTTGCCACTCGACTATCACACCTGCTTTCAGAGAGACGTATGCGAGCAGTGGAACCACATTTACCGCTCATTGCGTACTGCCGCAGAAAAAGTAGTGAGATTTCAGCGAGCACGAGCAGTATTCCGAAACTGGAAACAAAAGATGCCGCCTACAGGGTCACGCTCCGATCGGCAGCAACGTGATCTATGTGGGACCGTTACAGGAAATCGAAGATGCAAGCGAGACATATTTTTGGCAATAAGAGGAGAGAGGTCAGTGCGTCAGTGCGAATAGCTTAAAATGCTGGCCGACAGATAAAACACCATGGCCACCAAATGACCAATGTCCACATAGTACTTAAACTATGGAAAGAACACTTTTCCATCCTAGTGAATGGTAGCACGACTGAAGGCTGTGGAGAAGACGAACCCCAGCCCCCAGTCGATGATGATGGAGTCAATGTCCCGCCGCCTGTCTATGACAAAGCACAAAAAAAACCTCTCTTTAACATGTTTAAGGCTCTTAACTATATAAATAACACTAGGAAATAATTTAGTTAGCGCGAAACTGCTTGAAAATTGCACTAAAGTCACTACTATTGAACAGCTCAGTCTGACATTCGCAAGTTTGCTTCACTGTAAAAACAAACTGTGTTTTTGGTAATTTAAATACTGTTTAACCGTACCTTAGTTAATATTCTAATCAGGTAATAATTTGAAATTATCCTGAAAGGCTTCTTTTTTGTATTTTTTGCCCCCCGCTCTAAACCGGGGTAAAATTTTAGGCGAATCCATTTGAAAAGCAAGTTAGAAATGAGTGATGCTGTAAAAAGGAAAAGTTTCCTTCTTATGAGAAACAATTGATACATCTCGTTATGAATATTTTACACAACACAAAAAACGAGCCCAAATCCAATTCAGTACATTTAACTTGTATTTTTTTAAGGTTATGACGTTCTTAACGTGCGATTTGTGAATTATGAAAAAAATCTGCAATAAACTTAGGCCATTTGTCATATGTAAATATTTAAGTCTACAACTAATACATATTTATATATTTCTTAGACAATTAGAGATTTCTTTAATTTGCATAAACTCTATCTTTGTGCCTTTTTAATGCGCAATTGTTACAAAGTTAGTTATAGATGTCTACGTACATAAGTATATATTTATGAAGACTTGTTCACTAAATCACTTAATACTCAAATCACGAGATTTGGAAAAATTTATTCTTGAGACTAATTTTTGGTTATTGGCCGCATACACGAGCCTCACGATCACCGCAGTGACATTTTTGCCATTTTTTTTTTTTGTATTGAATACATTTAATTTATCTACTCTTTTAAGAAGTATTTATTAGCAGACAAAAAATAACACTACAACTAAAATTTAGCAAATTTAATTAATGGATTGATGGGTTTTTAATCGCAGCAGCACGAAAATCTCGAAACCAAAGAAAAAGCATAATTAACAACTTTACATAATCAATTTACATAAGTGAAAGGCTTGCAAAAAAAGAAGAAGAAAAAAAAAATTTTATTTATAATTGCAGACAAACATACGCAAACAAATGCAAATTCATAAATATTCGAACGCATACACTTATGGATTTATACATACACGCACATATTGAAAGCTGTTAAAGTGACATCATGAACTCGGGCTCAGCTCCACCGGAAAGCCATCAATATTCATGCTTTTTGATAAGTCCGCATTTTCGGCCGCATTGCAGGGAATTTCCAGAAGCGTGAAATAAATTCATTGTCTTCCTAGCTGCAACTCATTTAAAAAAACAATATTGCGGACCTATACGCAAGCAACGCAATAACTCAATGCTTCAGTGAGAAGGTGTAAACTTACTGACTAAATAAATACATATACTACATATATACATACACGTATTAAAATATACTCGTTAAATCCGTAAATTAAACAAATCCAAATTAATTATAATTCACTGACAGCTGTGAAAAAAATGGGTTTTAATAGTAGAGCGTGATCAAAGCATTTTAATAAGAATTTGTATGCATCTCATTTTTCATCCATCAAGTACACCAATTGGAATCTTGCAATCCAACCTTGATGGTAGTTGATGCTTTTTTTACTGCAAGAGCGTACCCTACAGGAATTACGCCATCCATGCCATTGCAACGTCTAATTCTATGCTAAGATACATAGCTGATGAGTTCACAATCGTTTATACACGCAGAGTTCGTCTATCCTATTCATGCATTTTCGAGCAAAAAGCGAGCTTGTCATTTTAGCTTTTTAGAACACCAAAGAGTATTATTGGTCATATAAATGCTGTGTGGATTCAATGCGTATGCTCCACATCTTAGCGATCATATAAGGCCTCCTTAACTATCTCTTCACCATTCAACATCCCCGTGCCTTTACTGTCCATAATAACTCCTATATAAATATTTACTGGTAAATGGTATGTGAGTCCGAAAGTCCGTTTCTGGTTACTACTGGTTTCGTCATGAATGTATCCCTCTTGTTAAATACATACGTGGTCAACACATTATCCAGTTTTTTACCGAAGCGCAAGGAATATGCCATCTCGATATGATGACTTAAACAATATCAAAGCCTACTCTAGTCTAGAGCCTGGCCTACCTACGGCCCCTAACAGCTTTCCAGTATTTATTGCGTTCTGGGTGAACACTCTCTGTGATTGTAGGTTTTAAGCTAGACTAACTGAATTCGCAAAACGGTTCCGGTCTCGCATGGACAGTCGATAAGTCTCTCCTCACAAGTTCATCGGCAGCCTCTTTTCCTTCGATCCCGCATGTCATATTGGCACCATGCTAGATTGGATTTCGACGGTTTGCGCAACCAGAAAAGTTCAGACACAGCCAAATGGGTACGCCCCATTTCGACAAGTCATATCTTGCATATTATGGAACCATGAGCTTTTCTTGAACTAGCGTTGAACTTTCAATAAGTCTAAAACCACTATGCATACGCAAAAAAAATTTAGCATCTTGAAGTAGGGTTATTCCAGATGCGAGTATGGCGTATTCCTCCCTTCAACTCTTTCATATTACCACAGATGAGATAAAAACGAAACGCATCTGATTCGTTTGCCGTCCATCTCCGCTAGGCAGAGGCCGGTAATAGCACTCACAAATGCAGGCCTGATTAGGTAAGATAAGAAAATTGTATCGATTCTTGGATAATGAGTTCACATATACATATCTCTGGCAAATATGTCAGGTACTACATACATATACACTACAAATATAAAAGAAGCTATCAACTATTTGGCTATAATATCTGCTGTTTATGTGTGTGGGCGACTCATTCAGATTATTTAGTCTTTATCTATAATGGACGCTAGTTACATCTGCACTGGTATGATGTTAGTTTTAATGTCCTAAAAGTCTGCTGTATGCTACACAAAACACGCAGATTTGCAGATTTCCAACTAATATGGAACAAATATTTAGTTAAATTTCGGGGATTTTAAAATTTTCTGTCTTTTCGCCACGAAGCCGCAAATCAACTATTTAACTTTAATAAGCATCACTTTAGAGAGCTATGCATAATTTAATGTTGTACATAGGAGCAGACCGATATTCTTTTGTTTTAATTTCGATTCAAAATAGAAGTAAAATTCCAAGGCTGATCGATTGTGAAGCGAAAAATCATCTATTCATCTTAATAATAGATATTTCAGTAATGTGTGTATGTATGAATTTTGCCCTAGAGAATGATTAATAGCTTATTTAACACACAGGAACGCCACCCAACAACAATGTTCAAACATACATAATTAGCTTCCAAGGGTTAATTGATTTTCGAGTTGAAGTTTTGACCACAGCAGGTTGCATTCATTCGTGCGTGCAACACCATTGGCGGGCATAAGAATAAGACAAGTTGGCGATTAGCAACATAAATGTATGTTAGACGTATTTCTTCATCATTTTAAAATTCAACAAATGAAAAGTAGGGATGCTCAAAAATATGCAAAACGAATTGGT
>NW_023458556.1:61017975-61020334 GCF_013731165.1 Rhagoletis pomonella
ACCAATTCGTTTTGCATATTTTTGAGCATCCCTACTTTTCATTTGTTAAATTTTAAAATGATGAAGAAATACGTCTAACATACATTTATGTTGCTAATCGCTAACTTGTCTTATTCTTATGCCCGCCAATGGTGTTGCACGCACGAATGAATGCAACCTGCTGTGGTCAAAACTTCAACTCGAAAATCAATTAACCCTTGGAAGCTAATTATGTATGTTTGAACATTGTTGTTGGGTGGCGTTCCTGTGTGTTAAATAAGCTATTAATCATTCTCTAGGGCAAAATTCCTACATACACACATTACTGAAATATCTATTATTAAGATGAATAGATGATTTTTCGCTTCACAATCGATCAGCCTTGGAATTTTACTTCTATTTTGAATCGAAATTAAAACAAAAGAATATCGGTCTGCTCCTATGTACAACATTAAATTATGCATAGCTCTCTAAAGTGATGCTTATTAAAGTTAAATAGTTGATTTGCGGCTTCGTGGCGAAAAGACAGAAAATTTTAAAATCCGCGAAATGTAACTAAATATTTGTTCCATATTAGTTGGACGAACTATCACCCCTCCTAGATTAGCAAATCTGCGTGTTATGTGAAGCATACAGCAGACTTTTAGGACATTAAAAAAATACCATACCAGTGCAGATGTAACTACCGTCGATTATAGATAAAGACTAAACACTCTGAACGAGTCGACCCACACACATAAACAGCAGATATCTTAGCCAAATAGTTGATAGTTTCTTTTATTACCTAATCAGGCCTGCATTTGTGAGTGCTATTACCGGCCTCTGCCTAGCGGAGATGAACAGCAAACGAATCAGATGCATTTCGTTTTTATCTCATATGTGGTAATATGAAAGAGTTGAAGGCAAAACTACGCCATATTCGCATCTGGGATAACCCTACTTGAAGATATCCAGAATTTTTTTTTTCACGTATACATAGTGGTTTTAGACTTACTAGAAAGATCAACGCTATTTACAGAAAAGCTCATGGTTCCATAATATGCAAGTTATGACTTGTCGAAATGGGGCGTACCCATTTGGCTGTGTCTGCACTTTTCTGGTTGCGCAAACCGTCGAAATCCAATCTAACATGGTGCGAATATGACATGCTGGTTACCAGGTTAATGGGGGATCGAAGAAAAAGAGGTCGCCGACGAACTGGTCATGAAAGACTTATCGACTTATTCTTTCGAGGCCAGAACCGTTTTGCGAATTCAGTTAGTCTACTTAAGACCTACAATCACAGAGAGTGTACACCCAGAACGCAGTAAATACTGGAAAGTGGTTAGGGACCGTAGGTAGGCCAGGCTCTAGACCAGAGTAGGCGTTGATATTGTTTAAGTTATCGTATCCAGTTGGCATATTCCTTGCGGGCATATTCCCCCGACACACGCATTGAATCCACGCAGCATTTATATGACCAATAATACTCTTTGGTGTTCTAAAAAGGGACCTCGCGTCATAATACAGAAATACGGTTGGAGGAAGAGACTCCTCATCCAATCACCACACCTTAGCTAAAATGACAAGCTCGCTTTTTGCTCGAAATAAATAAATAGGATTTACGAACTCTGCGTGTATAAACGATTGTGAACTCATCACCAGGAAATACGCCAGGCATCTATCACTTCCTCAGCTATGTATCTTAACATAGAATTAGACGTCGCAATGGCATGGATGGCGTAATTCCTGTAGGGTACGCTCTTACAGTAAAAAAAAGCATCAACTATATATACCATCAAGGTTGTATTTCAAGATTCCAATTGGTGTACTTGATGGTGAAAAATGAGATGTACACAAATTGATAAAAGCCGTTCTTATTAAAATGCTTGGATCACGCTTATTTCAAACTCTACTATTAAAATCCATTTTTTTCACAGCTGTCAATGAATTATAATTAATTTGGATTTGTTCAATTTACGGATTTAACGAGTATATTTTAATACATGTATGTATATATGTAGTATTTGTATTTATTTAGTCAGTAAGTTTACACCTTCTAACTGAAGCATTGCTGGCGTATAGGTCCGTCATATTGTTTTTAAATGAATTGCAGCTAGAAAGACAATGAATTTATTTCACGCTTCTGGGAATTCCCTGCAATGCGGCCGAAAATGCGGACTTATCAAAAAGCATGAATATTGATGGCTTTCCGGTTGAGCTGAGCCCGAGTTCATGATGTCACTTTAACAGCTTTCAATATGTGCGTGTATGTATAAATCTATAAGTGTATGCGTTCGAATATTTATGAATTTGCATTTGTTTGCGCATGTTTGTCTGCAATTATAAAAAAGTTTTTATACCCGAGCGCACTTGTGCACAAGGGTATATTAATTTTGTT
>NW_023458556.1:61020434-61027215 GCF_013731165.1 Rhagoletis pomonella
AACAAATGAAAAGTAGGGATGCTCAAAAATATGCAAAACGAATTGGTAAGAGTTGCTAAGACAAAAAAAATTGGCCTTTTATTTCGAGAATTTCGAGTATAATATTTAACGCTTTCAAAAATCCACTGCAGTTTAATAAATTAAGCTAAGGAAGGTTTTTTCAATTAGTCATAGAATTTTTAATAGAAAGCCGAAACCGAGAACAAAAGGTATGATCGAAACTAAATGTCATTCACGTAGTTTTGTTTCTAAGAACGTTTAAAAGACCAAACAGAAATAAGAACTAAATCTCCGGGAATGTTTTCACAAGAACAAAAGGGAGAACAAAACTGTCGCGAACCTTTTTTAACGGCAGCTATATAAGAACAGAAGCATGTGCAACGTTCCCAAAAAGAGCAATAATTTCGGGAACGTTTTTAAGCGAACAAATCGGAGACCAAAAGCCTTCGGAACGCTCTGGCGAAGAACAAAACGGGAACAAATCTTCTATGGACTATTCGTGAAGAATGGAAGCGATAATAAAAGTTTTCCCATAGCGTTCAATTTGTTTGAAATATTTGGATATTAAAATTAATCGAAAATGAACTGAAAGATAATTATGCAAATTAAGTCAACGAAAGACTTAAGACACGAACTTTTCTTGTACAGAAAATGAGAAATTATTCTAGAAATGGAAATGATCCGGCTTTCCTCTGGCTTAGAATTAACAGTCATTGTTTTCACTAAAACGATTTTGGAACCCAACATGCAGACGCCCCACTCATTCTTAACATTAAGTCCTCAAAACTTTTGTTCTGTAGCAGAACGTTCCCCATTCTTTTGTTCTTATTTGATTAATGTTCCCACTCGATAACTTCCATAGTTTACGTTTTGCACCATCGATAGTATCGCTTCGTTTTGAATGGGTAGTTAACGATTTCTATCTATCTATGTTCTGATTGAACATTTTTCCAAATGTTTCGTTCTCATTCTGTTCTTATTAAAGACGTTACCAGGAGTTTTGTTCACATTTTGTTCTTTGCGGAAACATTCCCAAACTTTCTGTTCTCATTTTGTTCCCATTTTTGTGGTAACGTTCTTTACATTACATTTTGTTCTCATGTAGAACTAAATCAAAACGGGAACGTGTTCTCGATCCTTGATAGAAAGTGATCAGAGTTTAATGAATTTTACTTTCTATGTGAATAAAACGACATTAAATAAAAATATTATATAATCGTTATGATAGTGATACTGGTAAGTTACCAAAATAAGTTACTTCTGGGTATATTTGCGTAGTTGGTACCAACAATATATCGGACCTATCATAAAAACTTCATCCATTTAAAATTAGTCTAAAGTTGAAAGTGAAAAAAAAACTTTGTTTATTTCTTCTATTATAGGGACGTCTCATTGTAGAGATTCAAAGCTTAGTTCTACAAAGATGCGCCCGGATCAAGGCGAGTAATATGTCAGAATAAACATTTTGGTTGGAGATCCAATAAAAATTCCAAGGTCCTATGTCAATTTTCAAGTGTACCTCAATTGGAGAACCAACCCATTCTCCAACAAAATTGCACATTTTTTGTATGGAAAATAATCTGAGTTCACCACTTGAGAAAAGTTTGGATATCAATTTGAATTCAAACTTTATTCAAATTTTAGTCCAACCTTGGGAAAAATGTTGGATCTCCACTTGAGAATCAAGAATTTCACAAAGTTTGAATAATGCTTGCTTTGTGCATATTGGGATAAAATAAGGTAGCGGAACTAAAAAAAATAAAAAAAAATTTAGGTATGTATTTTATTTTTGTTTTTGGTATGCAAATATCAAGTATCAGCTCTCAAAAAAGAAATAACACTCACTTCAACGAAAAATAAAACTTTTACATTTGTGTACCAAGGTAAATTGAATCAGCTGTTCTAGTAATACCTTTACATATGAATTCGGCTTGATCCAGATTAGCGATCTCCTTTGATAGAACAGAACCAAATAACTGCTAGTAAGTCTTTTTATTTTGGAATCCTTGAAACCATTTAGAAACTTCTATCCGTTTTTTACTATCTTGTTTCTAGCAGCCATAAAGTAGAATTAAAATAAAACAAAGTAACAAAAATATTTGAAGAAAAAACAAAAATTAGTTACACAAACCTTTAATTTTCTCCACTTTACAAAGCTACTTTGTTCTATTTGATCACAGAAGAGATGGGCGCGGGACTAAATATTCTATCCCGATACAGCCCATCCTGACATTAAACTTTTAAGTGCCGAACCAGCTCATCTCGACGTTTATCAGATTTGTACCGCGAGTGCCGATATCTACCCTATATAAAATGCACTTGGTTTTCAATTTAATTTTGGATAGTATAATTGAATAATCTGGATTATTTTGGTTGTTCTGTTTCGCTTGCCGTCCGTTTTTGCTTCAATATAAAATTGAAAAGTGCTAATTTCATATATCGTTTTTATTGAAGATTTTCTGATTTAATTTTATATATGCAGACTTTATCGCGATTGTCTCTAAGGAAGTTTTTTCCCATCCCTCCGGTAAAATTTTGAAGACCTTCCCGATACCGCCTATTCCGGCCATTTTAAAATTAGGACCATGGGTTCCGCATGCGCCGATATCCCGGGCCCATCTCTAGTCCACATCTTGTCAATTGCAAAGTAGTTGTATTCCGTCACATTAACGTAGACCATGGCGACCACGTAAAAAATATTAGAGCTTGGGTGGGATGATTTGCTACATCCAGCATACTCGCCTGATACCGAATATCCAGGTTTTATTTAAATAGATACACAAATATCCGAACTGATAGTACGAACTTTAATGTAGACCTAAATTCAAAGCCATATCTTAAACAAAAACAAGATTTGTTATTTAAATTTAACGCAGTGACCGAAAAAAACCTTCAAATACGAAGGTTTTCATGTTTTTGATCAGTGCAAAATTGATATTTTTCCGATAAATAATAATCATTAGTTTGTAATTTTGATTTTTTCGATAAAAAAAAACTATTATTTTTAGATTCCAATTAAATTTTTTTTATTATTTTTAACCGTTATGATGGAGACTGTGTTCTTCGGATCGAATTAAATCTTGTATGATCTAAAAAATTAAATCTGAAATTAACGGGTAAAAATATACATAAATCAAATATAGTGATAAAAATTTCGAAAAATTAAGTCATAAAATAGTTGTTTAACTATGTATTTATTTAAGAAATGAGGTTGTATTTTTTCGGTTGAATTTGATCAGAAAAACTTAAATCCTAATTTAAAGTCTAAATTATAATTTTTATTATAAAGATCCATAACTAGAGCTCTCGATTTTGTTCGCACATTTTCAAACAGCCCGGGTATCTGAGCAGCGAGTACTCGCACACTTGTTCAATGCTCATTACTCGAAAATTTTAAAGCATGAGCTCGAGCAATTCGAGTTTTTTCGAGTAATTTGAGCAATGTTTTTTTTATTATATTGACAATTTTTGGTAGCAACTTTTAAAATTTTTCAAATCTATATATATAAAAATAGTGTGAAAAATGTATAGTAATTCATCAATTGAGAACGGTTGGGCCGATTTGGCTAATTTTTTTTCAGTTGTTCGTAATTGCCAGGAGAAGGTTTTTAAGAAAGAAAATTTTGGAAAAACCCTCCGGTGGACCGGGGACCGATCTATTCGAAAAAATCGTAGTTATGGTCCGATTTGCTTAAAATTTGGTACGTAGTTAGCTTTTTGCCTAGATTAGCACATATGATGCTTTTTTCCGGGAAGTGGGCCAGGGACCGATCTATTCGAAAAAATCTTATTTATGGTCCGATTTTCTTAAAATTTGGTACGTGGTTAACTTTTTGCCTAGGTTAGCACACAGGATGCTTTTTTTCCGGGAAGTGGATGAGGGACCGATCTATTCGAAAAAATCATATTTATCGTCGGATTTGCTTAAAACTTGGTGCGTAGGTGGGTTTTTGCGCAGATTAGCATATAGGATATTTTTTTCCGGGAAGTGGACCAGGGACCGATCTATTCGAAAAAATCGTAGTTATGGTCCGATTTGCTTAAAATTTGGTACGGAGGTAGCTTTTTGCCTATGTTAGCATATAGGATCCTTTTTTTCGGGAAGTGGACCAGGGACTGATCTATTCTAAAAAATCGTATTTATGGTCCGATTTGCTTAAAATTTGGTACCTAGGTAGCCTCTCCGGGAAAGTCGGAGAATTGGAGAAATTGAAAATTGATTTTTTTTGGATGGAATTTTGTGTGCAATTCCTTCGGAATGGCATTCGAATGGAAAAAATAGAAAACTCGGAAAAATCCGGAAGAACGCAAAAAATTTGAATTTTTTTTCGACGAAAGCTTGGAAAATTTCGGATAATTGTGAAATTCATTGGGAGCTTGATTCAATTGTGAACAATTTTCCCCTATGTTTCATAACTGATTCGAATGGGTGCTGCTTTTTTGGAAACGTGTTTAGAAGAAGGAGTGCACAAAGTTTTAATTTTTCCGATAGTTGGCGCAGGGGTCGAGCTATGCTCAAAAAAATGCAATTGGTTCGTTGGTAGTCTTTTGCCTAGATTAGCATATAGGATTAATTTTTTCCGTTAAGTGGGTCAGAGACCGAACTATTCGAAACAGTCTTTATAATGGTCCGATTTGCTTGCAATTTAGCACGTAGGTAGCTTATAGGCTGGGTTAACATATATGATATTTTTTCTGATAGGAGGACCAGAACCGATCGATTCCAAAAAATCTTCAATCGAATCGAGTCATTGTTTTACATTTTGAAAGGTGTTTGAAGGCGCCGCAAACATGCGGGTAATGGCTATTTAACAATACTTATTACACAGGCCAACAAAAATGGAAAAAATTTGATGCAGCAAATGTTAACGCTATTTTTGACAGATTTTTTTGTGCTGATTACGAATCCGTAAGCAAAAAGTCACCATCAGCACCATATTTTAAGAAAAAAGGAGTTCAAATTGTCAAATAATCGAGTTTTTTGCAATATTTGAGAAGCTCTAGCAAAGAAACAAAGGGTGGTCGAACCTTCCACTTAGGCTTTGATTAAAGCAAGTTCCCGCACCTTTGCTTGATGGTCACTTAGGGCTGGTTTCTCCAACTCAACTTAACTTAGTTTAGCAACTTTTGGACTTAAGTCAAAAGTTATCCTACGTTTTATACAGCTTATTCTTGACTGAGTCGAGAAAATTGGCTTAACTAAGTTGAGTTGGAGTAACCAGCCCTTATAGTCATTTGTTGAACATGAATAACTAATTTCGGGAAGTTTGAGTTCCTACCGCAATTAAGCAAAAGGTGATCGAACCTTCCACCTAGGCTTAAATTAAAGCTAGAGCTACAGACTACCATCCCTGAAAGTACTATTCCTGCACCTTGCCCTAATGGTCACCTATACACATTTACTTTTTATCGTCAAAAATGATGTAAAAATCAGTGTTAGCTGTTAAATAAATGACTATAGGTGACCTTAGGGTCAAGGTGCAGGAATGGTATTTTCAGGGATTGAAATCCGAAGGCCATGCCTTGATCTAAGCCTAAGTGGAAGGTTCTATGATCTTTTGTTTCATTGCTAGAGCTTCTCAAATATTGCAAAAAAACGCGATTTTTTTACACTTTCACCACGTTTTTCTCAAAATCTGAAGCTGATGGAAATGAAAAAAAGCCTATTAAAACCAGCTTCAAAATTTGCCGCATCAAAATCGGTGTTGCCCTGTGTTACCTAAACTAATTATATAAAGAGAAGCTCCTTCTTTTTATAAGAGGTGATCTCGCGAACGGCCGTACCGATTTTTTGAAATTTTGGACACCTACTGCAGACTTTGGATATATTAAAGGAGCGTGGCATCACCCATGCATATCGACTTTTTCATACCGTATATCTCTGAAAGTATTTGTGGTAATGTCCTGGAAATTTGTATAGAGATTTTGGGGCTACTGGAAAAGGGAAGTGGTGCTTTCCAAACATATTGAAACTTTTACCTATCTGTAAATATATACACCCAGAATACAGTGTTTTTTTTTCTTTTTCGTAATAAATTTTTTTGTACCAAACTTTGAGTATGCAGTTTTGTAGTTCACTCAATTTCAGTATCATAAAGTGCAAGTTTTTAATGGCTATAAGATACCGTTGATTTTTAAGAATTTTTTCGCTGATGATGTTGCACATTTTCTCCGTATAACGAATACGTGAGAATTTTTTTGTATGGGAAAAAATACCGAAGAGTGTCAGTATGTAAAAGACTTATTCTGGTGGCTTAACTCCTCCTAAACGACCGAAACGATTTTAATGATAATTTTTAGTGGCGCTGGAACCGAGTTATTGCTAAAAATCGTCGATTCCCGGTATAACGCTTTCGTCAGGTTATTTAAGACGGCAATGGGGATATGCCTTCTGTCGACCACAAAACCAAACATGAACTTGAGTTGCTGGCGAAAACGTTGGACCAAATATTTCAATAAAAAAATTAATTTTGGGCGGGACGAAGTTCGCCGGGTCTGCTAGTTATTGATATATAATGCAAAGATTGTTACATTGGTATTTAATAATATAATTTCTTTAACATGAATTAGAAAGCAGCTGCTGACAAATACAATTTACAAATTTTCTTTTGTTTATGAAATTGTTCAAAAACTCGAAAATTTTGAACAAACATTTGAGCAGTTGAGCAATGAACGAGTTTCAAGCGAGTATCGAGCTACTCGCATTGCTCGATACCCGGGTATCTAGAGCTCTAATCATAACCGCTGCTGTCCGTCATCTAAATACATATTTTTATGCTTC
>NW_023458556.1:61027315-61030212 GCF_013731165.1 Rhagoletis pomonella
TCTGCACCAGTTCCAGCTCCAGTGTACTCTGCTCCTGCTCCTGCTCCAGTTTACTCGGCACCAGCTCCTGCTCTGGTTTACTCTGCACCAGCTCCTGCTTCCGTGCACTCTGCTTCAGCTTCTGTTCCAGTGTACTCTCATCCTGTTCCTGACCCAGTTCACTCTGCTCCAGCTCCAGTTCCCGTGAACTCTGCTCCAGCCCCAGCCCCATTACATTCTGAGCCAGGACCAGCTCCAGTTTACACTGGCCCAGCTCCAGCTCTAGCAAACTCTGAGACAGCACCTGCTCCAGTTTACTCTGCGCCAGCCCTAGCTCCAGTGTACTCTTCACCAGCAGTTTCTTCAGGCGTCAGTGACGGCGGTTACTCTTACTCTAGCGGTGGTTCATCTGGTTTCTCTGGTGGTAATGCAGTTGGTCACTCTGGCGGTGGTTCTTACTCAAGTGGTGGCTCTTCTGAATACTTTGCCCCAGTTTCAGCACCGGTGTACTCAGCTCCAGCCCCAGCTCCAATTTACTCTGCACCAGCGGTTTCTTACTCTAGCGGTGGCTCTTCTGGGCTCTCTTCTTCCAGCTATTCATCGGGTGGTTCCCCGTCTTTCTCGTCAGGTGGTTCATCGTACTCTGGTGGTGATGTTGGTACCCAGTATGCATCTAACGGTGGTTACGTCTACAGAAAGAAGTAAATCGCATGGAACTTGGTAAATGAAAGCTTTTTTGTACTTTAGAATACCTTAGCAATAACTGGTTTTACGGTTGAATTGCTTTAGGAACTTAGCTTTTTTACACTGTATCGTTTAATAATATATTTTTGTTATAAAAAAATTTGAATTCGAAATGTTTTATTACACCGATCTACAGTAAATTTTACAAACGAAAAAATCAATATATTCACAAAACTTGGGCCAAACTGAGTTTTTAGTTTTTCTCTCTGGCGTCAGGATTTTTTTTAAAAGGACTTTGAAATTTCTAGAATATATTGAATAAAAAAATTATTCAAAAGATTCGGTGCATTGTAAAGTAACAATATGGGTATCAGTTAAAAGGAAAAATTGCGTAGAATCGAGAAAATGCTTTAAAATTTTATCATTGAATATCCTTGGAAATTTCCAAAAATGTGTTTTATTATTACCAGGCCCAGGACCAGGGAACGGATTTTTAGGCCCTAAAAATCTATAAAACAGGCAAACTAAAATAACGAAATAAGCCAGAAAAGGCAAAATAAAATAGCGAAATAGAACAGCGAATAGAAAAGGCACTGGAATTCGCAAAAAAAGGAATAAAATGCAAAAACCGCAAAAGAATCAAAAATTTAATTTTAGAAATGTTTGTAGTTTGAGTCTTTGACTATTTTCTCCTTTTGAGTTCTATACTCAAAACTTTAATCTCTATAGTTGTAGTAACTAGAAAATCCGTACCGTGCCACACTCACCCACGTGTACGTATGCCGTGTCTGTTTGACCTAGCAACATATCAACTTTACTGTTGATAGAGAGAGAGAGAAGTACGCGTAACCGTCGCTCACGTAAGTTTGATCGTGTCAGCTGACACGTTAACGTACGTTTACGTCAGTGAGCGCTCTAAGATATCTCTTCTTATACTTTAACACTCTTTTATATCGGTACACAAGTAAAAGCGTTACGAAGAAATGCAATTTTGGCCATTTTTATATACATAAGTATTGAGTTAAAATTTATGTAATGTCGAACATTGTAAAAAATCTTTTCGTGATCCAGTCTAATGTGCCTTTTTATAAAAAGTTTTGTTTTATTCAACTAGTTGAGCCAACAATTTTAGCTCTTTTAAATTTTCGCAGATCGCTTGGAGTTAAATCCAATGCGTAACTTTAAATTTATGCAAACCCATTCATTTGTTTTGCTTTAATATGTATGTAAATTAGATGCGAAATATTTTTTAAGATTAGCGAAGAAGAAAAGATGCCAATGAAAGAAGATTGTCCATAAAATTGAAATTGATTAAAAATCGCACTTAACGGCTTTTATTCATTGGGTTTAATGTTGCTTCTTCCTTACTTCCCGCTGTCTAGCAAAAGTCAAAGAATTTTTTATTAATTATAACCCAGCAGGAAAAGGTTCAGAACTGCTCTAATATTCTATGCCCCAATTTTCCTGTAGTAAGTAGTACAATTCGCCAGACTCGATAACGAGAACTTTCTATAAAAACCTTCAAGTGTGGCCATGAATGCTAACTAGAATGCAGGACAACGCGGTGCCGAGAATTCAGTCCCGAATTAGAAAGCTATTTTCTTGTTCTTCTCTGGCACTAAATATAACCATTTCTCGATTTGGACCGAGATCAAAAAAACTTGTCTTCTTTGATTGTTTGCGCCAATTGTTCATTCCGTATGCAGACACGTGCTTCTGCACTTGGTCCTTCCATTTTGTTTGCGTATGCCCTTGCTTTCATTGCCCATCCTTGGGTGCGGAGTCGAAGAATATTTTAACTACGTACAACATGTCTACGCCAGCGCAATCGGTGTATTTTTATGCGCTTAACTCCATGTTGTTAAAAAAAAAGTTCGTACAGAGTCATTCCATCTTCTTCGGTACCCGTTGCCCACGCGAGCAGAGCCGTAGATCTTGCGTAGAATAGTTCGTAAGCACCCAAAGTCTTTGCATCCCTGTACGATATCGTTCATGTTTCTGCGCCATATAAAAGGACAGTCATGACGAGTGACATGCAGAGCGTGATTTTTGTTTGCCGAGAGAGGGCTGAGCTTTTAAATTTTCTGCCGAGCCCAAAGTAGCACCTGTTGGCAACAGTTATTCTTCGCTTTATATCCACGCTGGCGTCGTTGGAGGTGTTTATGCTGGATCCTAGGTAGAGAAAGTCCTTTCTTACTTCAAAGTCATAGCTGCCAACAGTGACAGAAAATACT
>NW_023458556.1:61030312-61032469 GCF_013731165.1 Rhagoletis pomonella
AGTATTTTCTGTCACTGTTGGCAGCTATGACTTTGAAGTAAGAAAGGTCTTTCTCTACCTAGCATAAACGCCTCCAACGACGCCAGCGTGGATATAAAGCGAAGAATAACTGTTGCCAACAGGTGCTACTTTGGGCTCGGCAGAAAATTTAAAAGCTCAGCCCTCTCTCGGCAAACAAAAATCACGCTCTGCATGTCACTCGTCACGACTGTCCTTTTATATGGCGCAGAAACATGAACGATATCGTACAGGGATGCAAAGACATTGGGTGCTTACGAACTATTCTACGCAAGATCTACGGCTCTGCTCGCGTGGGCAACGGGTACCGAAGAAGATGGAATGACTCTGTACGAACTTTTTTTTTAACAACATGGAGTTAAGCGCATAAAAATACACCGATTGCGCTGGCGTAGACATGTTGTACGTAGTTAAAATAGTCTTCGACTCCGCACCCAAGGATGGGCAATGAAAGCAAGGGCATACGGAAACAAAATGGAAGGACCAAGTGCAGAAGCACGTGTCTGCATACGGAATGAACAATTGGCGCAAACAATCAAAGAAGCCAAGTTATTTTGATCTCGGTCCAAATCGAGAAACGGTTATATTTACTGCCAGAGAAGAACAAGAAAATAGCATTCTAATTCGGGACTGAATTCTCGGCACCGAGTTGTCCTGCATTCTAGTTAGCATTCATGGCCACACTTGAAGGTTTTTATAGAAAGTTCTCGTTATCGAGTCTGGCAAATTGTGCTACTACAGGAAAATTGGGGCATAGAATATTAGAGCAGTTCTGAACCTTTTCCTGCTGGGTTATAATTAAAAAAAAAAAAATCGTTGACTTTTGCTAGACAGCGGGAAGTAAGGCAGAAGCAACATTAAACCCAATGAATAAAAGCCGTTAAGTGCGATTTTTAATCAATTTCAATTTTATGGACAATCTTCTTTGATTGGCATCTTTTCTTCTTCGCTAATCTTAAAAAATTTGTAGGCACTTTGTTAGGTTATTTGAATAAATATATTTCGCATCTAATTTACATACATATTAAAGCAAAACAAATGAATGGGTGTGCATAAATTTCAGGTTACGCATTGGATTTAACTCCAAGCGATCTGCGAAAATTTAAAAGAGTTAAAATTGTTTGCTCAACTAGTTGAATAAAACAAAACTTTTTATAAAAAGGCACATTAGACTGGAACACGAAAAGATTTTTTACAATGTCCGACATTACATAAATTTTAACTCAATACTTATGTATATAAAAGAGTGTTAAAGTATAAGAAGAGATATCTCAGAGCGCTCACTGACGTAAACGTGCGTTAACGTGTCAGCTGACACGATCAAACTTATGAGAGCGACGGTTACGCGTACTTCTCTCTCTCTCTATCAACAGTAAATTTTATATGTTGCTACGTCAAACAGACACGGCATACGTACACGTCGGTGAGTGTGGGCACCTTAAGGCTTTTCTAGTTACTACAACTATAGAGATTAAAGTTTTGAGTAAAAAACTCAAAAGGAGAAAATAGTCAAAGACTCAAACTACAATCATTTCTAAAATTAAATTTTTGATTCTTTTGCGGTTTTTGCATTTTATTCCTTTTTTGCGAATTCCAGTACCTTTTCTATTCGCTGTTTTATAGGTTTTTAGGGCCTGGTAATAATAAAACACATTTTTGGAAATTTCCAAGGATATTCAATGATAAAGTTTTAAAGTATACATATTTTCAATACTTATTCGTCCTAGTGCACCCAAATTTTTTTTCTATTCTACACAATTTTCCTTTTAACTTTAACTGATTGTTATTTTACAATGCACCGAATCTTTTGAATAATTTTTTTATTCAATCTATTCTAGAAATTTCAAAGTCCTTTAAAAAAAAAAAATCCTGACGCCAGAGAGAAAAACTAAAAACGCAGTTTTACTATATTTGGCCCCCAGTTTTGTGAATATATTGATTTTTTCGTGTGTAAAATTTACTGTAGCACGGTGTAATAAAACCATTAGCGCACACAAGGTGTGGGTTTTGGGGTTCAAACCCCCCCCTAAAGCTAATAACCTCAAATACAAACTGTATCTTAAAGCTAAGAATCCAGCTCTCAAGGAAATTATTTATTAAACAAGTAGTTTTTAAGGAAAGAACACAACCGACTTCAAT
>NW_023458556.1:61032569-61039953 GCF_013731165.1 Rhagoletis pomonella
CCTTTCTTACTTCAAAGTCATAGCTGCCAACAGTGACAGAAAATACTGGGCTTACGTCCCTTTGCTCCTGGCCGACGATGTTGATATCATCTCTATATGCCAGCAGCATAGTTATTTTCCTGTATGCTGCGATTCAGATTTTCAACTCGTATTACGCTTTCCAGCATCAGTTTGAAAAACATGTGGTCTCGAACGGTGCGGAGAGGTCATTCCCAATTTGAACGGAGCTAAAGGCTGTGCCACTCAGTATAGCCGTATCAGTTTTGCAGGGATCCCAAATTTAGACAAGGCGTCATGCAAGCAGCTTATCGTCGTGCCATTAAGAGGGCTGTAAGATTTACTAAAAAAAATAGTGTGTGTCGACTTGCAAATCCAGTGCCTTACGCAGAATTTGGTTTGCTGGGCCTTCATGTTTTTAAGCCGCCTTATTACTGTTCTCACCTCGTCCTGATCGAGTCGAGGGACGTGGACGTTGTTCTTATATCGCCGATGATTTGCGAAACCACCCATCGACCAGTTTCAAAACCGCGATGTGACAAAAATTAGATTTGGTAACCGTGAACTCCAGGCATCGAGATTTTTGCTCAAAAATAGCAAAATCGTTATTAAAAAAACAAATTTGTAAAATACTTGCTAGAGCAGATACCGCCTATCAAGTCAATGCCTTCAAAGAAAAACAGTTTTTGGTGCTCTACTGTAAAATTTGAGTGCGGTAAGATAGACAGTTTTTCAATTGATCGATGGGCGGTTTTATAGAGACATTGACGACATATTGGTTCGATTACTTCTCCATAAAACGCAACACCTGTGTCGCTATTCAAAAGCGTTGAAAGTGATGCTGCAATCATATATTCAAAATATAGCCCGGTGACACCTCATGTCACTGCGTTACTTTGGGTAATTAAAATGTGTAACATAGTGAAAAGAGTGATACTGCAAAACGTTCTATGTCATTTATTACCTCTGGTGCTTAATTGATCTGTTAATCTGTATCTGATCGCTTCTGGCAACCGTTCATCTTCATCAGCCAAAGGTAGACAGTTTTGTTATTCGTTTATTAGGGTTTAACGATTAACAGATACATTCCGGTGCACGTAAGAGACATCTAAGTGTCAGGGGTACTAATAGACATCGAAATTTTTGCAGTACCACCGACGATATACATTTGTTCAAATTTTCTAAATCCATTTCCACAATATCACAATTAGTACGCAGTTTTTTTTTAGTAGAGTGGATCTAACAAATCCCCCCAGAAATATGATACATCATGAAAAATTACCACGGACATGAATTTTGTCCATCTAGCTTGTTCCACACGGCATACTCTGCAAAGGCCAGATTACCGTGTCCATATTAAAGGCGATGAGACTTTAAGAGCCAACCCCTTATCTTCAGAACTACAAAGTTCACGAAACGTGTACACAAATTCAGTGCTACTGGGATTCCCCGCAGGGTAGTTAAAAATGGGTATGTGTTACAAAGTAAAATATGTTTTGCATAGATTTATGACAAAATATATAACGGCAAAGAACTGTAAATGCTGCCTACGTACGCTTAAGATATTTTGGCAGAAATAGAATGAGATTCCCCTAAATGGAGTCTTAAAATGGTTAATTAATTTAAAAATGTCACACAGAAGAAAGTGCAGAAACGTGAAGAAACAAAATAAGACCTAAAAGAAATGGAGAAGTTAAATAGCTTTCAGAAGTTGCGAAACGCTATAAAACCAGCAACGGCAAAGAACTATAAAATTAGTTCACGTTTAAAGTTCTTGAAGTATGCAAGCGAATGCGCAACGTTGGAAAATGGTATGTAGTATTTTTTTTTTTCTAAGCTTGCGAACTTTTTAGCATTTATACTAAATACATCAAAATTCTTTTCCGATTTTTCAGTATACCAAATTACTTGTATTCCATGCATTGATTGCATTAACTCTCGCTGATGTAAGTCACATAAGCCGGGAATATTTGCCTCCAGTCGCTGAAAATAAATACCTAACGCATATTCAGCAAACAGAGCCACAACAACAACAAAAGCAATACAAATACCAGCACGTGCAACATGATGCAGTGTTAAGTGACGAAGCTGCCAATGGAAATGCGCTTGCCTCAATAGATGTGCGGGAATCGAATGATGGCACAGACAGCAAATCAGCTAGCGATCCATTCATTCAGCCTGGTTTGGGTAGTTTTCCCAGCGTCGCACCAACGTACCCAGGCCAAGGTTTTGCTTATCCAGGTTATCCAGGACAAGGCTTCTCAGGAGCTGGTTTCCCCGGAGCAGGATTTCTAGGCCAATTTTTCCCCGGATCAGGTTTTCCTTATCCCGGTTATCCAGGACAGTTTCCAGGGCAAGGATTTGCCGGACAAGGCTTCCCTGGAGCTGGTTTCTCCGGAGCAGGCTTTACTGGTCAAGGTTTTCCCGGGCAAGGCCTCCCGGGACAAGGCTTCCCCGGACAAGGTTTTCCCGGGCAAGGTCTCCCGGGACAAGGTTTCTCTGGACAAGGTTTCCCCGGACAAGGTTTCTCTGGACAAGGTTTCCCCGGACAAGGCTTCCCCGGACAAGGCTTCCCGCCGCAAGCTGGCGGATTCTCTGGCGTACCCTATCAAACAGCTAGTCAGCAACAGCCAAGCGGATCGAACGCTCCACCCACATCCGGCTACAACGAACGCGTACAAACGGCACGCATAGCCAGCGATACGATTTATGATGCAAACGGCGGTTATGTCTACGATAAGCCAAAATAATTTTTTGTTTGTTTTACAAGTTTCTTAACTAATAGACACTAAAGCTAGTTTTATGTTTATTTATTTTATGCCTAAATGCAAATTTCTTTTATAGGTAGTTTGCTTTTATTTCATCGCATCCATTAGCATTTCATCTCTTCGCCAACACAATACGAAAATGTAACACTGAAAGTTTATGTAAAGCAATTCGGTTTTGAATTTTTAATTTTGTAGTTAATACGAGTATGTTATCTTGTAGGAGTGTGAATATCACATTAATAAATCATTCAGAAAATAAATAGCCAAATTTATAAAAATACATACATATGTACATCGTGACATTATTTTCTCAAGTCGACGAGGTTTTAATAACATGTTGTTGTTATTGTAAATTTACTTAATTTGTATATTAAAACAATAGCTGTCCCTATAAATATTATGAGAGCATTTGGTGACCTATTTCTCGGCATGTACCAATGCGTTACGGCCTCGTTGACCGTTGAGCGTCATCAAGAGTGTCTTCAGTTTTTTCATCTCCCTTTTGCTTGTCTTCGGAATTTCTCGCACGCATTAACGGCCTCGTTAGACACCTCAGCTGTGACTATTTTTGAAGTGAAACTTCTTTAGCGGCAGTTACTTGGTTGGGAGTAAATTGGCAAATTCAACGGAAATTGCACACGGAAATGTGCTTCTTGAGGTAAAAATAAAAACCAAAACAAAGATGCGTAAAGATAAAGGTAAAAATGAAGACCAAGATAAATAGATTTAAATACTTTACTTACAGAAGGTCAAAAGTGAAGGGGAATATGTAGATGAGGAAATTGATGAACATAAAAGTAAAATCAAAGATAAATATAAAGAAAAAGATGAGGATGAGGATACCGATAAAAGTAAAGATGAAGATAGAGGAAGAAAGATTAAAATAAAGGGAATTATAGAGAAAATGTAATAGATAGATACACAGAGACTCAATCTGGGAACTATTTTGGGATTATAGAGATTTTTGCGGATTCTTGGGATTTATCGATATAATAATCGATACTTTGAACGGAAAAAGATGGTGTGTGTCGATTTGCTTATCTAGTGTCTTCTCCTGTTTTGACGTGCTGTGAAAATCTGGTCAATGGTGGCCTTACCAGGTCTGAAGCCAATCAGGTCCAATCAGCTGGTTCGGGAACGGCTTCAGTCTTTCACACAGCATCGTCGACAGGACCTTGTATGCCATATTAAAAAGGCTTATTCCGCGATGATTGACGCAAACGGCGGGATCTCCCTTCTTGTGGATTGGGCAAAGTACACTGAGATTGCATTCTTCGGGCATGTATTCATCCGACCAAGTTCTGCTTAAAATCTGCTACATACGCCCCACCAACTCTTCGCCACCGGCTTTGAACAGCTCAGCTGGTATACCGTCGGCTCCGAGGGCTTTGTTGTTCTTAAGCCGCTTTATTGCTGTTCTCACCTCGTCTTGGTCCAGTTGAGGGACGTGAACTTCATCCCTATACATTGGTTCGGGTTCTCCTTCATCAAACGCGCCATCTGTTTCGCCATTTAAAAGCAATGAAAAGTATTCCCTCCATATCTCAAGTATACTATGGACATCTGTTACCAGGTTTCCATCTTCATCTTTGCAGGAGCTAGCCCCGGTCTTAAAACCATTTGATTGCTGCCTTATTTTCTGATAAAATTTTCGAGCCGCGTACCTGTCTGCCAGCATCAAAAGCTCTTCGCACTCACGCTTTTCTGCCTCTCTTTTCTTTCTCTTGAAAAGGCGTCTCCCTTCGCTCCTTTTCTCCCGGTAACGCTCAATTGTCGCGCATGTCTCCATTGGCTAAAGGGTAGCTTTGTATGCTGCGTATTTTTCTGCAGCAGTCGCGCGGCACTCTTCGTCGTACCAGTTGTTTCTGCGCGGTTGGTAGTAACCAACAACCTCTTCCGCAGCGGTACGAAGGGATTGGGAGTCCCACTGCTCATTTATGTCCAGGCGATGAGGAGTTGCTTGATTAAGCAGGATTGAGAGTCGGTTGCTAAATTTTTCGGCTGTCCGTTGTGACTGCAGCTTTGCGATGTCGAACTTTCGCCGCGTTGCCTGCCGCACGTTTTTTATTGCATAGAGGCACATGCGGACCTTAGCTGCAATAAGGTAGTGATCCGAGTCGATGTTGGCACCTCAGATAGAGCGCACGTCAAGAACGCTCCAAGCGTATCTTCCATCTATCACAACATGATAAATTTGGTTCTTTGTTCTTTGATCCACTTGGATCAAAACGGTCACACTGATAGTTATACACACATCGACTCCTTTGCCCGAAATTATTGCATGTGCCAGAAACAAGAAAAAATGAATCACAACGTACAGTAAACTTTTGGCGTAACTATACAGAGGTACAATATTTCACCAGTGATTTGTTTTAGGATGTAGAACAAATTTGCATCCAAAAGGCAAATTTCTAAAAAATGTAAAATTTGTTTCTTGTGGTCAAAACTATCGTATGTGGCACACAAAATTAAAAACAAGTAAAGAAGTATAAGTAGCGCGACTGCTAACTACTAAACCACAGCAGCCGCCTGGAAGATTAGATTAGCGTGAATGAAGTGTTCCACACCGGCCCCTGTGAATAAGTGCACCCTAACCGGCGTCATTTTACAGGGAGAAGTCGTTCGGCAGACAAAGAGACTGCCACAAAGCTCTCCTGAGTTGTTCAGAGAGAGATGCTAATAATAACATGAAATTCTCCATAAACTGTATATACATCACTTTTCGATAGGCCTGATAGTTTCTGAAGAATTAATTAGCAAAAAAAAAAGTAGTTATTTTTTATTTTTACCCTGTTAAAGTTTGATTTTTTTTTAATTTTTTCCTCAAAAAAACGAAAAATCTGGAGTTATTAATTAATTTCTTAGTAACCATCAGACCTATTGAAAAGTGGTTATTTTATTGGCTTTCATTTGCCTTCATTCATTTACGATTGTTCAATTGGTTCGTAAGATATATGTACATGATTAAGTGGAACCACTCTATTTTAAAGCTGAATAACGGTAAATTTCAAATACCTCGAAAACGTATCCATAGAAAAAAAAGTAACTCGATTTTCGGAAAAACCAAGCAAATTCTACATGGGAATTGAATGGTGGCGTCTGGAGAACTAAAACAAAACTAAAATTTGTGATGCAGTGTAATCTTCCGAACTCAAACGTGTTTTAGTCCACCAAAACAAAAAAATTGTTCACATCAAACATTTTACCATTCTACGCTACGAATATTGCTGACTGTAGCGTACACAGTGACATGCTATACATTTTATTTTGCAAAACATGCAAATTAACTCCAAATAAATTACAAAAGTATTTCATTGATAAAACGGATTAGAAAAAGGTTTTAATTTTATTCACTATTTGGGAAACAATTTTTGCATCTTTATGAGCACGCAACAGATGCCTTCACACGTGCAATGAATGAAGTGAGCGATGTTTGCAGCTATCATTTGACAGCTGCTAATGCAATAAAATTAATAAGATTTCGTGCACAAGAATATGAGCGTAAAAAGCAGAGAGTCACTTAGCAGCCAAAATTTAGGATTGGCATTTGAAGTATATTTTAAGTTTTTGCATATCTTTACGAGGTGTGTTTTGTGCAGCATACACGTTTGTTAATGTCATGTGTGGATTGATTCGTTTGTCAGCGCAAATTTAATTCAGGTCAATTTTTTTAAATTAACATTTTTGACATTTGAATGCGAAATAAGTTGTCATTTTAATTAGATATGAATTGCATATTTATTGTGCTGGCCTAATAACAGGGCAAAATACACAAAAAATCGATAGATTAAAGGCTGGAGTTGCACCAAGTCACGAATGCATTTAGATATTTAATAACATTTGGAGATGTGTTTTGTTCACTTAAATTTTTTGCTTTCATGCTAATACGCGAAAACTTTATTTGGTTTAATAACTTGATTAGCATACGACCTTAAGCCATTAAGTGGATTTTGAAGTAAATGTTGTCGAAAATATCTTTTCAACTACATGCCTACATACTTTGGATGAAAATATTTCTTACGGTAACGGGTATAACTTTGATAAAAAAAATACTTTTTTTGATTATTTACTGAGTTTTCTTCATAATTTTTTCTTTTTATGTTTTGCTTAGTAAAGAAGAGGTATTTTTTTTTTTAATATTTGTTTAGGGCGCTGTTACGCAGACGATCATATGATCCCTGGTTACGGCACTTTTTCTCTGATTTCTTCCATTCTTACTCTCTTTGACCAACACGCTGTTATGCAGAGGGTCCTACGACCAGCGTATTTCTTTGGTTCAGTTGTATTTCTTTGGTCTATTTTTCTACTACATTTTACATTTGTGTTATGAAATGACGAAAAAAATGGAATATACATGTGTATAAAAACATGTCAAAAGCAATTAAAACAAGGGTTGCTAGCATTAAGTTTATTCTACATATGTAGGTACTACTTTGTATACATCAGCAGCAAAAATTCACCATTCTGCTTCTAAAAGGAAAAAAATAGTATGAAAAATACTCTACTACTAAAAAGAACAAATAGTAAATTGTATTCAAAATCCAACCCTTTTTTGATCAGCGATTCGGTGTCAAGGCTCAGTTATGCATACTTTGCACGGCACTGCAGAGCATGTCATT
>NW_023458556.1:61040053-61041698 GCF_013731165.1 Rhagoletis pomonella
TAGAAATCAAAAATCAACAGACTTTTACAAATGAAATGCTGCACGTTGGGTAACCGCTTACACGTAAAGCTCATTTAACAGATTCCTTATGTAACAGCTCTCATGCAATGCCATGTATGCATAACTGAGCCTTCAGCCGGCTGGTGAAATTTGAACGATTGGTCGTGGGATTCAGTTCTCTCGCTCGCTCTCAATTTTTTCGTTGTGCAGTGAAAGCAACAACAATCGGTGGCCAGGGATCATATGATCGTCTGCGTAACAGCGTCATTAGGGACAATATACCAACTTGGAACTCAGCCACACACATATATATGTACATGCAAATGGGTAGACTTATGTTTTCAAAAACCGATTCGAGCATAAATTAATTAATCACTAGGTTTGCTTACTTACATTAAAAGTTAAAGATTATTATTTAATTTTGTTAATATTGATTAACTGTAATCCGATTAAGATATTCAAATTAACTGCCCAGCAAAACCAGCGTGTCCGAAACTCCAACACAAACGCAAGTTTTATGGTGTTATTAACACACCTGTCATAATTTTTGATTGAAGTTTCATTTATTGTTTTTTCATGCGAGTTATCTTTTACCTGCGAGTAAGTACACGTATGAGCAAGCAGTCAAACTAATTGATTTGAAATATCGCACGTACACAAAACTTCTGGGAGCATTTTTCGTTCCCTATTAAGAATGTGATTGCGGAATGTTTCGAACTTAGCGCTAGGGCAAGTGACCGTCACTGCTCTTGCTGGGTGATAGATTAAAAACTGAACCGATTTATGACAATGTTAAATATTATGAATTTTTACTTCCACAAGAACCCGTACTTAAGGTAATTGGCATAAGTCACTCATACGTACTGACCAAGTTTTACGATGACAATTCAGAAGCAGCATACTGGCCCTGCAGGGAAAGGTACTAACCAGCAAAAAACACGATTACCACAGAAGTTAAAATAGAATCGAATTAAGCGATTGAAATTGCTTACCCTTTCGCTTCAAGAAGGCAATATTTTAACACGGGCATGTCATTGGCGGTAAGCCCTTACCCGCAGCATTACCTTCGAGCGAAGGGAGAACGCATGGATAAACAGAATCTAGAGAAACGAACAAAGAATGCATTACAGAGAAACGACTGTAGAAAGCCTAGATAGGTGCATACTTATTCAAATTTGTTATTTACATTTAAATTGAAATAATTATTTTTACTTACATTAATTTAACTTTAAAAATCTTAACCACCTCCAAACGGCCTCGGACCTGCGATCTCAGAACGTGATGTAGCAAAACGGACTTCATATTCGTATTCAACGACCCCAAAAACATATAACAGACTAGGTTTGGTCAAAGGAACCTTTCATCGATTTTTTTTTTAGACCTGTGTAATCAAAATGATTAATAACTAGCAGACCCGGCGAACTTCGTCCCGCCCAAAATTTTTATATATTTTATTGAAACTTTTTGGTCCAACATTTTCACCAACAATTCACGTTTACGATTTTCATTGGCACATTTGTCTGCTAAGATTAAGGTTTGGTGGTCTTTTGCCGCTTTAAATAACCTAAGGAAAGTGTTATATCCGTTCTTGAAATTCTCCAGTTGTGCGGCATTTCATAGCACGGTTATTCGCAAAGCGAAATAA
>NW_023458556.1:61041798-61058381 GCF_013731165.1 Rhagoletis pomonella
AAGTATGCATAACTGAGCCTTCAGACGGCTGGTGAAATTTGAACGATTGGTCATGGATCATATCATCGTCTGCGTACCAGCGCCATTAGAAAGCCCACGTAGCTTCTGGTGTTTTCCTGAAGGAGCGGTAGTGAACCAAAATCGTTAAATAAATATCAGTACCAAGTCGGCATTAGAACATGGTTGCGCATATTGGACATTTCCATCAGTTAGAGTTTAGAAGAAGAAGAGGCTGATGCTTTGCCATATATCACCAACTTGGAACTCAGCCTCACACATACATATATATGTACATGGAAATGAGTAGCCTTATGATTTCAAAAACCGATTCGAGCATAAATTAATTTATCACTAGGTTTGCTTACTCAAATTAAAAGTTAAAGATTATTATTTAATTTTGTTAATATTGATTAACTGTAATCCGATTAAGATATTCAAATTAACTGCCCAGCAAAACCAGCGTGCCCGAAACTCCAACACAAACGCAAATTTTATGATGTTATTAACACACCTGTCATAATTTTTGATTGAAGTTTCATTTATTGTTTTATCGTGCGAGCTATCTTTCACCTGTGAGTAAGTAGTCAGGCTAATCTTTTCACATATGAGCAAGCAGTCAAACTAATTGATTTGAAACATCGCACGTACACAAAACTTCTGGGAGCATTTTTCATTCCCTATTAAGAATGTGATTGCGGAATGTTTCGAACTTAGCGCTAGGGCAAGTGACCATCACTGCTCTTGCTGGGTGATAGATTAAAAACTGAATCGATTTATGACAATGTTAAATATTATGAATTTTTACTTCCACAAGATCCCGTACTGAAGATAATTGGCATAAGTCACTCATACGTACTGACCAAGTGTTACGATGACAATTCAGAAGCAGCAAACTGGCCCTGCAGGGAAAGGTACTACCCAGCAAAAAACACGATTACCTCAGAAGTTAAAATAGAATCGAATTAGGCGATGGAAATTGCTTACCCTTTCGCTTCAAGAATGCAATATTTTAACATGTCATTGGTTGTCATTAATTGTGTTTTATTTTTGGCTTTGGCAATTCAAAGGCAGATGTCGCCGAACGCTTAAGTTCTTCGAAATTGTCGAACTGGTAGGCACATACTAGTTAATGAACTAGTATTTTTTCTAACTGGTTTGACTTTTCACTGCAGGGGGGTTAAGCAAGTCCCTAAACCAGTGGTCGGCACGCCATAGCTCCCCCGCAGTGAAACCCCAAACTAGTCAGGAAAAATACTAGTTTACAACTAGAATTTTCTTAACTGAAACCTAACTAGTTCGAAAATGACCAGACTTGTACCAAGTACAAAACCATTTATTCATGCCCGGTTTTATTTGACTTCGACAGTTTAATACAATAAAGTACACAAAATATTAAAACTTTTATTTGGGTTTATTGTAAACCATTAAATCGAGTACATATTGAATTATACCAGACCTGTTAAATAATGATAAATAACACAGGTCCACAAAAGAAAATTTATGAAAGGTCCCTTTGACCAAACCTAGTCTTTTATATGTTCTTGGCGTAGCTGAGCACGAATCTGAAGTCGGTTTTGCTCCATCACGTCTAGATTTTTTCCTAACCTCAATAAACACCTCGGATTTTCTCTGTCACGTAACTAATTAAAAATTGGTAATTAATTCATTAACTTTAATTACAATATTATTTTGTTTTTTTTGATGATTTTCAATTATTTTTTGGCGATTAATAGAATTATTTGATTAATTTCAATTATCGATCAACTAGCCAAACTATAGACAAAAATTAATAATATTTAATAACTACATGAATTGTTTATTTATTTTATTCTTATCCAAATCGCAAATTGTAAGCGTTAATTATTACTGTTATAAAATTTTAAAAAGAAAGGATTGAAATCTGCAAAGTTAATGAATTCAATTTAATTTAATGAAAACTTTTATTTTTATTTAAGTTCACTCGAAAATGCACTGAAGTATTTATTTTATTTTTAACTAAAATGTTTTCTTTTGCATATTTAATATTATTAAAAATGATAGTATAGTAAACATATAGTTTTTATTGTACCTGAAACCTTTTACTTTCAATAACATTTAATGAAAAATGCAATTAAATTTATATTCGAAAGTTTGAAGTATCTATGTATTTATTTTTGCTTTAAATTAATACTCAAAAAATTTAACAATAATTACTGGGAAATCTAAGGCTGCTAAATCAAAGTGTGTAATATATCAAAGTGTACTTAAAAGTTTTTTATTGTATATTCATGAATTCATTTTATTTTTTGACTCCCAAAGTAGTGGCTTTAGTCCATAATTACACTAGCATTTTTCTGTATATTTTGAACTAGTATGAGACTGGTATATTTCTGACCGAAATCTGACAATTGACTACAGGGTAGTAAAAAACTTGCAACTTACGCCTTTTTGACGTTATACGACGGTTAAGCACCCATCATCATAAAAATAAAAAAATATAAGTACATTAGATTTAAATGCTTCATCCATATTTTCATTAATTAATTTATGTTTCATCAAATCACCCTGTTAAACACTTTGTTTACATTTGAATTTTTTACTTGCAAGAATTGGCAGCTCTCTCGGGTTGTTACGCTCTCGAGTTCGCTCTCTCTTTTAAATTTTTTGGTTTATTGAATGCATTTCCAGTAAAAACTTGCAAGTACTAGTAACAATTCGTAAAAATTTTGTTGATATTGAATGGACCTACTATTAAATTGAAGAAACAGTGGATTACCGCTATGTCCAAAAAACACAGAAAGAATCGTTTTTAAATTAGCATATTTTGAACGAATTCGGAATGTCTAAGGTGGAAAAGAAACCTTTTGTATAAGGAAACAATTATAAAAAATGAATTTTCTTACACTGTATTCATGTCTCCGCCAACAATTTCTGGTGGAAAAATGCGGTTATAAATAATTTTTTATTATTTAATATCGGAACCGAGATCATGTAAGTTGATTGATTGGCTTTCACACACTTTTGAAACACAAATTAAAGCTGTAAAAGTGACGAGAATTTGGATACCCGTATGTATTCGTTACTAATCCAATCAACACCCGTATCTTTCTTATCGTTACTTTATCCGTTACCTTTGATATAAGCACTTGTTACCTCACACTAATCATCGCAACGAATCTGGCAGCGTAAGGAAATGTTCGTTCGTACATATGCATACATGTACTTACATATACACGCAACACACTTTAGTATCGATAAAACAACAGTTTCGTTCCCGCACAATATGTTGTGTTGTATTGATTCACGTTAGTGGTGCATGTACGGAACATGCGAGTAACAAGACTATTATGTGAGTAACGATTCGGTACTTCGAGTCAGGGGTGGTATTCGTTACTCAGTAACGAACACATACGGTTTGCTACAGCTCTAACACAAATTAGCTATAGGTATGGGAGCCCGCGAAGCTACGCAAATTTAATGTTTGAAAGAGCAATAATGTCAATGGACTTTATTTCGGTTTTGAAAATGTTATAATGTCAATTGACTTTATTTCGCACCATTATGCGAAATAGTGTCAATTGGCCTTATTTCCGTTGATGTTGTTACATGTCATCGTTATTCACACCAACATACAGATGCTACTGCAATTGGGCCTTCCACTAAGTTCGTGAGCGCCCTTGTCAGTCTACCAATTTATGTTCATCCGATTATATTCAGTGCTGTTACCATGATAGAGGATGGAAAAGTATTTCCTCCATAATTTAAGTATGGTTAGGACATCGCTCTCTAGATCTTGAGGCCTTCTGTAAGTAAACTAACTTTCCGAAACAATTTCTCGTTTTTCCCCTATTGACCAGGTTCTCAATACATTTTTTATTACAACCCCACATTCATAGTTAGCTTGGGTTGAGCTCTATAGCTGCGTGGCGCTGTAGATGGTATCTTTCTTCTCAACAGCGATATGATATTCTTCGTCTGAATGGATGTTTGCTCCTCAAATCGTACGTACATACTTCTAAGGCCCTTCACAAGGCTACGCAAATCTTCGATTCAAATGTTCTACAACTACCACGTTGCGAGCATCTAGTACACACACCTTTGACTCGTAAGATTTGAGTTTCTATTCGGCCATTGCGGCTGCACGGCTAATGCGAATTTACACAACGTATGTAGCGAAGGTCCCGTCCGGCAGGTAGCGTACAACAGGTATCGGCGACGGATGAACAAAATGTCAGCGCCGCGCGCCTGTATACGAACCTCTATGAATTTGTATTCCGGTAGTCGCTTAGAGACTAAAATCGTCAAGTAACAAAGATTTGCATAGCATTGTGTACAAAGGGCCTAAAACACTGAACGAACAAAAATCGTTGCTACAAATCGTCAATACGTCCCTTCTTTTATATGAAACAAACATGGTTGATGACAAACAACGACGGATACCGAAAAAGCTGGAACTACGAACTGTTTTAGCTTTACGGACATGTATAATTAGAGCCGTTTTCTTAAGTAGCCTGTAACTTTAAAGCTCACTTTGTATTTAAAGGTTGCATTAAAATTTATGATTGTGTCTAAAGTAAAGCATTTTATTATCGGTTTAAAATTGGTTTACAACCAAGAAATATACACACATCAAAGTCCGATAATAGAAATGCTTAACTTTAGACATATATTTATTTTTAGTCCAACCTTAAAATATAAAGTGAGCTTTAAAGTAAAAGGTTACTTCAGAAAACGGCCCTTAATCGCATAGAATACAAATACTATTACGCTGGCTGGACAATTTGTACGCATCCGGCGAAACTTTCCATATTTCAGTAGTAACTTATAGAAAAATATTAAACAAATAATAAAAATGCTATGATTTTTGTCTTTGGAAACTTTTACTTCACACATATGAATGGATGCAATTACTTTGAGGAACTCATAGACCTTTCCCATATATATATAACCCTTATATAAAAGGAAAGGGTATTGTATACTTATATTTTATAGAGACATTTTTCAGCGACCCACCAGATAGTCAAATATACCTCTAGCTCTCTTTTCTCAGTGAGACCACCTCGATAATACAGCATACTAACCAATAAATAATTAACACAATGTATGTTCAATGCAATATTCCTCGTCAAAACTGACAAGTCGGGCGTTCATAGATGCGCAATTCCAGAAAAGTACATAACTAGTCAAAAAAAAATTAAGCAAATGCTTCTGCTCAGATTAATTTTCCTAATAAAAAGGAAAGCTTGAGCTTAGTTGAATTCTTATCGTAAGCTTATTAATAGCAAATTTATAGTTATATAGCTTTAGGTCTCAGACTATGGTGCCGATCGTAGCATGCATCTAGATATGTGTGCAATATTCGACTGCTAAAGTGGCATGAAATTAAAACGAAACTTGATTAAAACGAAAAACATTAAAACAAAAAGAATTAATAATTGTATGCGCTTCAAACATTTTCGTTCTTTAATACGGCTAAATACGTACATACATATGTATATATGTATAGGGTGATTCAATGCAAGTTTATACTAAAGTTTATGTATGCAGGTATGAAAAAACTCGTAACTTCTACAGTTTTGGTGTTTCCATTCTGAAATTTTTACAGCGTTCTCCATAAAGTTTAATAACTATTCAGGATGAAAGAAATAAAAATCAAACATGATGAAGTTAATAAAAATATGCGAGTTTTTAATGCAAATATTTTTATTTTGTAATCTATTTCACACTCTCATGGAAAGCCGCGGTAATTTACGCACAATTTGATACCTTAACTGATTTTCTCCGACAAATAGTTTATTAACTACAAACAATTAAAAAAAGATGCTTCTCCGTGGGTTCAAAATTTCGGGATATTTTTTTCGAGATTTTCGAATATGATGGCGAAATAAAAAAGGTGTCTTCTTTTTTTTGATAAAGAATGTAAAAATATATATTTCACCCCCAAAAAAATTTTTAGGTGTAAATATCATATGGAATGTCCCATATATATCCCATAGACTAAAAGCCAATCATTTCGAGAAATTTGGTTGTGTTTTAATCAGGTACATACCGTAACGTTTAGGATATTTATAATAAAACTCATAATTTAACCGTTAGAATTGGCTTTTTATTTTTTCTACAAAATTTAATCACTTTCTTATGATTTTTATTTTTTCGATCAATAATAATCGTTACTTCTGGCTTTTATTTTTCCGAACATAAAAGATTTAAAAAAGCCATAAAAAGGCAACCGCCATTATTATATTTGGTCAACAATATAAAAATCCAAATTTAGAGATTTTTCTTTATAGAAACAATAAAAATCTAAAAGTTACGATTATTCGATAAAAATCCTGGGATTTAACGATAATTTCCGATCGCTGGCTTTATTTATTAAAGAAAATCTGCGGTATTGTTGAATCACCCTGAATATGGCGGTGGAAACGACAACTGACGTGCTAGAGTTTGTTTTTGGGTTTATGACTTAAATGGCATTTTGTGTACAAGTGATTAAGTGTGTTTATATGAGTCAGTTAATATTCGTGCAATTTAAGATAGCACCTTCCTTTCACTAAACAAACATTAAACAAATTTAAAATAATAATAATTATATACAGTGAAGTAAGAGGAAGCGACGGACAACGACAAATTCATTAATAAAGTGATACAACTTTTAAACAAACAGATCAACTGACAACAACACGACCCAGTAAACATTTTTGTTATATCTAAATTTGAGATGCATTTGAGAATCAGTCCTTTTCTCACATCTCAATCGTTAGTTCTCAAATGCATCTCAAATAACCATTGATAGCGTTCTCAAACTAAAAGGCACTTTTTTAATATAGAATTTTCCTTTCTTTTCAAATTGAGAAATGTTGAATTCTCAACTTTTTCTCAAACGTGAGTGGAGCGGAACGAAATGAAATCCTGTTACTCTCATTGAAATATTGGTATAGTGTCCAATGATACATGTAAGAGAAACATATTTTTCATAGGAAAGGAATTTTTATTTATGCAGTTCAACACTTTATTTAATAGCTTATTGCTAGTTTAACGCAGAAAAATACGGTTGGTATAAAAAAATTAGTTGCACAGTTTTTCTAGAAATTAGACAAATTGCGAATAACAGCGACCGCGTGGTCGAAGAGCCATTTTGCGACTGATGTAGCGGACTACCGATGGACTTCGACATCTGTACCATGCCTACAGCGATGGGACGGAACGGAATGCTAAAAATTTTTTCTCAAATGTTTCTCGAACCTTTCCTAAATTGATAAACAATATTTGAAAAAAATTTGAGAAAATGTCTAGTTTCAAATGTTAAACAATGCTAAAAATCAAATTGAGAAATACGATTTTCTCAAACGTTTGAAAATTTTTGTTCTAGTGTTTGTTGGGGAACAACAAATAGTAGCTAGTAATAGTCAGTGTTGCCAGAACTTTTCAGGGCGACCGGCTAGATTGGACAAAAAAAACGGCTAAAAACGGCTAAAATGTTTCAACCAGAATTAATTTTTTTTTAAATACATAAACTACAAGTAGAAAGACTAGTCAATCCATTGAATTTTTTTTGGTTAATAAAGATTATTTATACGTAGCTAAGCTGTACACCACTTTATTTTTGTTTAACAAAGGAAACTCTCGTTATACGTAGCTAAGCTTTACATCAGAAGTAATATTTGTATTACTTAAATATAAAAACAGAGATAAATTACAAACTTATGGCGTTTTCTTTTCTATTAAACAATTTTGCCTTCTTATAAATATTGGATCATTTTCAGTAGGTTGCTTTTTGTCCCGCAAAATGGCTATATTAGCTGAAAGTATGGCACTTTTGCTTAGTGGGAGGGCAATATTTTGAGAAATGAACACGTAAAGCTGTGAAAGCAGAAGGCATTGACATTCGTTGTTGTTGCCGACCACTTCACTTTTAACAAGTTTATGACATTTAACTAAAATCATGCCACCAGATTCACTAGCAGAAAAATTTTTGTTTCTTAAAAAAGGAGAAAAATTTGATAATTTGAAGTTAGTGAAGTTGGATGAAAATATTAAAAGTGTTGCGCGTTTCCAAACTGCCAGAATTCGGTACACCTGAGCAAACGTTCGAATATAAAGTTTTTTGCTTTTCCGAGGTAGGGTACGTAGGTTGATTACAAATTGCTGACGCAAAATATCTTTAAACCTCTGAAAGATGTACCATTATCCGTGGAACAGGAAAGAGGTCGGGTTAAAATGGTGCCTGCAACTTGTAACAGTACCAATTTTTGGATTCGCGGATTTTTCTGATAAAGATGTGGTGCTGCTAAAAATATATATACAAAAATATAAGCACGAAACTATGCATTTGTCACAAGAATTATCCACATAAGATGAAAACTACTGCAGTTTTATTTTATAAAATTAAAAAAGTATGTTTGCACCATGTATTGTCTTCACACTTCACACTTAAATTTAAGACATTCATAACAAAAATTTTATGCAGGAAATTCCCGCTCCCAAATATAAACTGGGACGCAAAATTGAAGCAAGTTTTGCCTATTTTTCTTTAGTTTATTTAATATTTATTATTTTTTATGAATATGTAGCACATTACTTAACAAACAACATATACTACAAACAGATTTCACACTTGGTGTAAAAATTATGAAAATTCTGCAAAATTTCAGCAAAACTTGTAACTTTTTAATCTGCTAAAATGACGCGTCCCAGTTTATGTGTATTTGGGTCACTCGCTTAAAACAAAAAACATTGAAATCGGCTCACTATCTGATTGTTTTTCAATTTTATATAACACAGTCCGACATGAAAATTTTCTGTCATAAGACTAGCCATTTCTAATAGATTCAGGAGCACTAAATTTGTAAAAATAAAAACTTGTGAATTTGAATTTTAATAAAATAAGACGAAGAGCAAAATCGGCTAAAAACGGCTAATTTTTTTTGCAAAACGGCTAACAAATCGGCTGCCGGCTAAATCGAATTTTTTCCGGCTGTTTGCTGTCGCAACCGGCTAAATCTAGCCGGAAAACGGCTAAAATGGCAACGCTGGTAATAGTGGTCAATGTAAATTTTGTTGCCTTTTATGCGTTGCACAGCTTTGCTATTTAGAGGGCATGGAATTGAGCTGACATCGCCGCTAGGGAGCAAATGAACGACACTCGCTGAGGGATCAGCATTTGATCGCTTTTTGGCTTGGGCCAGTTTAGATTTAGGCAGCTGAGTCTCGTAAGTATTCGTTGCGTAAGTTTATTGCTGAGAAGTTGACGTTTTTGCATTTGAAGCCGCGTTTGCTTCGCAGCTTGTTAATCAACCGATTAAGCTAAACTGAAATGCAAATGCAAATCGTGTGAAACTTTAGCGAAATGCGTTTCTTGTTATTGGTGTAACCAATGCTGATATTTGCCATTGATATTGCAAGGCAGATGCCACAAACAAGCAGCAAGTATGAGAGAGTTCGCGAGCTTGGCACTGAATTTGTTTTACCCATACGCATATTCATTAATTTACATTGCTTAACGATAACTCGATGGTCTACAGCTCTGACGATGAAGGGATGTTATGTCTATAAATGGCCAAGAGGCGCAAAGTTGAGGTGTTAGTTGAGAAATTTCAATCGACGGGTTAACCACGCAGTGGCAGCTCAGTAAAAATGGTTAGTAGAATTGGCAGATGCATTTTTAATAGATATATGTATATTATAAAATCGAAAAATCATCACCATTTTCTTAAAATTCACATCCATATTCTAACAGTCACAAACCTTAGCTCATCACTGCTGCGATTTCTACTGCGCCTCAAAGTTTGCCGCCGCAACAGATACATATGCCTCCACAACACAAATTTTTAAGTTTTAGACAATTTTGTTGGTTTTTGTTACACATTTCGCGGCGCACCAGAAATCCCAACAGTGATAAGTAGACTGCGGATTTTTATTCAAAATAAGGAGGAGTGTATAAATTTGTATAAACAAAATGTATAAAAATTTATACGATTTGCTTATAGTTAAGTGGTACATATTTTTAGGCTCCGTATTTTGCATACAAATCCGCAGTCTAGTGATGAGCTAAGTTTTGTAACTCTGTTTTATTTTCTGTCGCTTGCAAACATGTTACTAATTCATTACAACTTTTTCACCATAGAATGCCCTTTAAATGCAATAAACTTTTTTCACCGTAGGAATTGTACGCCATACTCTCCATTGCGACGCTGTTGGCAAGCCAATTAGTTAACGCCGATGTCAGCCATTTATCCAGTAATCAATATTTGCCGCCCAGCGCTCACAGCTATTCCGGTGAAAATGCAATCGTGTCCTACCAGTCGCCAGCGCAGCAGCATGAACAGCACTACCAACATCCACAGAAGAGTTTTCTGTCCAGTGGCATTGAGATTATCCGATCGGTTCCCATCGTTAGTTTTTCTTTGGGCAATGCAGCGCCCGAACAGCCTGTCTTGTCTATTCCTCCGCCGGCGGAAGAACACAATGATGGCTCTTTTAAGTACGGTGTTCCAGCTGGCGCTCCTGCACCACTGAGTTATGCTGTTCCAGCTTCAGCACGAACCTACGCGGCTCAGCCTCAGCAATCTTATTCAGCTCCACCAACGATATCCAATCAATATCTTCCTCCAGCTTTAGCATTAGCTCCACAGAGTTTTTCGGCTGCGGCTATTCCGATCGAGCAGAATTACTCTGCTCCACCTTCAGCTGGGCCATCCTATTCTGTCCCTGCTCAGCAAACCTATACGGCGCCAGAACCAGAGCCAGCGCCAGCCCTCCAGCCACAGCTATCTAGTGAATATCTTCCACCCGTTTCGGCGCCTTCTCCTCAAGCCTTCCAAGTTTCGACTGTGTCAGCCGATGAGGAGTATTCTGCACCAGCACCGGCCGATGCACAGCCCCAACCAGCACCTCAACAAACTTATGTGGCGCCAGTACCAGCCCTGCAACCACACATTTCCAATGCTTATCTACCACCTGCTTCGGCGCCTGCTCCGCAGACGTACTCCGCCCCAGCCGCTACTCCAGTTCACAACACTGCCCAAGCTCCGGCTCCTATATCTCAGGTTTTCAGCGCGCCCGTTCAGCAGTCATATTCTGTCCCAGCTCAGCAGAGCTTTGTTGACGCACCTCAGGTTTCAAGTGGCTATCTTCCACCTGCAGCAGCACCTGCACCCCCAACACAAACTTACTCAATCGCTCAGGAGGTAGTCGAAAATCATTCCGAGCATGAACAAAAAAGTAGCCAATCAGGTGGCAAGGTCCTAACCCAAACAACTGTACAAAATTCGTCGGAAAATCAGCGAGTAAACGCGCCAGTTACACAGCATGTCGCAGCTCAAGCGCCGTCTTTGCCTCAGCAACAATCGCACACAGAGTATCAATCAAACGAAGTATCATCGCCTGTACAACAGACCCACGGTGCGCCAGCTCCTGAACCAGCACCAGCGCCAGTAGTTCAACAGTACTTGCCTCCAACTGTTGTTAACCAACAACACCAAGCACCTGTAGGAAAAGAAAACTCAGCGTCTGCAGCTCCTCATCAATCGGGTCCAGTTCAAATCTCGATCCAGGATTCTCACACTGCAGATGCACCAGCTCCAGTCAGCCAAGAATATTTGCCACCAGCTCCACAAAAACAAACTTATTCGCCTCCAGCTGCAGCACCAATTACTCAGCAGTCATATTCTGCACCTACTGATGCTCCAACTCCAGTTAGCCACCAGTATCTACCTCCAGCTCCCGTTCAAACATTCAGCGCTCAGTCTTTGCAAACTCCTGTTGATCATGAGTCGTATTCGGCTCCAGCTACAGCTCCTATTAGTCAGAAATCATATTCTGAACCTGCTGAAACTCCAACTCCAATTAGCCACCAGTATCTATCTCCAGATCCAGTAAACAAGTCCAATGCTGAGCCTGTGCCAGCTCCAGTTGGTCATCAGCCTAATTCAGCTCCAGTACCAGCTCCTATCAGCCAACAATCATATACGGCTTCTGCACCAGCGCAATCTCCAGTTAGCCATCACTATCTACCTCCAGCTCCAGTAAACAAATCCAATGCTGAGTCTGTGCAAGCTCCAGTTGGTCATCAGTCTTTTTCGGCTCTAGCGCCAGCTCCTATTAGTCAGAAATCATATTCAGCTCCTGCACCGGCGCAATCTCCAATTAGCCAGCAATATCTACCTCCAGCTCAATCACCGCAAACTCCAATTAACCATCAGTCTCATTCGGTTTCGGCTCCGGCTCCTATTAGCCAACAATCATATTCAGCACCTGCGCCAGGCCCAACTCCAGTCAGCCTGAAATATGCTCCACAGTCTTATTCTGCGCCAGTTCCACAAAGCCACTCAGTTAGCCAAGCGTATTTGCCACCAACTTCAGCGCGTCAAAATTATGAAGTTCCTGATACCATTTCCGCCCCAATTCAACACAGCAGCCATTTAGATTCAGCTGATTTGAGTCGAACTGTGGTGCAAACCTCTTCAGGCTATCAGTCGGGGAGTAATGGCCAAATACAATCGTTCCAAAACGAAACTCCAGCGCCACAGCAGTACTCATCTGTTCCAGCGGCTGTTGTTCATACTGCCACAAGCTCTCAAGCTTCTTCAGCGGAAGGCAGACCCCAACAATCTGGCACAATATACGGCAGCAACGGTGGCTACGTATACGAAAAAATAAAATAGAGAAGAAGAATTAGGAGAAATGAGAAAGAAAAAGTGAAGATAAGTCATAGCCGCCATGGTTGTCGCCACTTGTTTTCTATTTTAATTTGCATTCTATTATTTAAACCTTCTTAAAGCTTTTTTTTGCCATGACGTCAGCGTATTTGTCGCACCACAAGAAATTTGTTTACCTGTTACTTATTACCTATATTTGTAAATAAAACTTATCGATTACATAATTTTTTATAATTAAATTTGTTTTTTGTTATATAATTTATGTACTAGGAAAAAATAAAATAAAAAGTAAACTTAACATCAGTTGTACAAATAGTGTGAACTAATGAGACCGACACACAGTGCTTCCCTTCCATATAAAATGTGGGCAAAAATAGAATTATGGATGGATTTAAATGAAAATTTGCTCCCCAGTAAAATTGAGGACGCTAAATTCAATAATGCAATTTGTTTGGGATATCTTTCATACTTTCACTGTAAATACAGTTTGAACTTGAAAATCTTGGTTATTGTGGCATTTACATAAGTATGTACATATAACGGGTGATTTTTTTGAGGTTAGGATTTTCATGCATTAGTATTTGACAGATCACGTGGGATTTCAGACATGGTGTCAAAGAGAAAGATGCTCAGTATGCTTTGACATTTCATCATGAATAGACTTACTAACGAGCAACGCTTGCAAATCATTGAATTTTATTACCAAAATCAGTGTTCGGTTCGAAATGTGTTTCGCGCTTTACGTCCGATTTATGGTCTACATAATCGACCAAGTGAGCAAACAATTAATGCGATTGTGACCAAGTTTCGCACTCAGTTTACTTTATTGGACATTGAACCAACCACACGAATGCGTACAGTGCGTACAGAAGAGAATATTGCGTCTGTTTCTGAGAGTGTTGCTGAAGACCGTGAAATGTCGATTCGTCGCCGTTCGCAGCAATTGGGTTTGTGTTATTCGACCACATGGAAGATTTTACGCAAAGATCTTGGTGTAAAACCGTATAAAATACAGCTCGTGCAAGAACTGAAGCCGAACGATCTGCCACAACGTCGAATTTTCAGTGAATGGGCCCTAGAAAAGTTGGCAGAAAATCCGCTTTTTTATCGACAAATTTTGTTCAGCGATGAGGCTCATTTCTGGTTGAATGGCTTCGTAAATAAGCAAAATTGCCGCATTTGGAGTGAAGAGCAACCAGAAGCCGTTCAAGAACTGCCCATGCATCCCGAAAAATGCACTGTTTGGTGTGGTTTGTACGCTGGTGGAATCATTGGACCGTATTTTTTCAAAGATGCTGTTGGACGCAACGTTACGGTGAATGGCGATCGCTATCGTTCGATGCTAACAAACTTTTTGTTGCCAAAAATGGAAGAACTGAACTTGGTTGACATGTGGTTTCAACAAGATGGCGCTACATGCCACACAGCTCGCGATTCTATGGCCATTTTGAGGGAAAACTTCGGAGAACAATTCATCTCAAGAAATGGACCGGTAAGTTGGCCACCAAGATCATGCGATTTGACGCCTTTAGACTATTTTTTGTGGGGCTACGTCAAGTCTAAAGTCTACAGAAATAAGCCAGCAACTATTCCAGCTTTGGAAGACAACATTTCCGAAGAAATTCGGGCTATTCCGGCCGAAATGCTCGAAAAAGTTGCCCAAAATTGGACTTTCCGAATGGACCACCTAAGACGCAGCCGCGGTCAACATTTAAATGAAATTATCTTCAAAAAGTAAATGTCATGGACCAATCTAACGTTTCAAATAAAGAACCGATGAGATTTTGCAAATTTTATGCGTTTTTTTTAAAAAAAAAGTTATCAAGCTCTTAAAAAATCACCCGTTAGTTCGTTCTATTTTCAAAAGTGAGATGTCAAATGACAGGAATTTGCCTGTAGATTTGCAGTAAAGTTTTATTTTTTTAAACGGGTTGCCACCTAGTACAAATTTTAGTAAAATTATTTAATAAGGTAAATGAATTAGATATTACAATATGGCTATCAATCGATATGGGTTTAAAATTCATTTACTTCTAAACTTAATGTAGAAGAGTTGCCACATGTTTAAAAATAAAATTCACTTTAATTAAGGGAATAAGGCAACTGAAATATGTACATATGTATATCAATATCAGACAAAAGAAAAAATTGGACATATTAAGCAAGAAATAAGTGACGAGTAAAAACATTTCATTGGCGGCCGCTGTGGTGTAGTGGTAAGCAGTGCTCGCTTATTCTCCGCAGCGCCTGGGTTCAAGCCCTGGTCAAATCAACATCGCAAAAACATAGAAAAGGGTTTATTCTTAAGGCAATGGCAAACCTCCGAGTGTATTTCTGCCATGAGAAACAGCTTCTCATAGAAATACAATCGCCGTTCGGAGTCGGCGTAAAACTGTAGGTCCCTCCGCTTTGTGCGACAACATCAAGGCGCACGCCACAAGTCGGAGGAGAAGCTCGGCCAAGCACTAACATATGTGTAAGCGCCAATCTATTATTGTTATTATATTATTATTAAAAATATTCCTGAGTTAATGTAAGAGTCCAGTAATTTAAAAGGAATGTTATCAGAACAAATCACTGATTGACAATGTACGTATTTGTAATAAAATAACAAATACGAAATAGTAAACTTTTTGTTTGACACAACTATTATTTTAGTTTAATTAAATTTAACTTTACAAACAGGTGGCAACCCTCTTCGTAATATATGCAAGCTAAACCCTTCCTAAACCGCTTTCGGCTGACTCCAATATGGTGATACTCATCTATTTTAACAAAATCATTCCTTCAATTCCAATGGAATATGATTTTTTAACAGGTGGCAACCCTCTACACACTTCGATTGATATCCATCTCTTAATAATTCATTTAACTTTTAACAATTTGAATTAAATTTTATAAGAGGTGGCAACTCTTAAAAAAAATAAACCTCTGTTGTTTACAGTTCAAGCTTTTTCTGACTCTTCATTTTTTAAAACAGAACGAATCGTGCAGATTTAATGGCACTGAAAAAAAATGATTTAATGCATTAGCAAAAAACGCGTTACTTCAAAAAGTGCACAAAATGACCGGGTTTTTACTTCTTCTTTCGAAAGCTAAAAACCTGTACTACTTAATAAAATAATAAAAAATAACATATTTTTACATATATTTTTTATTTATTCCATTAAAATTTATCATTTTTTTAAATTTTTATTAAAAAAAAAATTTCTAGAACACCGCAGGGACACCCTGTGTTCAATTTTATTCCAAAAATTTTATTCCTGTAGTTCTCTACTATCTATATGGAAACAAGAAACGTCAAACCAACATTTTGTTTCAAAGAATATATTTTTGACATTTTTTTCCGTGAAGAGCTTACGCATGGCTATGCTCTTATTAAAATTCTTAGTATAAAATTTGTCGAATTTAGTGGCTTCCTGGTGACATATAGATTACTTTATAGGAAAATTTCTGTTTGATTCTTTTTAGTGGATATATTACCTTTACAAAAATACCAAACACGTTCACATTGGCGGCAACGAATTTTTCGATTTTTGCCCACTTAGGCGTCACTGTGCGACGTCTTAAAAAATTTAACTTGTTTAATAAAAAAATTTATATTTCCATAACTGGCGCAAAAGTTTAGTGCTGCCGGCTAGAACAAGGAATGCATTTCCCATCAAATTCTTCACTAGTAATTTTTTTTATGTTTAAGTTTGCATGAGTTATCCTAAAAGTAGTTGAACCAATTTGGCCGCCCATATCTAATTAGCATCTAAAGCACATTTCTGAAATTCGATTCGCCTTTAGTACTACTAGTAGAACAGCACTTTCAACTTTTGAAACAAGTCAGTCAACTAAGTGGTGCAACATTTTTAGATAACAATCGTTTAGTGTGACACCAACACTGGAACGGTTTCTTCGAGATGGGCATTGGACTTAGTTTATGCTAAATAATAAAAATAA
>NW_023458556.1:61058481-61068506 GCF_013731165.1 Rhagoletis pomonella
TTTTTTCCTCTTCACTCCCTGGCGGCAACAATGACCCGGTTCTATAGTGAATGTCCTAGAAGCTTTACAGTATAGTAGGTGGCAATTTCAAAATGGGTGCGAATCATTGTTCTACAGAAATGCAATATACATATACTTATTTCAGACGAAATACCTTAAAAGTTTGAACGCATAATAATATTGGAAAATCACATCCACTGGGCCAATTGCAAAGCAGGAGCGTTCGATATACTCAATGGTGCAACAGGTCGATTTAATCTGACCTTCACGGCCCCTTTTCTCACTTGGCTATTTTTAGTAATAGCTCGACTTCAGCACCACTTGGCAACACGTTTTTGCAATAGTATTGCATACATATTTAAAACATTAGCCAAATCGGATCATAAATAAGATTTTTAGTAATAACTCAACTACAGCGCCAACTGTCGGATTAAATTGTGAAACTAAACCATCCAGTGACCCACTCAAATACACAAAAAGTTTCGTTAAAATCCGTACAACCATTTAGGAGTATTTCACTCACAAACACACCTACAAAAGAATAAAAAAATTCATTCAAAGATAACTAAAGGTCGGTACGTTTGTAGGCCTCACACCCCTTTTCAAATAGCCCAAATTTTCTCCATGAGTATGGGCTTGATTTCAACTATATACATATCTCCATACGAAGTTCCAGTACTGTACCATGAATACTTTCAGAGATATGCAGTATAAAAATTCGATTTATATGGTAGGTTCCACGTCCCCGTTTCCAACAGCTGCCCTCTTTCTTCATGAGTATGCGGTTGATTTCGTATATCTCCATACCAAGTTCCAGAACTCTACCATGAACACTTCCAAAGATAGGCAGTATGAAAAATTCGGTTTGTATGGAAGATTCCACGCCCCCTTTTCCAATAGTTCCAATTTTTCTCCAAGAGTATGCGATTTATTTCGTACATCTCCATACAAAACTCTAGAACTCTACCAAAAAATTTCCAGAGATAAGCAGTATGAAAAAATCGGTTTGTATGGGAGATGTCACACCCCTTTTTACAATAGCTAAAATTTTTCTCCAAGGGTATGCGATTGATTTCGTATATCTCCATACCAATTTCCAAAACTCTACCATGCACACTTTCAGAGATATGTAGCATGAGAAATTCGGTTTGTATGGGAAGTGCCACGCCCCCTTTACATATAGATTTTTTTCAGCCTAAAACCATCCTTGGGACACGTGCGGCAGGTGGCAGTTTCAAAAAAATCGGTTCAGCCGCTCTCGAGCCTTGCGAAAACTAACAAACGGCTTTCTAAATATATATTAGTAGAGATATATGTATTATATATTATAATTATATTTTGACAGTATCCGTTGTTTCTGATTGGCGCAAAAAAATCTTGCCTAGTGACGAATTCGCCCCTTGATATGGTCGTTACTTAAAGCTATTTATATTCGAAATTGCATGAAAATTGGAAAACAGGAATCTATAAGCTTATCCAGGCAAAAAGCTACCTACGTACCGAATTTTCAGCAAATCGGACCATAAATACGATTTCTTCGAACAGATCGGTCCCTGGTCCACTTCTCGGACAAAATGGATCATATATGCTAAAAAGCTACCTACGTACCGAATTTTAAGCAAATCGGACCGTAAATACGATTTTTCCGAATAGATCAGTCCCTGGTCTACTTCTCGGAAAAAATTGACCATATATCCTAATATATGCTAAAAAACTACTTACGTACCAAATTTTAAGCAAATCGGACCATAAATACGATTTTTTCGAATAGATCGGTCCCTGGACCACTTCCCGGAAAAAATGGGTCATATATGCTAATACATGCTAAAAAGCTACTTACGTACTAAATTTTAAGAAAATCGGACTATAATAAGATTTTTTCGAATAGACCGGTCCCTGGTCCACCTACCCGAAAAAAGTAAAATTTTAGCCTAAAACATGGTGGTTACCGAAAGCTATTTGTATACGAAATTTCATGAAAATCGGACCAGCCGTTCGCGAGAGTACCTGTTACAAAAAAAAGGGACTTCTCTTTATATAATTAGTATAGAAGTATAGATAAGTATAGATTAAAGCATGTTTTTTGGATAACCCTGTAATGATTAAATACCAATATTAGCACCTTTTTAATGATTAATAACGAATTAAAAATTGGTAATTAATTCATTAACTATAATTACATTATTATTTTGTTATCTTTGATGATTTTCAATTATTTTTTGACGATTAGTATAATTATTTGATTAATTTCAATTATCAATCAACTAACCAAACTATAGACAAAAATTAATAATATTTAATAACTGCATGAATTATTTATTTATTTTATTCTTATCCAAATCGCAAATTGTAAGCGTTAATTATTACTGTTATAAAATTTTAAAAAGAAAGGATTGAAATGTGCAAAGTTAATGAATTCAATTTAATTTAATGAAAACTTTTATTTGTATTTAAGTTCACTCGAAAATGAACTAAAGTATTTATTTTATTTTTAACTAAAATGTTTTCTTTTGCATATTTAATATTATTAAAAATGATAGTATAGTAAAAATATAGTTCTTATTGCACCTGAAACCTTTTACTTTCAATAACATTTAATGAAAAATGCAATTAAATTTATATTCGAAACTTTGAAATATCTATGTATTTATATTTGCTTTAAATTAATACTCAAAAAATTTACCAATAATTATTGGCAAATCTAAGGATGCTAAATAAAAATGTGTAATATATTAAAGTGTACTTAAAAGTTTTTTATTGTATATTCATGAATTCATTTTATTTTTTGACTCCCAAATAGTGGCTTTAGTCCATAATTGGACTAATATTTTTCTGTCAATTTTGAACTAGTATGAGACTGGTATATTTCTGACCGAAATCTGACAATTGCCATCTCGTAGGACATCCCCATATTAAAAATACCAGTTGATTGCATGGAAAATAGATAGTTGGCTGACTAGTTGGGCATGCGGTTCATACTAGTTGTGAGGTAGTTTACAGCTAGTTCATTTGACTACAGGGTAGTAAAAAACTTGCAACTTACGCCTTTTTCACGCTTTACCACGGTTAAGCTCCCATCATCATAAAAATAAAAAAAATATACATTAGATTTAAATGGGTCATCCATTTCATTATGGTCATTCATTAATTTATGTTTCATCAAATCACCCTATTACACACTTTGTTTACATTTGAATCTGAAATATAACCTTACTTTTTGACTCTTGCAATTCCTACTAGTAACGTTTTTACTTGCAAGAATTTGCAGCTCTCTCGGGTTGTTCCGCTCTCGAGTTCGCTCTCTCTTTGAAATTTTTTCGGTTATTGAATGCATTTCCATTAAAAACTTGCAATTACTAGTAACAATTCGTAAAAATTTTGTTGATATTGAATGGACCTACTATTAAATTGAAGAAACAGTGGATTGCCGCTATGTCCAAAAAACACAGAAAGAATTGTTTTTTAATTAGCATCTTTTGAACGAATTCGGAATGTCCAAGGTGGAAAAGAAACCTTTTGTATAAGGAAACAATTATAGAAAAGGAATTTTCTTACACTGTATTCATATCTCCTTCTTATTATTTAACATCGGAACCGAGATCATGTAAGTTGATTGATTGGTTTTCAGACACTTTTGAAACACAAATTAGAGCTGTAAAAGTAACGAAAATTTGTATACCCGTATGTATTCGTTACTAATCCAATCAACACCCGTATCTTTCTTATCGTTACTTTTTTCGTTACCTTTGATACAAGCACTTGGTACCTCACACTAATCATCGCAACGAATCTGGCGGCGTAAGGAAATGTTCGTTCGTACCCTGTAGTCAAATGTACTAGTTGTAAACTACTTCTCAACTAGTATGAACCGCATGCCCAACTAGTCAGCCAACTATCTTTTTTTCAAGCAATCAACTGGTATTTTTAATATGGGGATCAGAAATATACCAGTCTCATGCTAGACAGAAAAATACTAGTCAAATTATGGACCAAAACAACTACTTTGGGAGTCAAAAAAATAAAATGAATTCATGAATATACAATAAAAAACTTTTAAGTACACTTTAATTTATTAAACATTTTTATTTAGCAGCCTTACATTTGCCAATAAATAGTGTTAAATTTTTATTAAATATTCTTAATTTTTGGCTATAGTTTGCCTTGATGGTTAATAATAGAAATTAATCAAATAATTATAACCGTGTAATTAAAACAAGTCAAAAATAATTGAAAATGATCAAAAGTAACGAAACAACGATGTAATTAAAATTAATTAACATTTTTTAAGTAATTAATTACTTTTTTAAGTAAGAATTTTGTAAGTAATTAATTATATCGGTATTTAATCATTAAGCGGTTATCCAAACAAAGCCATGCTTTAATTAATAATCATTATGAATGTTAATTATTATTTAACAGGTATGGTATAACTGCGAGTACGTACTCGCTTTAACGGTTTACAATATAGCCAAATAAAAGTTATAATATTTTGTGTACTTTGTTGTATTAAACTGTCGAAGTCAAATAAAATAGGGCATGAATAAATCGTTTTGTACTTGGTACAAGTCTGGTCATTTTCGAAATAGATCGGTTTCTGGCATGAAATTCTAGTTGTAAACTAGTATTTTTCCTGACTAGTTTGGGATTTCACTGCAGGGTACATATGCATACATGTACGTACATATACACGCAACACACTTTAGTATCGCTAAAACAACAGTTTCGTTCCCGCACAATATCGAGCCCTAACCGCCAAAATAACGTAAGCGACAATTTTTTCAAAATTTTCTTTTTGATGTAGAATTGCATCTGGATGCTCTAGGAATATTTCTGCATCAAAAAGAAAATTTTGAAAAAAATTTCGCTTACGTTATTTTGGCGGTTAGGGCTCGATATGTTATGTTGTATTGATTCACTATTATGTGAGTAACGATTTGGTACTTCGAGTCAGGGATTGTATTCGTTACTCAGTAACGAATACATACGGTTTGCTACAGCTTTAACACAAATTAGCCATAATGTCAATTGACTTTATTTCGCACCATTATGCGAAACAGTGTCAATTGGCCTTATTTCCGTTGATGTTGTTACATGTCGTCGTTATTCGCACCAACAGAGAGATGCTGCTGCATTTAGGCCTTCCACTAAGTTCGTGAGCGCCCTTGTCAGTCTACAAATTTATGTTCATCCGATTTATGATTGTGTCTAAAGTAAAGCATTTTATTATCGGTTTAAAATTGGTTTACAACCAAGAAATATATGTGTTTATCCGATGTAAGTCCGATAATAGAAATGCTTAACTTTAAACATAGCTTTATTTTTAGTCCAACCTTTAAATATAAAGTGAGCTTTAAAGTTAACGGTTACTTCAGAAAATGGCCCTTAATCGCATAGAATACAAATACTATTACGCTGGCTGGACAATTTTAAAAAAAAAACAAAAAAAAAACTATGATTTTTATCTTTGGAAACTTTAACTTCACATATATGTATGGATGCAATTACTTTGAGGAACTCATAGACCTTTCCCACCAGTCTCACTAAAATATTTTTTAATATTTCTATGAAGGTTATATAACCCTTATATAAAAGGAAACCGTATAGTACACTTATATTTTATAGAGACATTTTTCAGCGACCCACCAGTCAAAACCTTACAGTCTACCTTTTTGACAAGCCGTGACTTTTTACAAAGTCCCAGAGTAGTCCACAGATAGTCAAATATACCTCTAGCTCTCTTTTCTCAGAGAGACCACCTCGATAATACAGCATACTAACCAATAAATAATTAACAAAAATATACATATATTCAATGCAATATTTCTCGTCAAAATTGACAAGTCGAGCGTTCGTAAATGTGCAGTCCCAGAAAAGTACATAAATGGTCAAAAGAAAATTAAGCAAATACTTCTGCTCAGATTAATTTTCCTAATAAAAAGGAAATCTTGACCTTAGTTGAAAATCTGTTCTTATCGTAAGCTTCCCAGTGGGAAAAGTGGTAATGCATTACATGCGTGATAAATAATTTAATGTATCTTTAATGAGTTGCAGATTCTATTTATATTTAATATGTAATCAGAATTCTAATGTATCCAGAAAGACACAAAAATTTCATATTAAATCGCATTTATTTTTGCATTACTGATAATGCAAAAATGAATGCCCCACTTTTCCTAGGTCATCGACGTGGGAAAAATAATGCATTTTCGAATGTGAAAACGGCTGTTTTACCGATTATTTTTTCGATTACTATACATTATTTTTTCCCACTGGGTTATTAATAGCTAATTTATAGTTAGGTCTCAGACAATGGTGCCGATTGTAGCATGCATCTATGTGTGCAATATTCGACTGCTAAAGTGGCATGAAATTGAAATGAAACTTGATTAAAACGAAAAACATTAAAACAAAAAGAATTAATAATTGTATGCGCTTCAAACATTTTCGTACTTTACTACGGCTAAATAGGTACATATGTATTTATTTATAGGGTGATTCAATGCAAGTTTATACTAAAGGTTATGTACGCAGGTATGAAAAAACTCGTAACTTCTACAGTTTTGGTGTTTCCATTCTCAAATTTTTACAGCGTACTCCATATAGTTCGATAACTATTCAGGTTGAAAAAAATAAAAATCAAACATGATGAAGTTATTAAAAAATTAAAAAAAAATAAATAAATAATGCGATTTTTTAATGCAATTTTTTTTTTTATTTTAATCTATCTCCTGGAAAGCCGAGGTAATTACGCACATTTTGATACCTTAACTGATTTTCTCCGACAAATAGTTTATTAACTGCAAACAATTAAAAAAAGATACTTCTCCGTTACTTCAAAATTTCGGGAATTTTTTTCGAGATTTTCGAATATCATGACGAAATAAAAAAGGTGTTTTCTTTTTTTCGATAAAGAATGTAAAAATATATATTTCACCCAAAAGAAATATTGAGGTGTAAATATCGTATGGAATGACCCATATACATATGTCCTATAGACTAAAAGCCAATCATCTCGAAAAATTTGGTTGTGTTTTAATCAGGTACATACCGTAACGTTTATGATATTTATAATAAAACTCATAATTTAACCGTTAGAATTGGATTTCTATTTAAATGTAATAACTATTTTATGATTTTTATTTTTTCGATCAAGAATAATCGTTACCTTTGGCTTTTATATTTTCGATCATAAAAGATTTAAAAGGGCCATAAAAAGGCAGCCTCCATTATAAATAACGATTATATTTGGTCAACAATATAAAAATCCAAATTTAGCGGTTATTCTTTATAGAAACAATAAAAAACAAAAAATTACGATTATTCGGTAAAAATCCTGGGATTTAACGATAATTTCCGGTCACTGGCTTTATTTATTAAAGAAAACCTGCGGTCTTGTTGAATTACCCTGAATATAGCGGTGGCAACGACAACTCGTCGCCTGGGTAAAAGATTGTCGTATATTACGCATGTACGTATGACGCTTACGACAATATTTTACCCAGGCGACGAATTGGCGTGCTTGAGTTTGCTTTTGGGTTTATGATTTAAGTGGCCTTTTGTCTAAAAGTGATTAAGTGTGTTTATATGAGTCAGTTAATATTCGTGCAATTTAAGATAGCACCTTCCCTTCACTAAACAAACATTAAACAAATTTAAAAATAATAATCATATGCAGTGAAGTAAGAGGAAGCGACGGACAGCGACAAATTCATTAATAAAGTGATACAACTTTTAAACAAACAGATCAACTGACAACAACACGACCCAATAAACATTTTTGTTAAATCTGAATTTGAGATGCATTTGAGAATCAGTCCTTTTCTCAAATCTCAAGCATTAGTTCTCAAATGCATCTCAAATAACCGTTGATAGCGTTCTCAAACTAAAAGGCACTTTTTTAATATGGAATTTTCCTTTCTTTTCAAACTGAGAAATGTTGAATTCTCAACATTTTCTCAAACGTGAGTGGAGCGGAACGAAAGGAAATCCAGTTACTCTCATTGAAATATTGGTATAGTGCCCAATGATACATGTAAGAGAAACACATTTTTTATAGGAAAGGAATTTTTATTTATTCAGTTCAACAGTTTATTTAATAGCTTATTTATTCAGTTAGTTTAACGCAGAAAAATACGGTTGATGTTAAAAAATTAGTTGCACAGTTTTTCTAGAAATTAGACAAATTGCGAATACAGCGACCGCGTGGTCGAAGAGCCGTTTTACGACTGATGTAGCGGACTACCGATGGACTTCGACATCTGTACCATGCCTACACCGATGGAACGGAACGGAATGCTAAAAAATTTTTTTCTCAAATTATTCTCGAGCCGTTCCTAAATTGATAAACAATGTTTGAGAAAAATTTGAGAAAATGTTTAGTTTCAAATGATAAACAATGCTAAAAATCAAATTGAGAAATACGATTTTCTCAAACGTTTGAAAATTTTTGTTCCAGTGTTTGTTGGGGAACAACAAATAGTAAATAGTAATAGTTAGTGGTCAATTTAAATTTTGTTGCCTTTTATACGTTGCACAGCTTTGCCATTTGGAGGGCATGGAATTGAGCTGACATCGCCGTTAGGGAGCAAATGAACGACACTCGCTGAGAGCTCAGCGTTTGATCGCTTTTTGGCTTGGGCCAGTTTAGATTTGGGCAGCGGGGGCTACCGTATTCGTTGCGTAAGTTTATTGCTGAGAAGTAGACGTTTTTGGATTTGAAGCCGCGTTCGCTTGGCAGCTTGTTAATCAACCGATTAAGCTAAACTGAAATGCAAATGCAAATCGTGTGAAACTTTAGCGAAATGCGTTTCTTGTTATTGGTGTAACCAATGCTGATATTTGCCATTGATATTGCAAGGCAGATGCCACAAACAAGCAGCAAGTATGAGAGTTCGCGAGCTTGGCACTGAATTTGTTTTACCCATACGCATATTCATTAATTTACATTGCTTAACGATAACTCGATGGTCTACAGCTCTGACGATGAAGGGATGTAATGTCTATAAATGGCCAAGAGGCGCAACGTTGAGGTGTTAGTTGAGAAATTTCAATCGACGGGTTAACCACGCAGTGGCAGCTCAGTAAAAATGGTTAGTAGAATTGGCAGATGCATTTTTAATAGATATATGTATATTATAAAATCGAAAAATCATCACCATTTTCTTAAAATTCACATCCATATTCTAACAGTCACAAACCTTAGCTCATCACTGCTGCGATTTCTACTGCGCCTCAAAGTTTGCCGCCGCAACAGATACATATGCCTCTACAACACAAATTTTTAAGTTTTAGACAATTTTTCTGGTTTTTGTTACACATTTCGCGGCGCACCAGAAATCGCAACAGTGATAAGCAGACTGCGGATTTTTATTCAAAATAAGTACTAGTGTATAAATTTTTATAAACAAAATGTATACAAATTTATACGATTTGCTTATAGTTAAGTGGTACATATTTTTAGGCTCCGTATTTTGCATAAAAATCCGCAGTCTAGTGATGAGCTAAGTTTTGTAACTCTGTTTTATTTTCTGTCGCTTGCAAACATGTTACTAATTCATTACAACTTTTTCACCATAGAATGCCCTTTAAATGCAATAAACTTTTTTCACCGTAGGAATTGTACGCCATACTCTCCATTGCGACGCTGTTGGCAAGCCAATTAGTTAACGCCGATGTCAGCCATTTATCCAGTAATCAATATTTGCCGCCAAGCGCGCACAGCTATTCTGGTGAAAATGCAATCGTGTCCTACCAGCCGCCTGCGCAGCAGCATGAGCAGCAGTACCAACATCCACAGAAGAGTTTTCTGTCCAGTGGCATTGAGATTATCCGATCGGTTCCCATCGTTAGTTTTTCTTTGGGCAATGCAGCGCCCGAACAGCGTGTCTTGTCTATTCCTCCGCAGGCGAAAGAACACAATGATGGCTCTTTTAAGTACGGTGTTCCAGCTGGCGCTCCTGCACCACTGAGTTATGCTGTTCCAGCTTCAGCACGAACCTACGCGGCCCCGCCTCAGCAATCTTATT
>NW_023458556.1:61068516-61079899 GCF_013731165.1 Rhagoletis pomonella
TTATTCAGCTCCACCAACGATATCCAATCAATATCTTCCTCCAGCTTTAGCATTAGCTGCACAGAGTTTTTCGGCTGCGGCTATTCCGATCGAGCAGAATTACTCTGTTCCACCTTCAGCTGGGCCATCCTATTCTGTCCCTGCTAAGCAAACTTATACGGCGCCAGAACGAGAGCCAGCGCCAGCCCCACAGCCACAGCTATCTAGTGAATATCTTCCACCCGTTTCGGCGCCTTCTCCTCAAGCCTTCCAAGCTCCGGTTGTGTTAGCCGAAGAGGAGTATTCTGCACCAGCACCGGCCGCTGCACAGCCCCAACCAGCACCTCAACAAACTTATGTGGCGCCAGTACCAGCCCTGCAACCACACATTTCCAATGCTTATCTACCACCTTCTTCGGCGCCTGCTCCGCAGACGTACTCCGCCCCAGCCGCTACTCCAGTTCACAACACTGCTCAAGCTCCGGCTCCTATATCTCAGGTTTTCAGCGCGCCCGTTCAGCAGTCATATTCTGTCCCAGCTCAGCAGAGCTTTGTTGACGCACCTCAGGTTTCAAGTGGCTATCTTCCACCTGCAGCAGCACCTGCACCCCCAACACAAACTTACTCAATCGCTCAGGAGGTAGTCGAAAATCATTCCGAGCATGAACAAAAAAGTAGCCAATCAGGTAGCAAGGTCCTAACCCAAACAACTGTACAAAATTCGTCGGAAAATCAGCGAGAAAGCGCGCCAGTTACACAGCATGTCGCAGCTCAAGCGCCGTTTTTGCCTCAGCAACAATCGCACTCAGAGTATCAATCGAACGAAGTATCATCGCCTGTACAACAGACCCACGGTGCGCCAGCTCCTGTACCAGCACTAGCGCCAGTAGTTCAACAGTACTTGCCTCCAACTGTTGTTAACCAAGAACACCAAGCGCCTGTAGGGAAAGAATACTCAGCGTCTGCAGCTCCTCATCAATCGGGTCCAGTTCAAGTCTCTATCCAGGAATTTCACACTGCAGATGCACCAGCTCCAGTCAGCCAAGAATATTTGCCACCAGCTCCACAAAAAGTAACTTATTCGCCTCCAGCTGCAGCACCAATTACTCAGCGGTCATATTCTGCACCTACTGATGCTCCAACTCCAGTCAGTCAGCAGTATCTACCTCCAGCTCCAGTTCAAACATTCAGCGCTCAGTCTTTGCAAACTCCTGTTGATCATGAGTCGGATTCGGCTCCAGCTACAGCTCCTATTAGTCAGAAATCATATTCTGAACCTGCTGAAACTCCAGCTCCAATTAGCCACCAGTATCTACCTCCAGATCCAGTAAACAAATCCAATGTTGAGCCTGTGCCAGCTCCAGTTGGTCATCAGCCTAATTCAGCTCCAGCACCAGCTCCTATCAGCCAACAATCATATACGGCTTCTGCACCAGCGCAATCTCCAGTTAGCCATCAATATCTACCTCCAGCTCCAGTAAACAAATCCAATGCTGAGTCTGTGCAAGCTCCAGTTGGTCATCAGTCTTTTTCGGCTCCAGCGCCAGCTCCTATTAGTCAGAAATCATATTCAGCTCCTGCACCGGCGCAATCTCCAATTAGCCAGCAATATCTACCTCCAGCTCAATCACCGCAAACTCCAATTAACCATCAGTCTCATTCGGTTTCGGCTCCGGCTCCTATTAGCCAACAATCATATTCAGCACCTGCGCCAGGCCCAACTCCAGTCAGCCTGAAATATGCTCCACAGTCTTATTCTGCGCCAGTTCCACAAAGCCACTCAGTTAGCCAAGCGTATTTGCCACCAACTTCAGCGCGTCAAAATTATGAAGTTCCTGATACCGTTTCCGCCCCAATTCAACACAGCAGCCATTTAGATTCAGCTGATTTGAGTCGAACTGTGGTGCAAACCTCTTCAGGCTATCAGTCGGGGAGTAATGGCCAAATACAATCGTTCCAAAACGAAACTCCAGCACCACAGCAGCACTCATCTGTTCCAACGGCTGTTGTTCATACTGGCACAAGCTCTCAAGCTTCTTCAGCGGAAGGCAGACACCAACAATCTGGCACAATATACGGCAGCAACGGTGGCTACGTATACGAAAAAATAAAATAGAGAAGAAGAATTAGGAGAAATGAGAAAGAAAAAGTGAAGATAAGTCATAGCCGCCATGGTTGTCGCCACTTGTTATACCCGAGCGCACTTGTGCACAAGGGTATTATAACTTTGTTCACATAACGGTTGTTTGTAACAGGCAAAACGAATCGAGATAGATATAGACAAATGTATACATAAATGATCAGAATGAAAAGAGAAATCGATTAAGCGGTGACTGTCTGTCCGTCCGTCCGTCCGTCCGTCTGTCCGTCCGTCTGTGCACACGATAACTCGAGTGAAAATTAAGATATCTTAACGAAACTTGGTACGTATACTTACTTCGGCCGTAGGACGGATGGTATTGAAAATGGGAAAAATCGGACAATAACCACGCCTACCTCCCATATAACGGTAATTTTCCGAAATACGAAAACTGCGATATTTTAGTAACTACTAAGGATTATTCACTCAAAATTGGTATTTACAATAACTTTTAGACGAAAAATAAGAATATTATAAATTTTTGGAAAATGGGCGTAGCCACGCCCACTTATGGATACATGTGTATATCTTGGTAACCGCTTCACCAATTTCTTCCAAACTTGGCACAGTTGTTAGTCTTGCTACAGCATACCAAATGGCCGAAAATTTTTAAAATCGGACAATCGGCGCGGCACCGCCCACTTATGATCACATATATGTATCTCGGTAACCGTTCTACCAATTCGTACCAAACTCGGTATGATTATTGTGCTTGCCGCATAGAAGCAAACCGTTGAAAATTATTGGAATCAGATTAAAATTACGACCACTTATCATATAACGGCAAATTTCAGAAATGCTTGAATATTTCGAAATTGAAGGACGCTAATTTAGTCAAAATTGATACACCCCGGCTTACCATCTAGCGGAAGGTTTCGGAAGGGTGAAAAAACATATATTTAATACTTGCGCCGGGTATTTAATGTTCGGCTCCGCCCGAACTTAGACTTTCTTACTTGTTTTCTATTTTAATTTGCATTCTATTATTTAAACCTTCTTAAAGCTTTTTTTTTGCCATGACGTCAGCGTATTTGTCGCACCACAAGAAATTTGTTTACCTGTTACTTATTACCTATATTTGTAAGTAAAACTTATCGATTACATAATTTTTTATAATTAAATTTGTTTTTTGTTACTTAATTTATGTACTAGGAAAAAATAAAGTATAAAGTAAACTTCACATCAGTGGTACAAATAGTGAAAACTAATGAGACGCACAGTGCTTCCCTTCCATATAAAATGTGGGCAAAAATAGAATTATGGATGGATTTCAATGAAAATTCGCTTTTTAGTAAAATTGAGGACGCTAAATTCAAAAATGCAATTTTTTTTTTAAATCTTTCATACTTTCACCGTAAATACAGTTTGAAGTTGAAAATTTTGGTTGTATGTATGTACATATAGTTCGTTCTATTTTCAAAAGTGAGATGTCAAATGATAGGAATTTGCCTGTAGATTTGCAGAAAATTTTTATTTTTTTTTAAACGGAAATAAGTGAAGAGTAAAAACATTCCATTGGCGGCCGCAGTGCTCGCTTACACTCCGCAGCACCTGGGTTCAAGCCCTAGTCAAATCAACATCGCAAAAACAAAGAAATAAGGTTTTTTCTTAACACGGTCACCCCTCGGCAGGCAATGACAAACCTCCGAGTCTGCCATGAGAAACAGCTTCTCATAAAAATACAATCGCCGTTCGGAGTCGGCGTAAAACTGTGGGTCCCTCCCCTTTGTGTGGCAACATCAAGGCGCACGCCACAATTTGGAGGAGAAGCTCAACTAAGCACTAACATATATGTGTAAGCGCCAATCGGTTATTGTTATTAATAACAAATACGATGTAGTAAACATTTCGTTTGACACAACTATTATTTTAGTTTAATTAAGTTTAACTTTACAAACAAGTGGCAACCCTCTTCGTAACATTTGCAAGCTAAAACCTTCTTAAACCGCTTTCGGCTGACTCCAATATGGTGATACTCATCTTTTTGAACAAAATCATTCCTTTAATTCCAATGGAATTTGATTTTTTTAACAGGTGGCAAAAAAATAAACCTCTGTTGTTTACAGGTCAAGCTTTTTATTCTGACACTTCATTTTTTAAAACAGAACCAATCGTACAGATTTTGTGGCACTGAAAAAAAATCATTTTATGCATTAGCAAAAAACGCGTTACTTCAAAAAGTGCACAAAATGACCAGGTTTTTATTTCTTCTTTAGAAAGCTAAAAACCCGTACTACTTAACAAAATAATAAAAAATAACATATTTTACATATATTTTTTATTTATTCCATTCAAATTTACCATTTTTTGAAATTTTTATTAAACAGGGCAGGGACCCCCTGTGTTTAATTTTTATTTCAAAATTTTAATTCCTGTAATTCTCTACTATCTATATGGAAACAAAGAACGTCAAACCAACATTTTGTTTTAAAGAATATATTTTTGACATTTTTTTCCGTGAGGAGCTTACGCATGGCTATGCTCTTATTAAAATTTTTAGTATAAAATTTGTCGAATTTAGTGGCTTCCTGGTGGGATATATTACCTTTACAAAAATACCAAACACGTTCACATTGGCGGCAACGAACTTTTCGATTTTTGCCCACCTAGGCGTCACTGTGCGACGTCCTAAAAAATTTAACTTGTTTAATAAAAAACTTATATTTCCATAACTAGCGCAAAAGTCTAGTGCTGCCAGCTAGAACAAGGAATGCATTTCCCATCAAATTCTTCACTAGAAATTTTTTTTATGTTTAAGCTTGCATAAGTTATCCTAAAGTAGTTGAACCAATTTGGCCACCCATATCTAATTAGCATCTAAAGCGCATTTCTGAAATTCGATTCGCCTTTAGTAGATACTACTAGTAGAACAGCACTTTCAACTTTTTGAAACAAGTCAATCAACTAAGTGGTGCAACATTTTTAGATAACAATCGTTTAGTGTGACAACAACACTGGAACGATTACTTCGAGATGGGCATTGGACTTAGTTTATGCTAAATAATAAAAATAATTTTTAATATTTTTATTGAGCTTTGTACCACGATTGTTTATTAGGAAAAATTGAAAAAGCAACAATAAACAATCGTGGTACAAAGCTCAATAAAAATATTAAAAATAAAATGTTAACAAGCCACAATAACATTGACAAATAAAAATAATTATTTAAACGATTGTAGATACATACATAACTACACACATAGTACCTCGCAGGAAATTTCAGGATAAAAATCCAAGACCAGGAAGTCTGGGCAAATATATCCCTTCACCTTGATTGTAGATATGTAGATCGATGCACAGGCAGGTCAAGGATGGAAGGCCGATATTAAAAGATCCCGTATAAAACTTTCTATTACAACAAGCAGATGGATAAGTAGGATTTTCACCAGTGTTGATATTTAAGCTTTTTAAAAAAACGAAAAGTGTAACTTTTGGAGCTTAATTGTACTTTTCACCATTTCCGTCAACACATTACCTCCCTTTTCCCGCAACCAAACAAAACCAATTTTTTTGTCTACTGCAGTGTGTTTGTTGTTGCTCCAGTGAGTGTAGGCTTAATTTATTGTAACTTATCATTGAGATCTCTTCAGCTAGGCTATAAAGTCATGGCCACTTTTGTTAGAAAGTCCCACTAAGTTCAACTAAGTTTCATTAAGCTTAGAGTTTAACTTAAATTATACACAAATAATTTCTTGAATTATATTTCACATGTTTAAAAGTAAAATGCTGCTGTCACTCGGTTTGGGCTATTTATTATAGGTTTTCCAAATTAATTTTAATTATAATTTTTTTTTATAAAAGTATAGCTCATTGTCTAACAAAATCTATACAACTAAAATTTAATTTAAAATATTGAAAAAAAAGTCAACAAAAAACAAGTAAGAGCATCGCTGTCTTCGGCTATGCCGAAGGCTTCATACTAGAGCTCGGGCAATTCGGTTAATCGATTAACCGAATTATTCGAATCTGACTGAAGTCGACTACTGTTAATCGGTTAGCAATATTCGAGTAGTCGAAAGCTGTCGACTATTCGGATAACCGTTCACTTTAGATTATTCGGTTAACCGTTCATTTTCGGTTAATCGAATATTTTAAGTTCGAGTTTTTTTTTGCATTTACAGATACATAGATATACATTAGGGCGGGTCAATTTTTTTTTCGACATCGTTCCTAGCAGATTCGGATTCTACATAAAATTCTAAGAAAAAAAGCCCTTAAGACCATAGCTCTAAAATCAATTTCGAGCCTGCGCAATTTTAAAAGAAATTATTTTTAATTAATACTAAGTCCATAATCAGATTAATATTTACTAAAGTGTTAGGAATGTTTTTTTTTTTTGTAATAAATAATTGTGCTCGGGAGTTTTGTGATATGAAAAATTCATTTCTGATATCTATTTTTTATTTAAAGAACCGCAAGATGGCGCTTCAAAGCAAATCTACTATATATTTGTGGAAGTATGTATGTATGTATGTACCAGGTTGCAGCCTGAACGGATGTATAGAATCGAATAAAATTTTGCCAAAGTATTGCCATGACTCCTGGACCTATAATAGTGGAAAAAAATTTAAACTCGCCAAGGGGGGGGGGGATGAGGGATACCTCCCATAGTGAAAATTTTTAATCAGCTCTAACTTCGGAATTATAGTCACATGAACTCGAAATTTGAAATGCACAGATACCTATGTTAGGTGCTTATGGAACAATATATGTATATAAATGAGTTTGTAAAAAGGGGCGTGGCACATCTTATAGGTGTGGAATCTTTTATCAGCTATAACAGCAGGCAGTATTAGTGATCTCATTGTATTGGATTTTGAAGATTTGTTATAATTGATCAAAGTTAAATTCAAATAAATTATAGATGATATGAAGTTCACCGGGTCATCTTCTAGTCTTTAATATATACTCAATTAATATACGGATTAATATTTACTAAAGTGTTACGAACGTTATTTTTTTAATACAATAAGAAAAAAATAATTATAATTTAAAGGAATGACACACAATGGCTAGAGTCGTCGCATGAGTGTATTCTTTCATATACATATATATGGGCCGTTCTTACGGTTTACATATTTTTCATCCACTCGCTTATTCCTTACCGAAAATTTTAAATAAAAATTTAGTAAGTTTTAACCGCTGCTACTGTACAGGTAGCAGTTTAAAATGGGTAACTGGGTAAACTTTATAAAGAAAACATATTCTCTGGCTAAATTAATAAGCTTGCCCGGATAACATAAAATCCCAAGCTTGATAAACATTTGGTGTTATAAAAGTTTTATAAAGCTCTACTGTAAAGCTGTAATTAGGAAAAATGCCGAAAAAAATTATAAAATTGATTGATTGATTGATTGATTGATAAAAATAGAGAGTGAGTTATGGCTATGACAATAGAAACTAGAAAAAAGATACCTCGTGTTGAAAGCAAAAAGGACCTAAAACCAAAAAAAAGATAAATACATTGTTAATCATAAAAAAATTTATGATTCGAAAAATAATTTTAAAATATTGTAAATTTTTTTTTGGTTTTTTTAAAGTTAAGGGTAAATAAACCCTTAAACTTACAGTAACGAACAAAAGTATTGGCACAGTAAATTTTACGCAATATAGGCGAAGTATTTTTTAGAAAAATTCCAAGTATGCAGTTTAATAATCCATTCAATTTGCGGGTTTGAAGTTGCTTGAAAATCTGAATATAAAATTGCAAATTAGTATGCAGATTTATTGAATTTTCCTGAGTTTTTCACAAAGTTTACACATTTGATTTTTATGTGTTTTAGTGTAGTATGAACTATGTTTTTATAAAAAATTATCGGAAAAAAATTAAAAATTTTGCATATATGTAATGCGAAAATTTACTGTGCCAAAACTTTTGTTCGACACTGTACATATAAAAAAATACATACAGTAACTTCTCCCGTTACAATAGTAAAAAATATGTAATTTGCTTTGTAGTGCAATCTTGCGGTTCTTTAAATAAAAAATAGATATCAGAAATTAATTTTTCGTATCAATAAGCTCCCAAGCACAGATTTATATTAAAAAAAAATATATCCGTAACACTTTATTAAATATTAATCTGCATATTTTATCAATTCGTCGGAATATGTTTTTATGTATGTTACCGCGTAACTTTGGACTACGTTATCCGTTTTCTATAATTCTTTTTGAAATGAAAGGTGGTTCCTCAGAGGTAGTCTCCTACTAATTAAGTGTAGATCCGATAATTGGGCCATGAAGAAAATAACGGTACTTTTAAATTTGTATATGAGAATTGAAGTCGGTTTTGTTTTTATGTTTAAATTTTACTCCAGTGTCTACAGCTTCTATAAAAGAGTCGTAGGCCATCTTTTTTTGTTAGTTCAATTGTGGAACATTTGTATGAACTGCTTCGGCTAATACTTCGGCTTTTGTTCTCTTTTTGTATCGAGGCTGAGTGCATTGTTCGATGGGGTGATATCATTGCCAAACATGATAGTACTTTGTTTGCCATCAATAAACACTATCTTGACGGAGTTACAGTATTCCACATTGATGCGAGCCTCAAAAGTTTTGAACAATATTTGCGAGTATGGCTTTCAGTTTTTACCGCTCAGGTAGGTGGCAGGCCTATAGAAAATATTTCTTAATCAATAATTTTTCAAATATTTTTCGCTCGACACCTATATTATAATACATACTTTATCTTATTAACTTAATTGAATTAAATTTTCGAAATTGGTGGCAACTCGACTCAAAAATATTTTCTGTAGTAAGCCTTCTTAAACCCTTTTAATTTGATACCCATATTGCAATATTTAATTTATCTTATCAATTTTATTTAACTAAGTTTTGAAACAGGTGGCAACCCCCCTCAAAAATATTTTTGCCTGTAAGCCTTCATAACCTCTTTCTTTTGACACCCATATTGCAATATCTAATTTATGTAATTAATTTACTTATATTGGGATTTTTAAACAGGTGGCAACTCTCTATTTTTTCTGGTTTTAACAATCCGGATATTATAAAAAACAAACCAAAAAAATAAAAATATTCAAATCGGTCAAGCTGTTTTCAAGTCTTAGCGAGGCTAACGGACAGCAATCCAATTTTATATATAAGATATCTTCTTTTAAAAATGCGCAAGCTCGAAATTGACTTTAGAGCTACGGTCTGGAGGGTTTTTTTTCTTAGAATTTTATGAAGAATCCGAATATGCTAGGAACAATGTCGAAAAAAATCGATCCATACAAATTGACCCGCCCTAATATACATATATGAAAAGTCTTGTTACACTCGTAGTACATATATAAGATTGCATGTGCAAAATTAAGGCAGACTTTTTTTGCAAGAATGTGCGCTAATTATTGAAATGCTATTGCGAAATATTTTAGAGACAATGGCTAAAGCAATACCTACCTCTCATTTTCGCGATTTTTGTTATGGATTTTTGTTAAATGGTTGTTCAGTGAGGATGTGGAGGAGTTGTAGCACAAAACTGCACCACATATGGAACTTCCTTTTCGTCCTCTGTTTTTTCGAAAAAATCCCAAACCCAGCTCCTTTTGCGTCCGCTCATTTTTGTATCTGAATATACATACATATGTGTGCATGTATATATTTAATTTTTTTTTTTCATTTGTCAAAGAAATTTCAATGAGAGTTCGGTTACTGAAATTCGATTTGCTACAATGCCCGAGTAGTCGAAGCAAAGCAACTATTCGAATAATCGAAGGCGGGCGACTATTCGAATACCATTAACCGACTAATAAGCATGCGAAAGGTTACGAATCGAATAATCGGTTAACCGATTAGTCGAATAGTCGGATAATTTTACGAGCCCTACTTCATACCTTTCATGAACATCTGAAAACTTTACTTTAACAGATTACTGCATTTGAAAAAATTTATATATTCACAGCACACATAGATGGAGGAGTTACATATATAAAAAATCTTATCTAAACAATCAGAGGTATGGAATGTATACCTTATATAGCACCAATCAAAGTGATTTTCACTGCTGTGTGATTGGTATGTAAACCGGTAACGCAATTTAATGGGTTTAGCTTCCTACATAAAGGAGATACATATATCGCAAAAACTGGTATAGGAACAATCAGTGGTATACGAGATAAGGCTTATGCAGCATAGATTTTGACAATTTTTTCAGTGAACTTTGTATTATTATTTATACAATAGCTTACGAAATTTATCGGTTTTAGCTGTCCAAATAAATTAGTTTTACATTAAAGCCCCATATCTGAACAATCAGTTATATGGAGGCAATATATAAGTTACAGTGACCCGATCTTTGTTAATTTTACTGTAAACTATCTGTGAAAATAGTGCGAAATATCGTGTTTCTAGCTGCATATATTTAGAAGTTCTAACAAAGAATCTCATATCTGAACAATCAGTTGCATGGGAGCTATATGTAAAAGTGACCCGATCTTTGTTATTATCACTGTAAGAGTTCTGTTGATAATCGTTGGAAGTATTGCAAAATTTCATGTTCTTAGCTGCATAAATGGAGGAGTTATAAGGAAAAATCTCATATTTGAACAATCAGTTGTATGGGAGCTATATGTTATAGTGGTCCGATTCTTCCGGTTCCGACAAATGATTAATACATTATAAAAATACACCTACCTACCAAATTTCATTCGGATATCTCGAGACAGACAGACAGACAGGGGGGGCTCGACCCTATTAAGCTAGCATTTCAGGGTACTATTTTATATATACTAGTGTTCGCCCAGCGGTTGAAATTCAACCGATAAAATTAAGGATAGTTTATGTAAGTTGAATGAGCTAAAATAACATTAGTTGGAATGGGTTAAGTGGAGGGGAGTTTAGCTTAGTACTTGGCATAACATAACATAACCATAACATAAGAATAAATAACATAACATATGAAGCATAACACACCACAATATAACATCGCACACTCTTCAGTTGTATTTCCTTTTTATCCCTTTTTTCACCTCTATCTAAATCTTATTTATTTTGGTTCATTTTATGCCAAATGATGTTGCCTTTGATGCCACATCAAGTGATATCATGTCATGTGGTGAAATTGGGTGTGGTGAGCTGCGGTGTGGTGGAATTGGGTGTAGGAGTTACGGTGTGGTGAATTTAGGTGCGGTGGATTCAGCTGTGGTGAGTTAAGTTATGGTGAGAAAGTTGAGGTGTGGTGAATTAAGGTGTGGCGAATTTTGGTGTGGTGAGTTGAGGTGAGTTAAGGTGTGGTGAGAAAGTTGAGGTGTGGTGAATTACGGT
>NW_023458556.1:61079999-61083013 GCF_013731165.1 Rhagoletis pomonella
AATAAAAATATTACAAATAAAATGTTAACAAGCCACAATAACATTGACAAATAAAAATAATTATTTAAACGATTGTAGATACATACATAACTACACACATAGTACCTCGCAGGAAATTTCAGGGTAAAAATCCAAGACCAGGAAGTCTGGGCAAATATATCCCTTCACCTTGATTGTAGATACGTAGATCGATGCACAGGCAGGTCAAGGATGGAAGGCCGATATTTAAAGATCCCGTATAAAACTTTCTATTACAACAAGCAGATGGATAAGTAGGATTTTCACCAGTGTTGATATTTAAGCTTTTTAAAAAAACGAAAAGTGTAACTTTTGGAGCTTAATTGTACTTTTCACCATTTCCGTCAACACAATACCTGCCTTTTCCCGCAACCAAACAAAACCATTTTTTTTTGTCTACTGCAGTGTGTTTTGTTGTTCAATTCATTGCACAGCTCCAGTGAGTGTAGGCTTAATTTATTGTAACTTATCATTGAGATCTCTTCAGCTAGCCTATAAAGTCATGGCCACTTTTGTTAGAAAGTCCCACTAAGTTCAACTAAGTTTCGCTTAGAGTTTAACTTAAATTATACACAAATAATTTCTTGAATTATATTTCACATGTTTAAAAGTAAAATGCTGCTGTCACCCGGTTTGGGCTATTTATTATAGTTTTTCCAAATTAATTTTAATTATAATTTTTGTTTATAAAAGTATGCTCATTGTCTAACAAAATCTGTACAACTAAAATTTAATTTAAAATATTGAAAAAAGTCAACAAAAAACAAATAAGAGCAGCGCTGTCTTCGGCTATGCCGAAGGCTTCATACCTTTCATGAACATCTGAAAACTTTACTTTAACAGAATACTGCATTTGAAAAAATTTATATATTCCCAGCACACATAGATGGAGGAGTTACATATATGTATAAAAAATCTTATCTAAACAATCAGAGGTATGGAAGGTATACCTTATATAGCACCAATCAAAGTGATTTTCACTGCTGTGTGATTGGTATGGAAACCGGTAACACAATTTAATGGGTTTAGCTTCCTACATAAAGGAGATAAATATATCGCAAAAACTGGTATAGGAACAATCAGTGGTATACGAGATAAGGCTTATGCAGCATAGATTTTGACAATTTTTTCAGTGGACTTTGTATTATTATGTATACAATAGCTTACGAAATTTATCGGTTTTAGCTGTCCAAATAAATTAGTTTTACATTAAAGCCCCATATCTGAACAATCAGCTATATGGAGGCAATATATAAGTTACAGTGACCCGATCTTTGTTAATTTTACTGTAAACTATCTGTTGATAATAAGTGAAAATAGTGCGAAATATCGTGTTTCTAGCTGCATATATTTAGAAGTTATAACAAAGAATCTCATATCTGAACAATCAGTTGCATGGGAGCTATATGTAAAAGAGACCCGATCTTTGTTATTATCACTGTAAGAGTTCTGTTGATAATCGTTGGAAGTATTGCAAAATTTCATGGTCCTAGCTGCATAAATCGAGGCGACATAACGAAAATTCTCATAACTGAACAATCAGTTGAATGGGAGATATATGTTATAGTGACCCGATCTTTGTTATTTTCCCTGTAAATAATCTGTTAATAATGAGTGAAAACGGTGAGAATTTTCATGTTCCTAGCTGCATAAATGGAGAATTTATGGCAAAAAATCTCATATCTGAACAATCAGTTGTATGGAGGCTATAGGTTATAGCGACTCGATCTTCGCCATTTTCTCTGAAAGTATTGTTTTGATAATGAGTGACAACAGTTCAAAATTTCATGTTACTAGCTACTTAAATGGAGGAGTTATAACGAAAAATCTTATATCTGAACAATCAGTAGTACGGGAGCTATAGGTTATAGTGACCCGATCTTTGTAATTTTCACTCTAAGTTCTCTGTTGATAATGGGTGGAAGTATTGCAAAATTTCATGTTCTTAGCCGCATAAATGGAGAAGTTATAACGAAAAATCTCATATCTGAACAATCAGTTGTATGGGAGCTATATGTTATAGTGGTCCGATTCTTCCGGTTCCGACAATGATTAATACATTATAAAAATACACCTACCTACCAAATTTCATCCGGATATCTCGAAAACTGAGAGACTAGATAGCATACAAACAGACGGACAGAAAGACAGACAGACAGGCATGGCTAAATCGACTCCGTTCGACGTTCTGATCATTTAAGTATACATTTTAATGGGTCTATCTCTTCTTATTCTGGTACTTACAAACATCGGACCAAAGTTATAATACCATTTCATGCTCATGAAAGGTATAAAAAATAAAATAAAATGCGAACATTCATTATATGGAAGAAAGCGCGCAACACCGCAAACAAAACAAGTAAGAAAGTCTAAGTTCGGGCGGAGCCGAACATTAAATACCCGGCGCAAGTATTAAATATGTTTTTTCACCTTTCCGAAACCTTCCGCTAGATGGTAAGCCGGGGTGTATCAATTTTGAGTAAATTAGCGTCCTTCAATTTCGAAATATTGAAGTTTCAAGCATTTCTGAAATTTACCGTTATATGAGAATCGGCCGTTATTTTAGTCCGATTTCAATAATTTTCAACGTTTTGCTTACACGTGGCAAGCACAATAACCACACCGGGTTTGGTACAAATTGGTAGAACGGTTACCGATATACATATATGTGATCATAAGTGGGCGGTGCCATGCCCATTTTCCAAAATTTTACCATAAACGTATTTCTTGGTAAGGAATTGTTGCAAGTATCAATTTTGAATAAATTAGCTTCAATATTTACTGATTTATCGAAGATTTTGTATTTCTCTAAATTACCGTTATATGGGATGTGGGCGTGGTTATTGACCGATTTTAAAAAGTTTCGGCGATTTTTTATGCTGTACCAGGGCCAACAACTGTGCCAAGTTTGGAAGAAATTAGTGCGGCGGTTACCGAGATATACACATGTAACCATAAGTGGGCGTGGCTACGCCCATTTTCCAAAAATTTATAAT
>NW_023458556.1:61083113-61084240 GCF_013731165.1 Rhagoletis pomonella
TTTCCTTTATCCTGATCTAAATATGTCCATTCTTTTCTTCATTTACATATTCACCCCCACCATTGTTATTAGGTTAGGTATTTAAATTTTCCTTCCTCTTTGTCTTTATATCTAGGTTTCTTTACTTTTATTTTAATTTCTGTATTTATCACTTTCTTCTTCTCCATACTCAACTTTACCTTCTTCCTTGTTTGAGTCTAATCTATTCATGTACATACATACATACATTTTATTCCTGAACTGCTGCTTAGCACGTTTCTTTAATTCGCTATCAATATTAAAGCATACATTTAGGGGGCATTTCCGCCCCAACCATGTACATGTGTGCATTGGTATTGGTGTGACTTTTGAATTGATTTTTTCGCTCTATTTTAAACTGATTTGAAATTTTAAAAATTGCCTGCACATCAGCATCAAAATACCTTTCTAATGATATATAACTGTTTATACCTTAGAAGTATAGTTTAGCCGTAAAAGGGGTGTAAAGGAAACATGATTGCCTATTTATATATATGATGATATAAGGAAGTTTTGAAAGTTAGGGGGGGGGCTCGAGCACCCCCTGCCCCTACCTGGCTACGCCCATGTGTCTACAAATTCTGAACAAAAACGGTGAAAGTTTTATAAAACTTTGTTGATGTTTTTCAATCTTTCAAGTTTGGATTTAATTGTAAGGGTTTTTGTTAGACAATGAGCTACAATTTTATAAAAAAATAATAATTAAAATTCATTACAAATAAATGCAATAAATACCGGGTGACCGTGTAATTTTGTCAAAGATGAAGACAATAATGATAAAAAAATTAATACACTATGTAGGTCAGTTCATATTAATGGAAATAAATCACATAACGCATAACGCATCACTACAACGCATGAAATTTACATACAATTTTTTACTTGCAACACCCGATGTTGATGAAGATGTTTTTTAAATAATTAGCTATCAGGGATATTTCACCCGCCGGTGAAAAGAAATCGCAATCACCATAACGCACAACAGTAATATTACAGTTCACAATCACGTTTACATTCAAAATTGCAATTCATAATTTCGTTTTGTAGCAAATATGAAATATGGGTACATATATCCATTTACATAAAGGTAAACGTACAAAGAATCAAAG
>NW_023458556.1:61084340-61094677 GCF_013731165.1 Rhagoletis pomonella
CTAAAACACTACTCTCTCACAGAGACTGAAACGATTGAAAGCGAAAAACCCTGGGTGAACGACAGTTACCTGTACTTTTCCTATGTCAAGCTTTGAAGTCGAGAAGAGTTAGTTACGTGGCTGTGGTTCTATTCCCACTGTTGTTTAATTTCTAACGCTCACGATTGGCAATGGTTTTCTCTCTCCGGCCTTTCCCGCTTCTCTACTGCACGGAGGCTTACACTCTTCCTACCGACGGTTAAAAACCTGAAAATTGAGTCACCTTTGAAAGCGAGCTCTCCTTCTCTGCTCACACAAGCGCAATTGTCAATGAAGTACAGAGCTAAAATAATATCCTCAAACCGCTAGCCGGTAGCACTTGGGGTAAAGATATAGAAACTTTGTTGGCGACATAGAAGGCAATTGGCCGGTGGACTCAGTAGATGAAGTTTCAGACTTGCCGAAATACCGAACTCCGGACGGCAACGGAATTCCTTCTGACATCGACTGAACACCACCTTCACAGCAGACCTCTAAGCTCCCGGTAATGAGCAGATTCATCTCCCAGGCACATCAGAGAGCATCCTTATGAACACAATTAACAACTGGATGCTGTGGCTCAACTCTTACTTATCCAGACTCGATCCGGAAACCGAAATATTCTCAAGTTACAATATCGAGTTGATTTAAGGCAGTGGCGTGATATTCATTGATGCATATACAGGAGTAGCTACTCTTATCTTGCGAGGACTGAGTAGGCTTCTATCTCGGCTTTGGCTCTTGTCCAGCTCCTCCATTATACATTATTGTAAAAAAGTCGATTTAAAAAATAAAGAATAAAAATTCTTTATCTGACTTTAAAATTTGCTAAGTAAAAATTATGCAATGACAAAATCCGTGCTCTTTAAGAAAAAGTCGAAACTATATAAAGGAAAGCACGATGGATACCCAACCATATTAAAAATGCTGAAGGTCATTTAGTTCAAATATTTATTATCTTTTCACCAATTCGAATAAAAAAAGAAAATGTAGCGCTTTGGGAATCGCAAAAGTATCTCCTTAATAAATGTATCCACCATTTGCCGCATACTGGGTACCGAGACTGGATGATGAAGTCGAAATGGATGTGGCTGGCGCACTGTATGACACCGCAGGAGCTCTGTAAGCGGGCGCTGGAGCGCGGTACGAACCAGTGGAGATACTGCCTGACGAAAAAGCTGGCGCCCTGTAAGTAGCAGCTGGGGCGCGGTAGCTACCAGCAGCTGGTGCACTATAGGTGGCAGCGGGTCTTTGATACTGAACCGCTGGAGCACGATAGGCCGGAGCAGAAGCGCTATATGAATTAGGAGCTCTATGTGAAGCCGACAAACCGCTATGACTGACGGAAACGGGTGCGCTATAGACTGGAGCTGGAGCAGGAGCGCGATATACATTTGCCGAAGCTGGTCTTTGCACTGTAGCAGGGGCAAGATATTGCCTCGATGGTGCTGCGGGTACTGAAAAACCGGATGATATACTTTGCGATAAAAATGGTGCACGATATTGGGTTGGGGCAGAAGCATGTTGTTGAACGACTGGGGCATTGTAGGTAGCCGCCGGTGCAGGATAAGATACTGCCGGCGCCGAAGGTGCGCTATAACTTGCAGATGGAGCACGATATGAGCTCACTGCTTGCTTTTGGACTGCCGCTGGAGCAAGGTATTGTCGCGATGGTGCAGCAGGCACTGAAAAGCCACTTGTACGTGACGAGGAACTAAATGAGCTCGATGGTGCTGAGTAACGATGAGCGCTGCTGCCAGCACCGTTCGAATATCCTGTAGCCGCATTAAACGTGACGGTACGAGATCCCGATGAGGGAGGCAAATAGTTACGCGACAAATGCGAGACATCTGCGTTGATGCATACAACCATAGCGAGTAAAGTGATGCTGACTAATGAATTCTGGAAGTACATATAAGGAGAAGTTGTGAAAATCCTACTAAATAATAAATATTATAAATGTGAATATGTATTTGTGAGTTCATGAGTGTGCGAGTATGTTTGTTGCTCTTCCGCGCTAAAACGGCTGGACGTATTTCAATGAAATTTGGTTCGCAAATAGTCTTCACCTGGACTAATATAAAGGATATTCTTCTAACAGAGTTTCCACCTTTTCCAAAAGTTAAAAGACATGCTTCATAAGGTTTAATAATATATTACAACAATGTGGGTATCAAACAAAACGCGCTCCAAAACGATTTATTTCGAAAATATAGTTTAGGGGTTGCCACCTGTTAGAAAGTTAAAATTGATTAATTAATAAGTTAAATGAAGTATGCCAATATGGGCGATAATCAAATGCGATTTAAGACCTTAATTACACCTGTGAGAAGTTGAATTTCATAAAGTTGAGGGCCGTCTTTTTTACTGCGAATAGAAAAAATTTAGCTAGTGCATGCACCGCTAAAAAGTTTAAAATAAATAATAATGTGAATAAATTCTCGCACACGCGGAATCGAAACATTTCTCTTCGCGGCGATTTTTATTTTAGGCGCAAAACATATTTTCTTTTCTCACTAACTTCTTTTCATCCGCTCTCTGCCGAAAGTGTAGTTCAACTCCGCACAGGTGTAAATATGGTCTAAGAAAGCTTTGGTTTGAAAATATTTTTAAAAATGGATGCCACTTGTTTAAAAGTCAAATTAAATTTAGTCAAACACTTAAATTAAACATTGCAAAATGATGTCAAGTCAAAAAAACGAACCTCAGCAGGGCTTTGCTTCGAAAATATTTTTTAAAAAGCTTGCCACCTGTTTAAAAGCCCAATTAAATTTAATCCGCTGCTTTAATGAAATACTTCAATATGGTTGTCAACGAAAACGGGTTAAGAAATGCTTTATGTACTTCGAACATATTTTTGAGGGAGTTGCCACCTGTTTAAATGTGAAATTCAATTAAATGAAATATTAAAACATATTCGTAGAGAAAAATCAAGGTTAACATGAAAATATGTTGGAATGGTGTCAAGGCCAATTTGCAGACCTAGTACTTAAATCATGATTTCAATATACAAACTTCGAAAATGTTGTTAAAAAAACAGTGTAGCTGAAATTTAATTGCGAATCCGAACATAAGACACAATGCATAACCGTTTCAATCTAATGTAAATAAAGAAAACAATTGCATTTATTGGACCTTTTAAGAAATTTAAAGTTTTTTGTTTATATTTACAAACATTTTTATGGCCAATGTTATAATGCATTTAACTAAAAAAATCCTTTAATTGAAATAGCCAATAATAGGCATTCAAGCGCCTTTAAGGTACTAAAAAACATAAAAACCCGAGAATCGTACACTGAACACCCATTTTGTTTGTGGTAGAAACTAGCTTTTTATGCCTACCAAAATGCATGTGAAAAAAGAGCTCAAGACTACGGCTGGAAGTTAATATTAAATTTTCATGAGCTTTACCGATGGTCTTATTTCTATCTACGAAATCTCTGCTAGGGGTGCATAATCGTCTTTATGATCTTGCAACTACAACATTGGAAATTTAGAAGCATATATCGTCGTTTAAAGTACAAAACCGCGTATGTGAGGTTGCATAAATTTTTTTTCTAGAGAGCAAAAGCACTCATATTTCAAAATGGTTCTCTTTTTTATAAAGCAATCGCATTTCTGGCTAGTATATTTCAGGACGAATGGATAAGGATTGAGCCAAAAGCTTGTGTGAGTAAATCCAATTTTTGGCAGCAAATGTCAATTACGCGGTTTTGCAGAATGACGATACGCGGTTTTGTACTTTAAACGACGATTTGTATATACATAGTAAAATAGACATGTTTTTTCGACAAGTTGGCAACCCCAATCGCAAGTATTTTCAAACTTAATCTTTCATAAAACTTATTCGTTTGATACTCATATTTAAATATATCATTAAACATATCTTGTGTATAAGTTAATAACTAAATTCGACTTTTCAAACAGGTGGCAACCCTTTTAAAAAGTATTTCAATTTAAAACCTTCTTGAATCTCATTCGTCTGACGTTGGGATGCATATTTGAATTAAGTGATGATTTAAATTGAATTTGACATTTCAAATACGAGGCCACCCTCCTAAATAAAGTTTTAAAATAAAGCCGTTTCAAACTCATTTTGGTTAATATACACCTTTTTGTAATTAACTTATCTCACTAAATAATGTGAACTTAACTTTTTAAACCAGTGGTGAAAAGGTCAAATACCTCGGAAATAATCTAAGTTACGTTTTCTCAAATAGCTTTTAAAATTTATCTGCCCTTCAAAAATATTTTCCAAAACAAAATCTGTGTTTAAAACCTACTTGCGAAAACGGTCCTAAATGTTCAAATTAAAGATTTATTTCCACTCTTTCGTTTGGCACACATATTTTAATATTTCATATAGCTTGTGCATAACTTAATCAAATTCTACTTTTCAAACCGATGGCAATCCTCTTCCAAATATTTTCAAACTAAAACCTTTTAAACATCTTTCGTCTAAAAATCCATATTGCCTAATTGCCGCAAGTTGAACTCGATTTTTTAAATATGTAGCCTACCCTAATAAACATTATTTTATTTCTATAGCCATATTTTAATACAAAAAACTCATCCTTTTCATTAACTATATTGAAATTGAAGATTGTGTAATGTTTTTTTTTTTACTTTTAAAGGTAATACATAATTAGCGTGACCTGATGTGCACAACATCTACTTTTCCATGTTAAGGATCCACTCATTTTCCCGTACATAGAGAAGACGGCCGTGAATAATCAAAGATTTTTAGTTCGCTAGGCAATCTATCAGCCAGGACAGTGAAGGGGAAAGTGCTCGATGCAACTGTATTAGAAGTCATTCCCATTGAAAAGTGGCCGCAGACAAGACCAACCTCTAAGCTAATAAAGAGACGTTCATGCATATTCTTGTTCAATAATAACCAGGGACATAACATTTATAAGTTTTATGGCAAAAACTTTGCTTCATAAGAGTTATTAGAGGCAAAAACCTGACGTTTCACGCCTGAAAAAACTCCAGAGGATGGCTCTCTGTCGGTGACAGGAGCAATAAGAAGGTGTCGTACCGCGGCCTTAAAGTCGATGCTAGGCTGGACCCCACTTCAAGCATCCACAGCTTCGAGGAATTCGCAAATGCAAAATTCTGACAGTACTTTTAAAAACAAGACACAACACAAAGGTATTTTGAGTAAAATACCAGGTATAAAAATGCGTGAGTTCTCCGATGCTATGCCAAAGAAAATCTGCTTTGGAAGGTAACTTCAGGTCAAATGGTTTACCTGAACTAGATCCCAGATATGTACAGTGGTACATAGACGGATAAAAATGGTGGGCAGAACAGGACCGGGTATCTTTGGACCAGGCAGCAAACTTTCTATTTCAATGGGTACTTGGTCCACGGTTTTTCGGGCTGAGATATCTACTACCAATCTCAATTTCTGCAAGACTGAATCGTGAAAAGGGTTTAAAAGGCGCTTTTATAGTTATATTTTCAGATTGCTAGGCGGCCATAAATGCCCTTTCCAATGGGACGATCACTTCCAGGCACGTCAAGGAGTAATAGGACACTATTCAACTCTTGTCAGCAAGGAACACGGCATTACTATGCTGGGTACCAAAACACTGCAGGATCGTGGGTAACTCGTCTTCCGTACTTGTGGGACCGGAACCGCTTTGCGGACTCAGAACCCAGTAAGTCTTGGGGAGAGGTTGACTTTTAGTTATCTTTTCGCTAGGAAAGACATACATCTTCTGAACAGAGTCGATATCAATGTGCTTGTGGGCTATCTGACGGACCATAATCATCTGCGCTCTCACATGCACCGGATTGGTATTTCCACAGACAGGGATTACCGTCATTGCCTTGAAGACGAGGAGACGTCAAAGCACATTATGTGTGATTGTCCGGCATTGGGCCAACCTAAGACTGCAAAGCTTGTTATTTAGCTTAGAGTCATCGCTCAAAGTTGAGATGGAGCCGGGGTCGAGCTTTTACACTGTACCTTTCGCTCACAAAGAGAACTATTTTCGAAAACTTATTATCAAAGCAGGATATTTAGAAATCCATAATAAAACTCTGGTCACGAAAAGTATCCAGTTATGCCAAGAATTTTAGATAGACTTAATTTTTTTTCGATTTGCAATGCAAAAATCACTTTGTTATCTTATTCATGTCATTATGCCATTATGTATGTACAAGTTTGTGTATTCAAAATTCAGAGTTTTTTTCACATTAAATTATCAAATTATTATTCACTTGGTTCGCAATTATTTTTTATGCATAATCATACATTTCTCAGCGAAGCGTTCAATCTAAGCACCAAGTTAGATTATCTAACGCATTTTTATGCATTTTTTAGGAAATACTAGTTGGCAATAAGCATATTTATGTACGTTTGTCCCATGCTGCATACCACTAACCATTTTAGCACTAATTTCTACACGAAATCTCCAGTAGTAGATAGTCAATCTCTGTACTTTGTTTGAGAGGCGCGTTACGTTTTTTCGTACCCGTCCTTTGTGGTTTGTGGTGAATTAAGAACTGCTGCCGCAACAAAGGTAAACACACCAATTTATACTTGGAAGAAGCTTCAAAATTTTTTTTTTTTATACTTCTAGCTTTTTTCATTTTTTCGCGCGCCTATTTTCCAAAACAAACTTAAAGCTGTGCCATAAAACCATAACACAACAGCACAAACAATGTAAGATAAACATACCAAGTAACAACATTTATTTACTTCTTATATTTTTTGCAAACTTTTTTTTTTTACTACATTTTGGACGCTGCTGAGCTAATCGGTTTTAGGTTGTCAGTTTGAGTTGCTGTCATAGAGCTTGTTCTTATTGTTATTGCTGTTGTTAATATGCGCGAGAACAGAAGTGTTGATACTTGCCGATCCTCAAGCTCTCACACCCCTCCCAACTCGACTCCCAAGGGTGGCTGCAAAATAAATGCGATCATCAGTGCTGGTGGATAAGAAGCCAAACGACTGACCGACGCGCCGCCTGATGGGCTGATTGATTGACTGGTTATACCCAAAGCTCGACGCTCAGCGCATGTTGATTATTTATGTATGTATTTGCAGCAGCTGATATTAGCTAGGTACATACATACATACTTACATCTACAATTGCTGCACAGCTTCTTCTTCAATTGAATTCGAAATTTGCATAGATCACAGGTGTCGCGAGAAATATCATAATCGAATTTACATACGTACGTACATAAATATGTATGATCGCCACTAAGACAGCTAGCAATATGAGTTTTTGTTTTTAAATATGATCTTCAATCAATTAAATTTGCGAATATTATTTTTATTTATACCCGAGTGCACTTGTGCACAAGGGTGTATTAACTTTGTTCACATAACGGTTGTTTTTAACAGCCAAAACGAATCGAGATAGATATAGACAAATGTATACTTAAATGCTCAGAATGAATAGAGAAGTCGATTAAGTGCTGTCTGTGTCCGTCTGTCTATCCGTCCGCGAACATGATAGCTCGAGCAAAAACTGAGATATCGAAATTTGGTATGTAGGTTTTCCTTTGTCCAGGGTAGGTTGGTATTGAAAATGGGCGGAATCGGACTGTAACCACGTCTAATTCCCATATAACGGTAATTTACAGAAACACGAAATTGCCGGTAAATCAGTAACTCCTGAAGATAATTCACTTAAAATCGATGACTGCAATAACTACTTCGCATAAAATTAGATCATTATAAATATTTGGAAAATGGGCGGGCTGCCGCCCACTTATGACCACAAATGTGTACCTCGGTAACCGATTTATCAATTTCTACCAAACTCGGTGCACTTAGTAACCTTGGTACAAGAAAGGAATTCGTTGAAAATTATTCAAATTACTCCAAGTTAATAGTTACAACTCCTAACTCCTAGTTACATCTCCTAACAATAAATATATAAGCTATATACTTTCGAGAATTGGCTGCGGCACCGCCCACTTTATGACTACTAAGGGATATCTCAGTAACAGATTGGGCGGTTAAGCGCCAACTTGGCGATTTTTTTTGGATATTTGCGCGTGAAAATTTAGCCAATTTTTTCCCTTCAAGTCAATATTTTGTGCGGTATCATGTAAATGCGTCGAAACACGTGATAAGTAGGTTATGGAGCTAGAGCTGTAATTTTGATTTGGCAACACTTTTTATTCTTATCGTTTTGTTGTAGCATATGGAACATTTGCCAATATTAAACCACCGTTTGTGACAACTCCCGCTGAATGTGAAGTGTGCAATTTCATTTGTGGGAACAGATGATTTCGCTCTATTATAGCTTTTATTTTATTTTTGGCGTCGAACGCTTAAAAGTTATAGTAAATTTATTAATTGCGCAGTCCTATTCGGAAATGTGTCAATACAAATATTTTTCAAAGTATGAATATATTTTTAAAGAAAATTTTTTGTACATCACTATCATATAAGTAATTTGTGTTTTTTATTATTACCATGAAGACATTATATATGTTTTATGGTTTTAAAAACTAATTTATAACAAGATCTCATTTTTAAAATAAATGATTTTTTAAGTCAATTTCATGAATTTTATAAAAAAAAAAATTGGCGATTTATTTCAGAAACGGCTTTGTTCTTTTTAATCAATCTGGACACCCTGCTCGGTAACCACTTTATCGATTTCTACCAAGCTATGTTCAATTATATAATTAAGTCTAACTCAGCATATTATCGAAAACGTTTGAAATAGGGAAAAACACTTCTGCTTATCATGCAAATGTAGTTTAGAGAAAGTTGAAACGACGATATTTGATACCTGCACCGGGTATATAAAGTACGGTTTCGCCCGAATTTATACTTCTTTACTTGTTAATGTCGGTTTTATTAGATTTTCTTTTTAGCTGTCAACTTTTCATGTTCAATGATATTTTTTGTTGTATCCAAAATGCATTAAATAACCACACCTTAAAAGAAAAAATAATAAAAAAATAGTAGGAAAAATAACAACAACAGGGAAATACCTTGCATTAAGTTGAACAATAAAGTAAATTTAAGCTGGTATTCCGCCGTTAATAATTACTCACTTAAAACATGACACCGAAATAGCAGCTAATAAATGAGCAGCGTTTTATTAAAGAGTACTGTAGTGGGAGGGGAGTGGGAAAATATTTTGACTTCCATTCACCTGGTAGTGGCCAGAAGTGATTCTTGTGCATACGGTTCGAATCGTAGCTAACTACGTCCGGATATTTACATCCACGTATCCTATGGGTAGCGACGAAACTCCCGTTTGTGAGCGACCTAAAATGAGAAGGCGTTAAAATTCGCGTGCGATGAGTTTGGGTCTCGCCACGTTAAAACCCCGCCCAATGAAAAATACAAACATGCCTGGGATGAGACCCCCTCTTTTGATGACGACCATGGCAAACGCATAAAGGACTATGATTTGAATATCCGAACCCTTAATGAGGAAGGTGCCTCGGCCCGGCTGGTTGATCCTCGTAATGACAAGAGCTGACATCACCATCATCGCCATCCAATAAACGTGATGGACGGGATAAGGCAAGGTAAAGGAGCGCAAATTCGGTGTTAGATTTGTGGTGGGAGATTCTTCAACATCTCGCTCATCTCCGCCCATTCCGAGGGCCAAACATCGACTCTGAGCACTCTCTTGTTGCAGCCAAGATACGCACCCGCCTATGTGCAGCAAAAAATGTGCGCCCAACAACGCAAGGAAACCTTAACGTCGAAAAGCTGCAATGACTACAGACCGCAAATTCATTCGCCCCTTGATCCTTACAGCTGCTTTCTGCGAGCACTCTTTAATAAACCGACATACGTGAGCAGTGGAACCACAGTTCCCGCTAAACAAGTATAGCCGCCGAAGAAGTAGTCGCATTTCTGCGAGCCAGAAAGAACCACGAAGCCGCATTTGCCGCATTAAGAAGAGAGAGGCCGAAATACGTGAATGCGAAGCGCTTGTGATCCTTGCCGACAAGAAATACGCCCGAAAATTTTATCACAGAGTTAGGTGACTTATGGAATTTGGTATCCTTGCGGAACTAATACGGCTGACCAAAATTACGTTGACCAATATCACCAGCTCCGTCAGAATTGGTAAAGATTTTTCCGAGCCGTTTGATGCCAAACGAAGTTTCAGACAATGTGTGTGAATCGCTCTGGCACAACACTTTACAAGAGCGGCGTATGCCGATGACCTCGACATTCTCGATAAGAAAAAGGGCTATGTCTGTTCTGCCTTCCCGGGATTAGATAGAGAAGCAACGCGAATGGTGAACGAGCCCAAAACGAAGTATTTGCTGGACTGGACTGAGTAGGCAATTAAGAAGTAAAGTCCTCTTTCGTC
>NW_023458556.1:61094777-61099000 GCF_013731165.1 Rhagoletis pomonella
GGTACATATATCCATTTACATAAAGGTAAACGTACAAAGAATCAAAGTGCTAGAAGTGATTTGAGCGTTTGGTACCAAAAGTATTTTTGATGTTGAAATTGTACTTAAAATCGTCAAATTGTAATATAGTACTTTTTAAAATTAATTGTACTGAAAAAAGTACAATCGTACTTAAAATATCAACACTGATTTTCACCCCAAAGCTTTTCTGGAACTCTTCAACTCTTCGAAGTGGAGAACACGGTAACAGATCGCTGGGTACCAGACCACTGCGGTATCAAGAGACTGTGGCAGAGCTGGCGAGTGAATGCTTATTTTATTTTCTCATAGAATCGAAGTGAGTTCGTGGACTCTGTTTGTTTATATTTTTCGAATATAATGACTTCGAAGTGGCTTAACGCAGAAGGAAACTGTGGAGACAGAATACACAGGACTTCACTGATTTGGGGGCGACAAATGGTAAAGCAGTTTTTTATCGATTTTTTTTTATGCTGATTACGAATGCGTAAGTGAAAAGTTTTCATCAGCTCCAAATTTTGAGAAGAACGAGGTCAAATTGTCAAAAAATCGCTTTTTTGCTATATTTAAGAACTTCTAACAAAGAAACAAGATTAGATAGAACTTTTCACTTAGACTTAAATTAAAGCTAGAGCTCTCGGTTACTATCTCTAAAAATACCATAACTGCACCTTGACCTTATTATGGTCACTTATAGTCATTTATTTGTCCTACAATATCAAAAGTCTTTCGAATTACCTTGCCATCTCTCTTTTGTTTGCCTTACGGAAGACTTTTTGCTATCTTAGCAGGAATTGCCTTATTAGTCTTTCGAAAGCCAGTAAAAAGCTTTCAAGATAGTTGCCAGCATTGAAAATTGTCTTATGAAAGATTCTTGTCTTTGCAAAGTCTGCGGTGAGTTGAAAGACAGTTGCCAGAATTCCCCTGTTAACTTTAATTTTGATTTTTAAATCATTGTTCACTAAATTTTTTTCCGTTCATTAATAGTTCAATTAAACATACGAAAAAAATAAAATTGTTATACTCTTTTAGGTCCAGACAGCCGATTAAGAATTATAAAATAGTTGCAACTTTTCGAGTTAGACTAAAATTTTGATGTCTGTCGTAGACATTTGAATGAAATTTATAACAAAGGGTGAATGAAATAAAAAATCTTCACTTGACTTTAAAAGTATGTACTTTCTGCCTGTTCTTCTTGTTGATATTAGGAAATTAGTAAGTTTCCTATCGTATGAGTTACACATAATTTTTGCGAATCTGCAATCTTGAGTTCTTTTCCAAAGCCTATGCGCTTGGCGGCACATGAGCACATTTTGTACAGTCCGCGACGGTGATCGAATTTGTTTCATATGAAAGTAGAGCTTTAATGGCCGCCAGAATGTCTATGGAAATGTTTATTTGCTCGCTTATCGGGTTAATTTCTTGCAGTATCTCTGCCGCTTCTTTTGTTATAAAGACCTTGGCTTGGGAGATATTGCAGTGATCTGGTAGCCTAAAGGACCAATGAATTTCCAGTTCTGTGCAATATACTGCAGGCCCGCCTCCTTCGTCCATTTTAGAACCGTATGTGAAGATATGCGTTGCGTTCCCTTTCCACTCCACGCCCTTATGTCAACCGTCAACTACTATTGTAGCTTCTAGTAACCTTTCGAAACCCAGTCGCGGTATCAGGTAGTCTATTCGACCGGTTAAGGATGGCGCTATACTACTATGACCATACGTTCTGAATCCAAGCTGCCGTGCGGGATAAAGCCTCGCGGCAGATGTAAACGCCAAGATCTTGGCTACCAAATCTGGCTGGTGGCATATGTACGATTTCATGGAGCGCCGCCGTCGGTGTTGTCCTCAAGGCACCCGTTATACTGATCATTTAGAGCCTGTTAACACTGTCCCGTCTTTTAAAGTCTATCTGCTTTTCCTTTGCTGTTCGCCACACCAGTGCTCCATAAAATAGTATTGACTTAAAGATTTCCAAGAATATCCAGTGCGAAAGAGCGGGAGAAAGTCCCCAAGTGCAGTCATACATCCTGTTAAATGTATACAGTTCTGCCGAGGACTTCCTCAGCCGCTCCTCCGCTTTAACCCTCCACGACATTTTGCTGTCCAGTACGATTCCAAGCTACTTCGTGGTTCGCTTTGATGGAGGAGTGGTGCGATCTTGTATTTCCTAGGGAATAATACTAGGGCAGTCTTCGCTGCGTTAACGCTCACACCCTGGGGTCCCAGTGAGCTCAGATATATTAGACATTTACTGCTTATGATAACTTAGCATGGCTGGTCCTCCTTCTATGTTTCTCCGTAATTTATTTCCCACAAACGTCCATAGACGTTGTGATAGCACCCTCCCTGTTGTGTGGCTCTATACACGTCTCGCATGCGCTCAGATGTTTCTACAGCCTAACATGTTGCTTATCCAAGCCCTAAGTGTAGGATGTATCCCTATCGAGGTGATCCCTTCTATTAGAGCTTGTTTCGAGACGTTATTAAACGCTCCCGCTATGTCAAGGAATACTACTAAAACAAATTCTCCATTGTTAGTGGCTTCTTCTATCCGTCCAACAACATTGCGGAGAGCTACTTATGTCGTCTGATTTGCCTTTAGTGTAAGCGTGCTGAGCTTTCGAGGGTTGTCTCTTATCTAAATGTCCTTTGATGTGCATGTGTGTATATCTATTAGCCGTTCCAGGGTTTTCAGTAGAAACTGAACACACATCATTTCTGACCACCCGAAAAAATTTCAAACAATAACATTTACATACAAACATGGTTATGATAATCTTTATTTAATAAAAGAAACATAAAAGAATAAAAAAAACACGATGAAAGAAAAAAGGCATAAATCAATACAGTACACATATGTACATATCTACATATTTACGTAAATACTTATGGGTATTAGTTTTTTATGATTTCTTGCTAAAATGTTGTTCTTGCCAAAGCTAGTGATGACGCGTTGAAACTACAAACCGCAACTGTCCAGCGCAAATTTCGTAGTTGATAGCAACTAATGGAATCCAAGCCAATTTTTTTTTAACTTTATTTTCTATTTTTTATTTGTCATTAAGTTCTTTTTTTGTCGGAACTAAGTAAGTATGTACACAAAACCACGCGTGCAGAAATCACCACTCAGTCTATTTTAGTATACTTTTTTCCTTAATAACAATGCAGATTATTAGTCGAATTTTAATTTACCGGGATTTTTTGGATTTTTTTTAGAACAAGATATTAGCTAGTACGGCATTGCGTACTGCTTAAAATTAGCATAAGAACCAGTACCGGTAAAGTCATTCGTCTGCTTATTCTGCAAAATTAAACAAAAGGCGGCGAAATGCATATAAATATGCCGGCGAGCAGTAGTAAGGTATTAGTTTGAATCGCTTGATTGAGTGAAGTGCAGACAACAGGGATCTACATATATCAAAATGGTTAGTGTGAAGTGTCAAGTGTATACTATTTGAGCATAACTTCTAAAGGGCGGCTTTTGAAAAATAACCTTGCTGAGATTTTAATTAAATAAATAAATGCGAATAAATATAAGCAGTGCTAAAATTTCTTTTCGAAAATTTAAGGAACGAAAAAGAAATTTAAGTGCTCTTAAAGGAAATTTCGGTCCTCCAAATTCCTTTCTTTCTAATACAAATCTTTCTTTTTTCTCATTTCCTACAGAAATTCTTTGCCGCCATCGTATTTGCCGTCTTTGCCTGCGTTGCTGCCGATGTCAGCCACCTGAGCAATACTTACCTGCCGCCATCGCAAGGCGCTGCTAGCTCAGTTTCTTCAGAATACCTACCTCCAGCGGCCAGCACACAACATGCTTCTTACTCGGCGCCAAGCTACTCGGTAGCTGCTTCGGCACCAAGTGTCTCCTATTCTGCGCCAGCTCCTGCCGTGTCCTACTCAGCGCCAAGCTACTCGGCCGCTGCTTCAGCACCAAGTGTGTCTTACTCGGCTCCAGCTCGCTCCGTCTCTTACTCTGCGCCAGCTGCTTCTGCGTCTTACTCAGCACCAAGCTACTCGGCCGCTGCTTCAGCCCCAAGTGTGTCTTACTCGGCTCCAGCTCGCTCCGTCTCTTACTCTGCGCCAGCTGCTTCTGCGTCTTACTCAGCACCAAGCTACTCGGCCGCTGCGTCAGCTCCAAGTGTGTCTTACTCGGCTCCAGCTCGCTCTGTGTCATACTCAGCTCCAGCTCCAGCTGCTTCCTACTC
>NW_023458556.1:61099010-61108998 GCF_013731165.1 Rhagoletis pomonella
TTGACACTCAGTATGGTTCCAACGGCGGTTACATCTACCGCAGACGTCATTAGAATAGCAATTCTTCTAAGTAACTATGTGTTCAATAAGAGATATTTTTACTAAAAACGAAATAAAAACGCAATTTTTACACTTCTGAATTCTATGCATTTCATTCCAAAACTTTATTCTCAGATCCATTAGGTGAAAATGCACTCTGTGGCATTATCGGTAATTCGAGATACAGAATATTTTGCTTCTGCTTGAGCTTAAAATTTGCTAGACTTTGACGATTGCGAAAGTAAATTGGTTGTGAGCTAACTTCGGCGGTTGCGATCAAATCGATGGGTTTGTTAACGTGTTCACCCATAACGCCCTGGTAGGGCCAGTCGGTAACAAGCTGAAGGCGATGCCGAGTTATCAGCTCCGTAGGCTTGACATAGATGTGAGGGGGTGCGTTATCTCCTGGTCGCGGATAGAAGTATATATGCTCCGTCATTGGCTCATGCACCGTTTGCGTTGATACGGACATGATGAGCAAGTAAAATGCGAAGACGATGAGCTGCATCTACAAGAAATACCATATTGTTTAGATTGGAAATATTTTTTGTGATGAAATGAAGTTTTCTACTACCAACCTTGTTATGCCGAACACTTCCTGCGCGTATAGCCAACGTTCCAAACGCACAAGAATCATCCAACTAAGCCTTTGTGCTCGTCTTCGCATATCTTTTATACGATGCGTGCGTTAATTTCCTCATTTTCGCTGTTTTCTTCCCTGCTTTTCTACGTTACAAGCAAAGAAAAACAAAAACGCGTACAAAAAAAAACGAAAGTAATTAAGCCAATTTGCGCGTAAAACGCTGTTTAAACTCGGTCACACGCTACGCCGGCACTTGAACGCGCTTTGTGGCCTGCGGAGCTGTTGCCGGCCTGCCTGCCAAACTGCCGTCGAAAGTCGCCACCAACAAGCGTGCGACCGACACCCAACGGTGGTCGGGTTTAACAAGTTTGCGCAGTGTCTACCTGCGGACGCAGAGGATTTTTTCGCTTTTTTCTACAAAGACTTTTTGCTTAATTCTTACTTTTTTCTTGTTGCAGTTAACCTTAATTCTTAAACGCTTTTGGTTCTTTGCAATAACAACACCCAATGAGTCGCTTCGTCTTTGCTTGGAAGCGTGGCATTTGTTATTGCCAAAAAAATTGTTTGCAATGAATTAAGATAAGAAATACTTATTCGACAAATAAGTTTGAGTTGAGACAAAAAAATTAAATTAAGAATTTGACAAAACGAATATTTAATTGCAATATGTAAATAAGTTTTTTTTTTTATTCCTACATAATGGAACTTTATCGGGCGTACTTTCTAAATGTGAATTAAAATTTTTTTGTGACTAACGGCACTATACAAAAAACTCGAGATGAACAAGTAGCAGGAACATTTCGAGTTGTTGATTTCAATTTCGGAACAACTTTCACATCCACAGCTGTAAAGATTTGTTAAAAAAAAAATAATTTATTTCAGCAGGTTTGTGTTTTATGTAAATGCATTTTAATTTAATAAAAGCACAAATCTGTTATTCCAACTTTCTGAAAATATGCCATCTCTAAACCAATTGAAAAAAAAATCACAATGATAGCTCTGAGTATTGCGCAATATTTAAGTATAGTGTTATTGGTTGTACTCTACAATAATTTGAGTTATGAATTTTTTACACCGAAGTTGAGTAAAATAAGTACATACATACATACATTTTATCGAACGGCTCATCTTGCATGGCGATTGAACAGGGAGTCACTGCTTTTTTGTCCCTAAAGTTAATGAAAAAGCAGATATTGCTATTTATAAGGACACAATTATATTTCAAACTTTATTTTTTCGATTCACTTGAATAGGTATACATATTTCCCTCAAGATCCAAAGTTATACATATCTGGACTTGTGAGCATCAGAGAAATTAAATGTTTATCTCGTTTTGAAGAATGATTAATTTTGAAGAAAAATTATGCTTATTATTTTAATTCACTTGAATAGGTACAGTGGTTTTAATAACAGGAAAGGTTTAGATTGAACCAACAAAAGCATACCATTCATTTTAATTCTACTATACAACACTTTTAATATTGGACAGTACATCCTTAAATCCAATGTATGGAAAAAACCACTATCCGGAAGACAATTCTAGAGGCGCTTTGCAAAATCAAGGATATCTCGCTGCTTACCACTTTGATCGCCGGAAAAAAACAACTGGCAATCATCACATGGATTGTCTGACACGCAAGCTTTGCAAAACATCCAGTTATATTGTCCAAATATTTTCCATTATGTTTAAGTCCTGGGAATAGGACGATCTCAGAAAAAAATACGACTTTGTTTCGTTATCCTCATTGATCGTTGAATCGTTGCGTAATTTTGCTAGCATATTCAAGAACAAGGTGCGAAATTATGCGAAAAAGTGGGTCACGTACTATGGGTACGTTCCCTAAACTTGCAGCTAAATTATTTGCAGGGTTCAAGAATCTTAAGGCACCGCATGTTTAAAAAAAAATACTAATTGTGGAAAACTGTGTACTAAATAACTAAGACAACTTGAAAAATTTAAAAAGGAATGTTTTAAAAAGTTTAAGTTGTCAAAGTCCGTCGCTCATAAAGATAAATATTTCCATTGTTACCGGAAACTTGGATAGGAATCTAAAGCGAAACTACGTACTTTCATATATTCTTATATTTGAATCGGACATAAAATTAAATTCTAGTTCTTTACGGCGATAACTCCAATCAAAAAATCATGTTCAGGCATTCCTTCTGCTGTCTATTACAATGAAACTCAAGCAGATTCTTATCTAGAGTGAGCTAATCTTTTTGCCTTATTTCTTCCGTTCAAACTTTGAAGTAGACTCGGACTTGGGTTGTGAGTGACACTTGAATAAAAATGCCCCAGTAAATTTCGGGGCATTAACCTAATTGCTTCCTGATGTTGAAGATGAAATTCGGCTCAAGGCATCTATGTACATATAACGGCTGATGTAGGCGGATTATCTTCGTATCGCCGATATATTTTTTTTAATTATTTTTATAATTTGTGGGTATTTTTGTCATCATTGTCTTCAGTTATCACTCAAAAATAATGCGCAAAACACGTGGTTGTGGTTGTTGCTGTAACGGCTAGCTTAGCCCTTAATTGTGCTCAGGCTCAACTAACGGTAGGCTTAGGAGACTTGGAGGATTGAGTAGGCATGTCAAGAGGTGGTTGGTGTCATGGGGGGATCTTCAGAGCTACGCGGGTCTGTAGTGACACAGGGGGTGATTGGGCACTCATGACGGCATTCACGCGACTTGAGCCTGTGTAGGTGGTAACAGCCTGTCTGTAAAAGCTTGTTTGCACAGTCTCAGTTCTACCGGAACTGTACGTAGTACTGGGCCCCGTCCCTCAACTCAAGCAAGTGTCTGTTCGGGTGCTTACTTCTGTAGAACCCCATTAGGAATGGATTGCCGAGCATGATGTTCTGCCCCTTACTTGAAGAATTTAGGCCTCACTGTAGATGTGATCTTCCGTCAACATCAGAAGACATCCCGGGGCTGTTCAGAGTACTATATTATGACATGTCTCTAGCTTCATACACTGCCTCCCAATTGTCCTCGGCGACCGCACATGCACAGTTCAGAGCCGACCAATTGCCTTATATGCTGGCAACAACGTTTCTTTGTATTTGCCCCAAGTACTGCGGAATCGAGGAATTGAGAACCTCGTTGCGACTCTGTACATTTTTGGCAATTGCGGTTATGTGCACCGAGAAAAAGAGCTGCCCCCGATAAATATCCGGTTATTCACCGTCGGAATTCGTTTGCCGCCGGCGTGAATACTCAGCTGTACCCGGACCCTTTTGGTCCTGCTGGTAAAAATTGATGGCAACGATTTCGTAGGGGAGAGGGTTGGGCTCCTTGCACTTAAGAAACAAGAAAGTTTGGAGTTGCCGGGCGCACTGTAATTTTTTTATCCGTATTGTGTCTTATCGGTATTTATAGTGGACGAGATTTCTTTCTTGTCTAAATACCGTGTTATCCGTAATTTATTTGTTCAATTTTAAAACAATTAATTTTTGGCGTTTTCATGCAAATTGCTAAAGATTCTAAAATAAAGATCTAACCTATAAAAAAATTAGACGTGCTAGAAGAAAAACCAAAGTATTATTTCAATTTAACATACCTAGATATTAAAAATAAGAAAAAAAATTAGTTCAAAAAACTAAAAACTCGCTTTTATAACTACCATACGTACTGTCATCTGGTACCTAACTTGAGAAGGGAAATCGCTGCATCTTTTAGGCTCATCAATATTATATAGTAACATCCCAAGCTAATAAAAGCGAGGTAAAAAAACATAAATATTGGAGGGGGAAAAAGTTCAATTGCCCAGGCCTGTATTATAGTTTCAAAGTCATCACACCATTACAAAGCCATATTTCGTACATGCTTTTGTTGGACGTTTCATTTCAAACTTTATTGATCCGTTTCCCAAAAGATGTCATATATCGTCGGTGATACTGCAAAACGTTCTATGTCACATATTACCTTTGGTGCTTAATTGTTATTTTATCTGTATCTGATCGCTTCTGGTAATCGTTCATCTTCATCAGCCAAAGGTAGACAGTTTTGTCATTGGTTTATTAGGGAGTAACGATTTGCAAATGCATTCTGGTGCACGTAAGAGACATCTAAGTGTCAAGGGTAGTAATAGACATAAAACGTTTTCCAGTATCACCGACGATATGTAGCTCTCTTGTGCGTTCTAAGCTAGAATACGTTGTTTCTATTTTGAAAGCATATTTCGCACGTTATATTAGTTCGACGAGTCCAAAAAGTCTGTCCGCTATGCTTTTCATCCTACAGAGGTCTGTGATTGCTCATTAATCTAAGATCGTTTGATAGTAGAAGGACTGTTCTATCCCTCAATTTTATTTGCGAGGCGATTGACTCCCCATTTTCACTAAAAAAAAATTATTTCATTATTCCTGAGCAACGCTTACAGAATAATGATATTTTCTGTTTGGGAACGGTTAGAACTAACTATGCCTATAGTAATTCGATATTTAGAACATTGATCAGTGATTGATCAATTGAGGGAATTTAATTCGCTTTCAAATCAGTGTTGCCACAACTTCTTTTTATTTTTTACCAAAATCACCGGAAAAAGTTACCAAATAGAACAAAAATTACCAAACTTATTTTATGTGCAGAACTGTACAAACATACATATCGAGCCGTAACCGCCAAAATAACGTAAGCGAAATCTTTTTGATGCAGAAATATTCTTAGAGCATCTAGATGCCTTTCTACATCAAAAAGAAAATTTAAAAAAAAAATGTCGCTCACGTTATTTTGGCAGTTAGGGATCGATATATCTGCACATATATGTATCCGAAGATACCTAGCTTTTCAGGCAATCAGCGCTACATTAACCAAAAATTTTTACGAAAGTTTGTTGAACTTTTTTAAATATTGGAAAAAGATTTGAAGTTTGAATTTGTTTGAGTTCTGTTAAAGAAAGGATAATATTTTTATAAAAAATAACCAAAATTAAATTACAAAAAAAAAATAATATGATAAATCTTGGCAAAATATGGTGCGACTATAATTTTTTCGACCACTGTATGTAAACAAGTGACAAGAAAATATATAAAAAATTCAACGCTTGAAGGAAAGCTTTCGACTCACACATAGACAGGGTGAAGTCCCCCGCTGAAAGCTGTAGCTTTTTGAACGAGAACATACGTATTTATGAAGAATTCTATTCATATATATGGTTGCCGGGTACACCGGAAAATTGATGGTAATTGAAAAGCTGACGAACTGACAGGGAAAGGTAGGACCACCCAAAACCTTCCAGGTAAGGACACGGTGGATATACTTAGCAATAGCCACTTTCAAGCAGTTTGTTAAAAAACACACCATTCTAGTATCCAAGGAACCCTGGAACACCTTTCGCCTTGCGAAACTTTCAGGATTACCTGGTATTGCTATAAAAGAAACGCTTACGGTCCACTTTCTAATGTGGAATCAGAACCAATATTGACCTATTTGACATGTAAGGCCGAATGGAAAAAATTACCAAATTGAAAAATAAATTACCAAATTACCAAACTTGACAAATAAAGAAAAAAATTACCAATTTTGGTTAAAAATTACCAAAGCGGCAACGCTGTTTCAAATCCTGCTGGTCTAGATTTTTTCTTTTACAAAATGCTGTGTATTTGGAAATGTTACTAAATGAGTTGTTTACCTATGTAGTTGCTAAGTATTTTCTAATTTTCTTTCTTCTTGGTTATTATGGAAGAAAAAGGCTGGCGTAAAGTGATAAGACCATGAAAGCTTTAATAGTTATGTACACAAACGGCTAATCAGTTACTTATTCCGTCAGCAGCCCCAGTCTATTCCATACATAAGACAGCCATTCAAACTTCATTAAACATTTTACATCAGGCAGGGGTGTAATAAAACAAGCCAGATCCACAAAAAATGTGAATAGAATTACCTTAAGCAAAAAGAAGCGATAAAGGCAATTTAGAGATATTATATTTCGCCCAAAAACTGTGTGGCCTAGGATAAATAATGCGGTAGCGTATGACGCACTTGCACATTTTTTTAGTGCTGCCAAATGAAGAAAATCAATATGAAGTTGTTAAAAAAGCACAGTGTGCTCAAAATGAAGTTCCGCAAGCATACGCTGCCCGCTCTAGAGAGCTAATGATATGCGTGCCGAGATGTTTAAATCTTAGTCTTGCGAAGGTAGAGCAGTTGGGAAAAAATCCTGGGGTGATGCCATATCGTCAATAGGCATGGGCTGCTAAAGAAAAGTGTCCGGTCAGTAAATCTCTGAGCAAACGAGTTAGGTTTAGCCAGGTGCGGATCCTCCTTTGGACTTTGTGTCTTGGAATTTTTTTGCAGCGCTCGGTAACTAGCCCATCTGTGCAATAGCAATCCATAGGCTGCCATAGGAACTTTACCCTACCTGTGAGTATAAATGACCTCAACGGTGCCCTCCATAGCCAATTCATCAGCTATGGAGTTTTCAGCAAATGACACTGTGCTCTGGAGCCGCCTGATTTGGAATTTACTGACGCGATCGACGGAGAGAGAAGTTAGTCATTCTGAGACCAGTTTCGATTGTACCTTGAGCGATCCTTGAGCCCTTAATGCCAATTTATCTTCCAATCGGAATTAGACTGGTACTGGTCTCTCGATAGCCTTCTTAACAGCGGCCACTTCTGCCTGAAATACGCTGAGGAAATACGGCAGTTTGAACATGAGATTTTCAGAGTTCCAGGCAGAACATACATCCTCCTAATTAACCGTCCAACGATAAAATCTTAATGGAGAGGTACCGGTAGATAAGATTATTTATTACAAAAATTTATTAATAGAGACGTAAATTACTCCAATATTACCTTTTACCTTTTTAATTTGTTTGTTTTCTTTAAGTTTGAATAGCACATAATTATCTGTAGAAAACACAGAGAGCCATGTAGGTATGTATGTATGTATATACCTCAGACCTTCTTCTGTCCGCCCATTGATCAGCGCTAGGAACTCAATATTTTAATTCAAGTTTGAAGTAACAATATTTAAATTTTAAACTAATTCAAGAATGAATTAGAACTATAATCTGAATTGGCATGGAAAATGGCTAACGCTGACGAGATGACATGATAAGATCAGTAGCGTCATGGCTCTTTGGGATCTACCTTATGGGCAGTAGCGCCGGCGTTGCAAGACGTGCCGGAGTCGCCGCCGCCGCCGATTCTTTTCGAAGTTGACCACGCCGCCGCAACAAAGCTTGTCGGCGTAAACCTATAGTACGCATAGATGATGATGCTCCGGAAAAAAGATGTTTCGACTCGGCATCCATGGGTGGATAACAAAAGGAATGAAGCCCACGAATAAAGTGGAAAGACCGGCAGTAGTGCACCTAAATGAAAAGCAGTTCGGCCTAAAATACACAACTTGGAAAATTAACAGATACTTTGTGTAATCAGCCAAATCTGGCAGAATGAGGGGTATGTAAATAGATGTTGCATGTTGTCAGGGGCGCCTGCTGTTCGTTTGGAGATTTTTAGCGATCGAACTTAGCGAGAGCTTATGCTGGAATCCACCTGTTGCCTGCACTTGGTGTGTACCGCTAGCATAACTTCGGAAAGGAGAGAAACGGTTGTAGTGCCGTAGGAATAAGCAAATCTTTTAAGTACAATTTTCCCAGTTGGGTATTAAGCCTCGTTAGTAAAACAAGATTGATGCTAAGGTGTGGTCCACACTTAAAAGAGGCCAATGTTTGCAGCCTTTTATAATAAAAGCTATTTACTACACTTTTACAAACACATATTTTAACTTACAAAATACCAAAATTAGTTGATGTTAATCACTTTCTCTCAATTCAAAAAAATTGTATTATACATACATATTCTCGTGGTAACAGCACAGTTACGGTTGAACAGCTGAAAGTCTTTATTGCAAATGCTCAAGGTTTAACGCATAAGCGCACCCAGTAAATAGTTCAATGGTTCACCGACTGTGCAGAAAATAAACAACAAAATTTTTCCCATGACTTCTGCGTATGCGCACCGGGGGTTAGCTTGTTTCTTCTCGCACATAAACTAAAATCGCACCGACTGTCTCAAATTTCAATTAGCTAATAAAATAATTCAATTTAATCGAAATGCCAAATAAAAGTAGCACTTAAGAAATTTAAAACATTAACTACTAATTGTTTTACTAATAAATTGTGCTTAAGCTTTTATTTAATAGTTGTTGGTTATTAGTATGTAATTACTTTTAGAGCTTCTGCTAAAACGCAATTTAATTATTTAAAATGAACAAATAAATAATAGACAAATGAGCTGATGCTTGGTTGGGTAATTAAGTGTTGACGAAATAAAGCAGCACGACCAGTCATAACCATCTAAGCCAGATCATATCAATTGGATTGGGTTCAATCGGTCGACACTCAATTTGCAGCTTTTCATGAAGACATGAATCTATGTGTGTGCATACACATGTATTAAAATTTTGCTAAAATTATGTGCATAGATATGTCAGTATACAAATAATATCTATTTATGGCCTGTCAAAATTAAAACAAGTTTTTCAGCTACCTTCTGTTCTTTTGGGATGCATTACTTTTTCTTCTTCTTTGCGAATTCAGTAATCTTCAGCATGCCATCGGTTTTCGAATTTTATACTTTCGTTGGAATTCTTAATCAATCTTGTCGAATGAGGTAAGTTGCTGTGCTCCTAGGTTTTAATGAGCACCCCCTTCCATTACTTCTTATCAACGTTCGAAATGTATACAAGTTAGTACCCAATTGTTCTGCTGGTATTCGTTTCATTGGTTTTAAATACATATTTCACAAGAAACTCGTTTAGATTAATGAAATAACTCTGCATTTCTCTAAGCCACAAAAAAATAAAATAAAGATGCAGAACACCTTTTACAAACAAGTAACGCAGCGTTTAAATCTGCCCATATCTCCCGCTAGATGCGATTTTAATGGATTCTCGTATAAAAGTTGCACGAACTTTCGAAATCATTATCAGTTCCATATTTGGAGTTAACCACCTTGGAGGTCCAGCTAAAAATGGTAAGTGCAAAGGACACGAAAAAACCATTGGAATGAATATTCAGTCAAAAATTTCGTATGATTTTTATTCACAGCACATCTTGGCTTTTGTCACAATTATTGCCCTCCTGGGCTCAAACGTTAACGCTGAAGTTAGCAACGCTTATTTGCCACCCAAAGCCTCGTCTTCCAATTCGTATAACACCTACGCGGCGCCATCTGTGTCCCACGCCAGCTTCGCACCAACGTCATCCGCTGGTTTTTCGGGCGGTTTCGGCGGTAGTGGCGCTGCATCCAGCGGTCATGCTTCCTACGCCGCATCCCCTTCGGCCTGGAGGGATGGCGCTCATGTTGCCGCTGCCTCGTATTCAGCTCCCGTGTACTCAGCTCCAGCTCC
>NW_023458556.1:61109008-61134139 GCF_013731165.1 Rhagoletis pomonella
AGAAAACACTCGAATTTATAGGACCATGTAAAAAAATTAAATTTTTTTATATACCTACGAACATTTTCATGGCCAATGTTATAATGTAGATTAACTATAAAAAGCCTTTAATTGAAATAGCCTATATAGAATATAGGTGCTAAGAAACATAAAAACTCGATAATCGTACACTGAATACATGAGCTTTACCGATGGTCTTATTTCTACCTACGAAATCTCTGCCAGGGGTGCATAATCTTCTTTATGATCTTGCAACTACAACATTGGAAATTTGGAAGCATATATCGTCGTTTAAAGTACAAAACCGTGCATCAACAAAATGCAAAACCGCGTATGTGAGGTTGCATAAATTATTTTCTAGAGAGCAAAAGCACTCATATTTCAAAATGGTTCTCTTTTTTATAAAGCAATCGCATTTCTGGCTAGTATATTTCAGAACGAATGGATAAAGATTGAGCCAAGAGCTTGTATGAGTAAATCCAATTTTTGGCAGCAAATGTCAGTTACGCGGTTTTGCAGAATGACGATACGCGGTTTTGTACTTTAAACGACGATTTGTATATACATAGTAAAATAGACATGTTTTTTTGACAAGTTGGCAACCCTAATCGGAAGTATTTTCAAACTTATTCTTTCATAAAACTTATTCGTTTGATACTCATATTTAAATATATCATTAAACATATCTTGTGTATAAGTTAATAACTAAATTCGACCTTTCAAACAGGTGGCAACCCTTTTAAAAAGTATTTCAATTTAAAACCTTCTTGAATCTCATTCCTCTGACGTTGGGATGCATATTTGAATTAAGTGATGATTTAAATTGAATTTGACATTTCAAATACGAGGCCGCCCTCCTAAATAAAGTTTTAAAATAAAGCCGTTTCAAACTCATTTTGGTTAATATATACCTTTTTGTAATTAACTTAACTCATTAAATAATGTGAACTTAACTTTTTAAACCAGTGGTGAAAAGGTCAAATACCTCGGAGATAATCTAAGTTACGTTTTCTCAAATAGCTTTTAAAATTTATCTGCCCTTCAAAAATATTTTCCAAAACAAAATCTGTATTTAAAACCTACTTGCGAAAACGGTCCTAAATGTTCAAATTAAAGATTTATTTCCACTCTTTCGTTTGGCACACATATTTTAATATTTCATATAGCTTGTGCATAACTTAATCAAATTCTACTTTTCAAACCGATGGCAATCCTCTTCCAAATAGTTTCAAACTAAAACCTTCTTAAACATCTTTCGTCTAAAAACCCATATTTTTATTTTAAATATGTAGCCTACCTTAATAAACATTATTTTATTTCGACAGCCATATTTTAATACAAAATGCATTATGTGACATAATTTATGTCTGACACATTTTGAAGAAAGAAAGACTACCAAAAAGTTAGAAAACTCATCCATTTCATTAACCTTATTAAAATTGAAGATTGTGTAATTTTTTTTTACTTTCAAAGGTAATACATAATTCGCGGCTATGTTAAGTTAGGTTGACTGCTACTCTGTTTACCAGATGTATAGGGTCACAATTTAGCCATAAGGTTCATTGTGATATCACTAGCGTGACCTGATGTGCACAACATCTACTTTTCCATGTTAAGGATCCATTCATTTTCCCGTACACAGAGAAGACGGCCGTGAATAATCAAAGATTTTTAGTTATGGAAATGGAGAATAAGATAAAGATGATGAAAATTAAAGGAGAGAGTGAAATAACTCTTAGCAGACGACGTAAATATTAACGTCAGGCAATAACTGTTACCAAGCAACTTAAAAAATTAACGTTGGCTTATAACTCTTATCGGCGAAACAAAAAATATTTAGCTCAACCTTAAAGAAACTAGTGGGCCAGGAGGGCCTGTCGATGGCTTTTCGGTCGAACATAGGGTCAAAATTCCAAACTAATAAAATTTCTATACCGAACTATATTGCGTTTGGTGGCCAAAACGCTGGCAAAAAACTGACGTTTCACGTCTGAACAAGGAGCAATAAGAAGGTTTCGTACCGCGGCCTAAGAGTCGATCCTAGGCTGGACCCCACTTCAAGCATCAGCATCTTTGCAAAAAGGAATTTGCAAATGCAAAATTCTGACAGTACTTTTAAAAACATGGTTTACCTGAACTAGATCCCAGATATGTACAGTGGTACACAGACGGATCAAAAATGGTGGGCAGAACAGGAGCGGGTGTCTTCGGACCAGGTAGCAAACTTCCTATTGCAATGGGTACTTGGTCCACGGTTTTTCAGGCTGAGATATCTACTACCAATCTCAATTTCTGCAAAACTGAACCGTGAAAAGGGTTTTAAAGGCGCGTTTATAGTTATATTTTCAGATTGCTAGGCGGCCATAAAGGCCCTTTCCAATAGGACGATCACTTCCAGGCACATCAAGGGGTGATTTGGCACTATTCAACTCTTGTCGCCAAATAACATGGTATTACTGCTGGGTACCAGGACACTGCAGGATCGTGGGTAACGAGGCCGCCAACGATTTGGCAAGGGATGGCTCATCTTCCGTACTTGTGGGACCGGAACCGCTTTGCGGACTCAGAACGCAGTAAATCTTGGGGAGAGGTAGACTTTTAGTTATCATTTCACTAGGAAAGACATACATCTTCTGAACAGAGTCGATATCAATTTGCTTGTGGGCTATCTGACGGGCCATAATCATCTGCGCTCTCACATACACCGGATTGGTATTTCCACAGACAGGGATTACCGTCATTGCCTTGAAGACGAGGAGACGTCAGAGCACATTATGTGTGCATGTGTAAGACTGCAAAGCTTGTTATTTAGCTTAGAGTCATCGCTTAAAGTTGAGATGCAGCCGGGGTCGAGCTTTTACACTGTACCTTTCGCTCACAAAGAGAACTATTTTCGAAAACTTATTACAGTGGTATCTGGCTGGAGTGAACACCCGATGCTACGAACACCTCGAAAGAGTGACCATGAAAATTTTTCTATTGAGTACTCTATAGAGTGAACAATTTTGAGTCTTTGTAGAGTGAACAAAATTTAGAACCAATTCATTCCAAACTTAAAACTGTAACGAAAACTTAATAACAAAAACGATAATCCCTTCGCCAGGCCGATCCCGTAAATCCCCGTATAAAAGGTTCTCAACTCGGAGATTCGGCAACTAGTGAAGTGGGAAGACCATCTGAAGACTTGTAACTTTGCCTCTGGTGTGAGCACACTTTGGTCAACCGTGAGGTCACTGTCCGACGAAGCATGACGACAAAGTTGAAATATTTTTTGGCGACCACGCTTCGTCCGACCCGGAGCGATGCGCGAGCTATTTTAGCCGACAGTTCATACTGCATCTTCCGGCGGACAAAGCCAAACGTAGAGTGACCAGAAGGCTGCACAAACTGCCAACACCAAGTGGGGAGAGTGGTTCCACTGCTTAAACCGGGGAAACCCTCCAACAAAGGAGAGTCTTCTCGCCCGATAGCTCTCCTTTCCCCGTTTGCGAAGACACTAGAGACCTTCTACTCCCGCACTACACAAATAACTCAACCCCAGCGAAGCATCAACATGGGTTCCATAAAGTGCACAGCACAACAACAACAATTGACGCCATAAACAGCCAGATAACTCGTGGCCTTAACCGAAACCTCCCATGTGAGAGAACTATTGAAGTAACGCTACCAGAAGACAAACGGTCGGCGGCGAATTACCTGAGTGGTCGAAACTCGTCAGTGATATTTAGAGACAAATCGAGCAAACCTTGGAAAATAAAACAGGGAGTTCAACAGAGTGGTGTCCTTTCCCACTACTGTTCAACTTTTACATTTCTAAGCTCCCTCAACCACCAGAGGTAGTCTCGATTGTCTCTTATGCTGACGATTGCTCAATAATGGTTATCTCGCCGAGCTTTCTCGCTTCGTCACTGCACGGAGCCTAACCCTCTCCCCTATAAAATCCTCAGCAACGCTTTTCACCACTTGGACGAAGGAGGTCAGACTGCAACTGGGTATTCTCGTCGATGACGAACCAATTCCGACGTTGAATAACCCGAAGGTCCTCAGAGTAACCTTCGAAGGTCTGCTCTCCTTCTCGGCGCATACAACCGCAATTGTCAATAAAGTACAAACCCCCAACAAAGTCCTCAAGTCGCTAGCCGGCAAACAAAGAAACGTTGTTAGCAACGTTCAATGCAATAGGCCGGCCGGTTCTCAACTATGCAGCGCCTGTGTGGTTACCGGGGACTAGTAGGACGCAGTGGATAAGCTGCAGACCTGCCAAAACACTGCACTCAGAAAGCGACAGGATTCCTTCTGATGTTGCCGCAACATCACCTGCGCGACGAGGCACATATGCTCCCGATTAAGGAGCATAATACAATGCTCTGCAAGCAATTCCTAGTAGGGTGTTATCATGTTAGCCCCCAAAAAGACATCTGATTGCGGAAGAACCCTCGCCACGGCACGTCAGAAGGCATCTATATGAACTGACGGACGAAGTCCGGGGTTCATAAAACTATCTCTGAACCCAACAACTTACCGACAGGCCTTGAACGAAATTCAAAGAGAGCCAGTCCCGAGTTATATAGACTATCGACCTGTGAATGCCGTTCTGGGCACGCAACCACCTGACGTGGACGACACAGAGCTTCGTCTGCCTCGGGAGAATCGGACCACATAGCCCAACTTCGATCGGGCTACTGTAGCAGGTTGAACTCATACCTGAACAGAATAAATGCAGATGGGCCAAATGAATTCCCGTCATTCGGAGAGACGCTCCATGACACGCAGCATCTCTTCGCATGCCCACTGAACCCCACCCGGATAATGTGTCTGGCCTTATGGACAGACCCCATCGAGGCTTCACGATTCCTGGGCCTACCGCTATAGCGTTTACGACAACGATACAACAACAACAGGAAACATGTGTTGGCATTAAAAGACGCACTGTGCAATAAAATTGATTGTAAAGATCAAAAAACTCAATCTGGATATAGTGAAGAATCTGTTTTCTATGAACTGGTCTTGCATTAATTAGTTCACTCGACCCAGATAGCACTGTATCAAGATTTTTGCCTAGTATCATTTTGGCTGGAGTGGAGTTTGTCGCAAGAAGGACGCATCAGGAGCTTTGCTGGGGTTAGAGAGACATTCTCCGTACCCATTTTGTTTTGGACGTGCTTTTGGCCAGCATTCGTCAGCACACCGCAATGTTTTTTTTTCCAATTTTTAATTTATGGAGCCAAATGATATTTAGAAATCCATAATAAAACTCTGTTCACGAAAAGTATCCAGTTATGCCAAGAATTTTAGATAGATTTAATTTTTTTTCGATTTGCAATACAAAAATCACTTTGTTATCTTATTCATGTCATTATGCCATTATGTATGTACAAGTATGTATATTCAAAATTAAGATTTTTGTTCACATTAAATTATCAAACTATTATTAACTTGGTTCGCAATTATTTCTTGTGCATAATCATACATTTCTCAACGAAGCGTTCAATCTAAGCACCAAGTTACAGTATCTAACGCATTTTTATGCATTTTTTATGAAATACTAGTTGGCAATAAGCATACATATGTATGTACGTTTGTATGTTTCTTCCTATGCTGCATACCACTAACCATTTTAGCACTAATTTCTACACGAAATCTCCAGTAGTAGATAGTCAATCTCTGTATTTTGTTTGAGAGGCGTGTTGCGTTTTTTCGTACCCGTCCTTTGTGGTTTGTGGTGAATTAAGAACTGCTGCCGCAACAAAGGTAAACACACCAATTTATACTTGGAAGAAGCTTCAAAATGTTTTTTTTTTATACTTTTTTTCGCGCGCCTATTTTCCAAAACAAACTTAAAGCTGTGCCATAAAACCATAACACAACAGCACAAACAATGTAAGATAAACATACCAAGTAACAACATTTATTTATTTCTTATATTTTTTGCAAACTTTTTTTTTACTACATTTTGGACGATGCTGAGCTAATCGGTTTTAGGTTGTCAGTTTGAGTTGCTGTCATAGAGCTTGTTCTTATTGTTATTGCTGTTGTTAATATGCGCGAGAACAGAAGTGTTGATACTTGCCGATCCTCAAGCTCTCACACCCCTCCCAACTCGACTCCCAAGGGTGGCTGCAAAATAAATGCGATCATCAGTGCTGGTGGATAAGAAACCAAACGACTGACCGTCGCGCCGCCTGATGGGCTGATTGATTGACTGGTTATACCCAAAGCTCGACGCTCAGCGCATGTTGATTATTTATGTATGTATTTGCAGCAGCTGATATTAGCTAGGTACATACATGCATACTTACATCTACAATTGCTGCACAGCTTCTTCTTCAATTGAATTCGAAATTTGCATAGATCACAGGTGTCGCGAGAAATATCATAATCGAGTTTACATATGTACGTACATAAATATGTATGATCGCCACTAAGACAGCTAGCAATATGAGTTTTTTTTTTTACATATGATCTTCAATCAATTAAATTTGCGAATATTCTTTTTATTTATACCCGAGCGCACTTGTGCACAAGGGTATATTAACTTTGTTCACATAACGGTTGTTTTTAACAGCCAAAACGAATCGAGATAGATATAGACAAATGTATACTTAAATGCTCAGAATTAATAGAGAAGTCGATTAAGCGCTGTCTGTGTCCGTCCGTCTATACGTCCGTGTACTGCAAAACCCGAGATATCGAAATTTGGTATGTAGGTTTTCCTTTATCCAAGGTAGGTTGGTATTGAAAATGGGCGGAACCGGACTGTAAGCACGCCCACTTCCCATATAACGGTACTTTCGAAAAATTAAAGAACTGCGATATTTGGTAAAAAATAATATTAATATGAAATTTTTGGAAAATGGGCGTGAACCCGCCCACTTATGATGAAATGTTGTATCTCACTAGCCGCTTCACCAATCGTTGCCGAACTCAGTACGAGCCTTGCCTAGGGTCTAGCTAAGAAACCTGTTGAAAATCTTTGAAGTCTGGCAATAACCGCCCCCACTTCCCATATAACGGTAATTTACAGAAACACGAAAACTGCGGTAAATCAGTAAATCGGTAATCGATGTCTGCAATTACTACTTCGCATAATATTAGATCATTATAAATATTTGGACAACGGGCGGGGTGCCGCCCACTTATGACCACAAATGTGTTTCTCGGTAACCGATTTATCAATTTCAACCAAATTCGGTGCACTTAATAACCTTGGTTCAAGAAAGGAATTCGTTGAAAATTATCAAATCGGAGTAAAATTACCCCGTTTTCCGTATAACGTAAATTTCAGATATATGAAAACTGCAATATTTCAAGAATATCCTAACAATAAATATATAAGACTGATATATTATTTTAGGAATTGGCTGCAGCCCCGCCCACTTTATGACTACTAAGGAATATCTCAGTAACAGATTGTCCACATTGGGCGGTTTAGCGCACATTTGGCGATTTTTTTTTTTGGATATTTGCGCGTGAAAATTTTCAAGTCAATATTTTGTGAGCTATAATGTAAATGCGTCGAAACACGGGATAAGTAAGTTATGGAGCTAGAGCTTTAATTTTGATGTGGCAACACTTTTTATTGTTATTGATTGTAGCTCATCGAACATTTGCCTATATTAAACCACCGTTTGTGACAACTCCCGCTGAATGTGAAATTTGCAATCTCATTTGTGGGAACAGCTGATTTCGCTCTATTATAGATTTTATTTTATTTTTAGCGCCGAGGGCTTATAAGCGGATTTTGCGATTAATCAATTAATATGAGTTATAATAAATTTTTTAATTGCGCAGTCCTATTTGGAAATGTGTTAATACAAATATTTTTCAAAAGTGTGAATATATTTTTAAAGAAAATTGTTTGTACATCACTATCATACAAGTGATTTGTGTTTTTTATTATTACCCTGATGGCATTATATCCGTTTTTTTGGTTTTAAAAACTAATTTATAACAAGATCTCATTTTTTAAATAAATTATTTTCAAAAATGGCTTTTTCTTTCAGAAATGGCTTTGTTCTTTTTAAACAATCTGGACACCATGCTCGGTAACTTTTTTATCGATTTCTACCAAGCTATGCTCAATTATACCATTAAGTCTAATAATAATAATAGATTGGCGCTTACACATATGTTAGTGTTTGGCCGAGCTTCTCCTCCACCATTAAGTCTAACTCAGCATATTATCGAAAACGTTTGAAATAGCGAAAAACACTTCTGCTTATCATGCAAATGTAGTTTAGAGAAAGTTGAAACAACGATATTTGATTCCTGCACCGGGTATAAAAAGTACGGTTTCGCCCGAACTTATACTTCTTTACTTGTTAATGTCGGTTTTATTAGATTTTCTTTTTAGCTGTCAACTTTTCATGTTCAGTGATATTTTTTGTTGTATCCAAAATGCATTAAATAACCACACCTTAAAAGAAAAAAAAAGAAAAAAAATAGTAGGCAAAATAACAACAACAGGGAAATACCTTGCATTAAGTTGAACAATAAAGTAAATTTAAGCCGGTATTCCGCCGTTAATAATTACTCACTTAAAACATGACACAGAAATAGCAGCTAATAAATGAACAGCGTTTTATTAAAGAGTACGGGGGAGTGGGAAATTATTTTGACTTCCATTCACCTAGTAGTGGCCCGAAGTGATTCTTGTGCATACGGTTCGAATCGTAGCTAACTACGTCCGGATATTTACAACCACGTATCCTATGGGTAGCGACGAAACTCCCGTTTGGGAGCGACCTAAAATGAGAAGGCGTTAAAATTCGCGTGCGATGGGTTTGGGTCTCGCCACGTTAAAACCCCGCCCAATGAAAAATACAAACATGCCTGGGATGAGACCCCCCTCTTTTGATGACGACCATGGCAAACGCATAAAGGACTATGATTTGAATACCCGAACCCTTAATGAGGAAGGTGCCTCGGCCCGGCTGGTTGATCCTCGTAATGACAAGAGCTGACATCACCATCATCGCCATCCAATAAAGGTGATGGACGGGATAAGGCAAGGTAAAGGAGCGCAAATTCGGTGTTAGATTTGTGGTGGGAGAGAGACTCCGTGGAAGTACGTTCAGCCACCCATCCGCATCAAAGTGAGATTCTTCAACATCTCGCTCATCTCCGCCCATTCCGAGGGCCAAACATCGACTCTGAGCACTCTCTTGTTGCAGCCAAGATACGCACCCGCCTATGTGCAGCAAAAAATGTGCGCCCAACAACGCAAGGAAACCTTAACGTCGAAAAGCTGTAATGACGACAGACCGCCAATTCATTCGCCCCTTGATCCTTACAGCTGCTTTCTGCGAGCACTCTTTAATAAACCGACATACGTGAGCAGTGGAACCACAGTTCCTGCTAAACAAGTATAGCCGCCGAAGAAGTAGTCGCATTTCTGCGAGCCAGAAAGAACCACGAAGCCGCATTTGCCGCATTAAGAAGAGAGAGGCCGAAATACGTGAATGCGAAGCGCTTGTGATCCTTGCCGACAAGAAATACGCCCGAAAATTTTATCACAGAGTTAGGTGACTTATGGAATTTGGTATCCTTGCGGAACTAATACGGCTGACCAAAATTACGTTGACAAATATCACCAGCTCCGTCAGAATTGGTAAAGATTTTGCCGAGCCGTTTGATGCCAAACGAAGTTTCAGACAATGTGTGTGAATCGCTCTGGCACAACACTTTACAAGAGCGGCGTATGCCGATGACCTCGACATTCTCGATAAGAAAAAGGGCTATGTCTGTTCTGCCTTCCCGGGATTAGATAGAGAAGCAACGCGAATGGTGAACGAGCACAAAACGAAGTATTTTCTGGACTGGACTGAGTAGGCAATTAAGAAGTAAAGTCCTCTTTCGTCGTACAAAGATCACACTCTATAAGTCAATCATCATACCTGTGCTGGTGTGTGGTGCGGAGGCATGGTCAATGACAACATCCGATGAGGCGGCATTTGGAGTATTCGAAAGAAAGATTTACGGGATTTTGCGCCTTGCCGATGGTGAATACCGCAGAGGAGGAGGAAACGCGATGCTGGTAACAGATGAAGAGGAAGGCCTCCGCTGCGTTAGAAAGACCAGGTGGAGAAGGACTTGGCTTCACTTGGCATTTCGAATTGGCGTCAGTTGTTTTGGACTCGGCCAAAATCGCTTAGGCGGTTACAGCGCCAATAAAAGAAGATGAAGATGATCAGGCACACAAGAACCGTTGGTTCAGCTTTAAAATGTGTATGTATTCTTATACTTATATACATATAAAGTATTCTTATTACTTATCATTATTTCTAGCGGAACTACTTATTCTGAAATGACCTATCATGAATTGCATATTTTGGCTACGCCACTGCTTTGTCGCCTTCTCTACTTGCCATTAGTGTTCTTAATCTAGTCAATATTTTTCCTTTTTTATGTCTCTTTGGTCATAATGTTTGCATTTAAATACACTTTTAGCAATAAGCAAGACTCAATGCGGATGCAGAAAATGTGATTTCAAAATTAGAATACTGAAAAAATTCTTATATGCCAGAACATTTAGCCAATTCCATATTGAAACTTATGTGTAACCCATCAATCAGACATTCAAGAAGTGCAATAATTTTTCATAATTAGCTTAAACTGCAATTAAATGTTTCTATGAGTTGTCTAAATTAGACAACAAAGTAGTAGACTATCTGTGTGAACAGATATTAACGTTCGATATTTTATGAGTAACTAGTTGATGTGTATGAAGATAGAATTGCAATTAATTTCTTGCCGTGATTAATAGCATGCATTATAGTGCCATTTTTGTATCATTTCTAGTGTTTATGTAAATAGATATGTATGTACATATATACATACATACATATTCATATGAGTAAATACATAAATATGAGGCACAAACCGAAGCAAAGCTAATGTGTATTTTTCTTCAGAGTAATCATAAAATTTGCAAAGATCAGTTAACAGACAATGCAACACCTTATTTTATGGCTATAACCATTTCAATTTCAAATGGGATTTTTACTTTACTTCACCACAGTTTCTTGCAGTGAACTAAAATTTAGCTTTAGCTTGATCGAAAATCAAATTACGAGTATTTTACATTTAGAACTTGTAATAGGGGAATTCGCTCTTCTGTGTATTAGTTGTATGTTGTGTAATTGTAACTATATGAGCGTGTGATTTGTTGTTGCTAGCGGTACATCAAATACACATGCAACAACAACCACACGCACACACCAGTTGCACTTACGCAGGATACAGCGAATACACAGAAGCGCGAATTCCACTAATATATATGTAAATGAGGCCATCGTAGTGATGCCATCCTGTTTCCTGCTGGGTGAATTAAATGTGAAATAACACAAATTTGCTTTATTTCATTTCTCGTTGAGCAATAAGACCAACTTTTAAACTTAACAATTGAGTAATAAAGCAAAGTAGTGCACATAGGTAGTCACCCAGTTACATTTGACAAAAAGTAGTACATGAACAAGTTAAATGGACGGATTTGTAAGTCTACAATTTTGAAAGGGCCCAAAACCTGAATAACTTTATTTTAAAATGAAAATACCGAAGTTTTGGAAATGACTAATTTCGTATAAAATAAAAAAAATCTTAAAAAAACTGTTGGGGCCTAGATCAAGTTGTTTGGGCTGAACACATAGCAGACGGCCCCAACTATCCCTAATTTATAAATATTATTACTGTTATTATTTCATAATTTGATCATAAATTCATTTTAGATATGTTCCCTCGTTTATAATAAATCAACTTTTGTTAAACAAATATATGGTATTACTCGACTGAAACTGACAGTTGATTTGACAGATGTGAACTGAAAAATATTGAATGTGATACAGAGATCCCACTGATCTCTTAAACCATAGTACATTTAATTCTTGGGAAATTCTCCTTACTTCTAGAGAAACTGGCAGCCCCTTCGACAGTTGTAGTTAGGCGAAACTATTATATTAGATGAAAAATGTAGCTCAAAATTACTGTACTAGTACGGAAGGTGACAGACAAACTGAGTCCTTCATCCCGGATATATAAACAAGAAGAAGCGAAGCACCTTACTAGGAACAAAGAAAGAATTATTACAGTTCTTCTTATTGGCCAGGTAATGAATCACTTGTCTGACATAGCAATTGCTACCTCTGACCGGTGTAGATTACATAGATCACGAAGAACATGAAACAGCAGCTCGTATTATGTCTCACTGTAAAGCCCTCACTAAGACCAGCCCTCGTTTCCTAAGATCACCGTGCCTAGAAGCACATGGCCTAAATGGCATTCAGACAAATGACCTTGTGAGGTTCCAAATAGTGTTTGTTAAAATGCATCATTCTCGGTAGCTGTAACTGGGTGAACTGCTCTCTACTCTAAATCAAATCTAATCGAATAACACTACGGCCATTGGGAATTCCACGTAGTTTAATGTACACAATTGTGGGAAATTAATCGTACTAATAAAAGAGAATGAATTCGTTGCGTCTTATTAAAAAGCGACTCCAAGCTCATCAAAAGAATAGTCTCCAGCTGTGTAGCACTCATTTGCCCGCAGTATTTATTCCAGCGCAACCACACCTACATTCGTTAAATGACCATACCATTTATGTATGTATGTACAGTAGCGGCCACCAAAATCCAGACACTGATTAACCGCGAGAATACTTCTCTGTATTTGTATAAGAACATTAGTCAATCCTTAAACAAATCCCAAAAAATCAGTTCTGCAGATTTTCATAAAGTTGTTAACGTTTTTTTATATTACAGGCATGCTTGGCTGAGCATTAAAAGTATTTTCGTATTGTTACTCCTTTCCATAAATCTTATGGCACCATTCGTAAAAAATTTAATAGAGATTAAAAAGCTTTATTCATATATTTATCTTCCATAAAAAGCTGGCACCAAACAAGAGGTGTTAAAGAATGCAGTGTTCGTGACTTGAAATCGTTGCAGTCACATTCACTGACTAACACTTTTTAACTGCAGCCAATCAATCACATGTTTGACTAAAGACTGCAAAGTTGAAGTCATTAGTCTTTTCTGTTATTCATGACTAATTAGTCATTTTTGTAGTCTGAGGTGAATAATGAAAATCTAAAGCAATTAAAACTCCAGTAGTACATAAAATATTTAGAAAATGTCAATGAATTCCAGTAACTTGCTATGAAATAAATTTGTATTTATAATAGGTACATAATCTGAACATATTATGTAAATGAAAAAATAACAAAGGGCAAATCTCGCCTTCTTGCTAGTATTTAGAATGCTTTTCACTCAAAATATTACGCTTACGCCGCCTTCCGCTCTTACGTAAGGTAAAAGTAGGATCCACCACGGAATCGTTGAAGGAAAAATCATTTATCATGGAAGAAATTTTTCATATACTTAAGTATTTTCTTTTTGTAAATGAAGAACGGTTTAAATGCAAACTAGTCATTTCCGCTTGAATATTTTATTGAAAATGAAAACATTTTAACATATGTAAGTCAATTCAATACATACAAAATATAATTTACTACTTATGTATGCGTAAATCATATTGCTACAGTTGGGATGTATGTAGATCAGTATAAAATCTAACAAACTCTACCTTAGCCCAAATGTAATTTGAACATTCTGAACGAAAGACCTACAACACCAACTTTTCTTGCACAGAAAGTGAAAAATTGTTCCAGAAATGGACAGTTCACCCTAACAATAAACGATCTTGAAGTTGAAATGATCAAGCCTTTTTCTGGCTTAGAATTAAAAGTCAGGGTTTTCAGTGAAACGATTTCTCATCTCAACATGCGGACGTCCTTCTCATTCCTACCATTAGGTTTTTTTTAGAGTTTTGTTCACATTTTTTTGACATTACCTTTGGTTTTCATGCAGAAATAAACCAAAACCGGAACGCGTCCTCGGTCTCTGAAAAAACATCAAAGTACTGCAAAAGAATGCAATCCAATGGCTGAAATCAAGTGACTAACAAGAAATGACTAAAAAATTGATTTATGAATCATAAATCAAAAAATAATAATAAAGACTGATTTTTTTAGTCTTAGTCAGGACTAACAAACAATGATTGCATTCACTCGGGACTTCAATCAAATGAAAAATTTAGTTAAAAATGATTGCATTTATAATTTGAAAACAAAATCGGTCCCCTTTACAAATACTACCAGTATTTAACTAAGAGTTTTGGGTGTAATGAGAAGGAGTAGATAACAAAACAAAAATACTTTACAGGCGCTGCGAATAACGCCAGAAATTTGCAAGAAGGTATGTAATATGAAAAAATGTCAACAACTTTATGAAAATCTGCAGAATTTTCATAAATTTGCGCTAAGTTTGCAGAACCGATTTTTTAAGGTTTGTTTAAGGATTGACTAATAGATGCTGCCGGAAAGAAAGTCGCACTAATTTTTTTATTTTTTCAATTGGATTTTTAATTTATTGAATGTTTGATTATACTTTTTCACATCGCCTACTATAATATTAAAAAAATATATACTCATTTAGCAGTAAATTCGAATTTTCAAACAGGCGGCAGTCCTTCTCAAAAACTCTATAATTTTTTTGTTTATTTTTATCTTTTTAAACCATCCAAGCATTATAGCGAACAAATCAAAATCATCGGTCAAGCCGATTTCGAGTTTTAGCAAGACTAACGGACAGAAATTCATTTTTATATTTTTAGGGCTTTTATTCGTTGAAGGTATTGGTAATTTTTTAAAATAAAGAAATGCTTTGCCCAAAAAAACTTGTGAAATTATAAAATATTTAATAAAAAAAAAACATGTAAAATTTAATGAAAACCTCGAGAATTCACGGAAATTTTGTACAAAGTTTGCAGCTCTTATTTTTGGAGTTTTCACGCGTTTAATCAGTGGCCGGACTTTGGTGGCCGCTACTGTAAGTTGTTTTTATAATTAAAAGCAAACTCTATTGTATTCTCACATAGAAGTATACATTGAACTCAGATTATTCACTCTAAAACTAATACTATAAACGTATGCTATGAATTTGTTTATATATAAGCTCCAATTTTTGGCCATTGTTAGCAAATAAAATATTTTTTCGTGCGATAAGCAAAAAAAGCGGGTTTAACGCACTGCCCCATCACTTACCCATAAATACGAGTATTTTCTTATTTCCAAATTATTGATTTCTTTGGGTGGGAAATTTAACGCTTCATCTGCTTATTTTAACAAAAATATTATAATGATTCTGATTTATGGATTTCAGCGGCCACCAATGATGTTTAACTATTTCGTTGGCTATAATTTATGTATTAAGATATGATGGGATAAACCAAGAGGTTATTAGATGGCAGAATGCTTGGGTGTGTCAGTACGCGCAAAAAAGTGAATGACGCAATAAGATCAAGTTCTAAGTTTCTATATTTAGTTTTAATTATTGTTAGCAATTTTGTAGTCTAAAATGAGAATAATGAATGTTTAAAAATTGGCCATTCGCAAAAGCAAAAGAAAGTAAATTATTGGAATCAAGGCCGTATTTAGGGGGCGTAGGATTTTAACGCACTCAAAACATGAAAAAAGTCAAAAAAAGCACATATTTTTTAATGTTGTTATGTATTTCCTTTATATATGTACACTGTGCATATCCAATTAAAGATATAAAAAAATACATGTTCTTCTTCTTATTTGGCACTACAACCGTTTGTTGGTTTGGGTCGAGACCAAAATGCTTCTCCAATTGCTTCTCTCCTGTGCAAATTTGCGCCAGTTGGATATCCCGAGCGCAGACAGGTCCTTCTGCACTTGGTTCTTCCATTGCGTTCGTGGGCGCTGTTTCTTTTGTTGTCCACCCATGGGTGCGGAGTCGAAGGATCTTTTCACCGAAGCGTCGTCTCATCCATGCGTACAACACAAGCCAGCGCAGTCGCTGTATTTTTATGCACTTAATTATGTCCATGTCGTAAAAAAAGCTCACACAGTTCGTCATTCCATCTTCTCCGATACCCGTCGTCCACGAAAACAGGGCCGTAGATCTTGCGAAGAATAGTTCTCTGGAAAGCCCCCAAAGCCTTCTCATCTTTGTTCGACATCGTCCAAGTTTCTGCGCCATATAAAAGGACGAGCATGATGAGAGATTTGTAAAGCGTGATTTTCGTTCGTCGAGAGAGGGCTCTGCTTTTCAATTGCCCACCGAGCCCAAAGTAGCACCTGTTGGCAAGAGTTATTCTTCGCTTGATCTCCAGGCTGACGTTGTTGGCGGTGTTTATGCGGGATCCTAGGTAGACAAAGTCCTTCACTACTTCAAAATTATATCTGCCAACAGTGACGTGTCGTTCACCGCTAGACCAACCTCTTTAGCTTCTTTTTCTAAACTGGAAAATGCTGCGGTTACGTCCCTTTTTTTCAGACCTACGATATCGATATCATCTGCATACGCCAGCAGCATCGCTCTTTTGCCATATACGGTGCCGCTCAGATTGGCAGCTTGGCAGCCATACATACAGTGTTCAAAAAATTATAGCCGAACCGCTTTTTGCCAAGTTTTAACGTATTGTTTTTGTTGTTATTGAACTTTTGTTATTTTTTTTTATACAAAAATATAGTTCATCCTTTAACAAAACCCGTGTAAATCCAAATTTGTACAAGTTTCGAACGTTTTAAAAATTCTAAAAAATCAATCGACATTTTTAGCCATTTGAAACGTCTACTTTATTCTACTAGAATCCAATGGGCTACAAAACTGCATACTCAGAATTTAATTATAAACCTCGAAATTTTAATGAAAATTTTTTTATTTTTTTTTTAATTGCATATATTTGCATATTTTGCATATATTTGCAAAATTAAAATAACCAACTTCTATCTAGCTTTTTTGGGGGTATTCGATAACTAACTAACTTTTACCTAGCTATGAAAAGCTAACTTTAAGTTAGTTGTAAAGTCGTGCAAGAGTCATGCAGACTCTTTTTTTTCTGAACTTCGCACATTCTTTTTCGTATTCAGGACAATTAAAAGGAAGATCGAAATTTTACATTATCATTTTGGAGTTATGCCTGCCGGTGTTCGAATATCGGACCACCTACACACGGTACTCTGGAAACAATTTCAACCCTTACCGATTCCTGTTGCTACTATTTCGGGGGACCTCACTGAATATTTTCCAAAAAAAAAGAGCAAAATTCCTCGGGCGCTTTTTTTCTATGGTAACTTTTACTAATGCAATTATTACACAGGCCAACAAAAATTGGAAAAAATTGGTTTCCTAAAATGTTAAAGCTGTTTTTGATAGACTTTTTGTGCTGATTACGAATCTGTAAGTACAAATTTTCCATCAGTTTTAGATTTTGAGAAAAACATGGTCAAAGTATCAAACAATCGCGTTTTTCGCAATATTTGAGAAGCCCTAGCAAAAAAAAACAAAGGGGGATAGAACCTTCCACTTGGGCTTAAATCTAAAGCTAGAACTCTCGGCTACTATCCCTTTAAAAATACCATTCGTGCACCTTGACTTGATGGTCACTTAAAGTCATTTGTTGAATAGCAAAAAACTGAGATTGGCGAAGATTATTGTACACTGAACAGAAGATGGTTATGATTTGAGAAACTATAATTTCATTTTTACAATTTTTATTGGCACACGCGAAATTCATTCTAAAATTGTTATATACGTGAAGAAAGTTATATATATGTGCCTAAGGAATACTCTGTAAAAGTCTTCCACGCCAATATTTAATTACTTTTAAATAATATGACTTTTAAATTAAGGTGCACGATTACACTTTTTAGCTAACTGTGTATGGTACTACGGAGCGTATACGTTACTACACAAACAGGGGTAAATGAGAGAGAGAGAGAGAGAGAGAGAGAGTGGTTATCATGATAAAAATATAGTAAGGTATAACCGCTGAGAGTCACTTTTAAAATTCTTGACGTTTCCAAACAATTTAATTTTTAAATTTACTCACAAACTCACACACACATTTTCATTTTCAATCTCAAGCAACAACAATTTCGAACAATTTCAATTTTTCATTTTCACTTATATATGATTTTAAAATGTTGGCAAACTTCAAAAAAAAATCATGGCCGACAAATTGAGAGAACGGTTCTACCTTGCTATGTTTTTATCATAGTGGTTATTATTAACCGACTTCCAAAAAAGGAGGAGGTTATCAGTTCGTCGGAATATTTTTTTTTTATATATGTTACCGCATAACTTTGGACCACGTTAACTGATTTCGATAATTCTTTTTGCATCGAAAAGGTAGTGTCTCAGAGGTGGTCCCATACTAATCTGGTTAAGATCCGATAAGTGGATCATGAGATATATATATATATATATATATATATATATATATTTTTTTTTTTAATGAGAGTTGAAGTCGGCTTTTTTTTTGCTAAAAATTACTTGTTATTTTTAAAGTATATATTTTTTATACCCGAGCGCACTTGTGCACAAGGGTATATTAACTTTGTTCGCATAACGGTTGTTTGTTACAGCCAAAACGAATCGAGATAGATATGGACAAATGTATACATAAAGTTCTGAACACATTGAAAACGACGAACTTCGGGCCAAACGCTTTGTCGATGACGACATGATTTTTTGAACGCGGCAGCGACATCATGAATTTGTATGAGTTTGACATAAAATAAGAGGAAGAATCTTATCTGTCGCTGGAAAAATAGAAATAGATCTAATCTGGCCACAACCACAGTCGTCGCGCAGCCGGGTCGTCGCCAAAATAATTATCTGCATAAGAGTATGTGTTAAAATAATTTGACAGCTGTGATCCGTAGCTCGTCGTTTTCATTGTGTTCGGGCTATAAATGATCAGATCGCCAATATAGTTGTAGTAACCACAATTACTAATTTACAAGTGTAGCATTCTCTACCGGCTTCCACCAGACAAGGGTTCCGTGAAACAAGATAAGGAGAGCAGGTGAGGGAGAACACCACTACTCCGCCGCGACAGTTCTGTCACAAAGTAAGCTGTAGATAAGCCTTATTTGTTTGGTTTCAATCCCCAGATTATGAATAGACTTGACTATTGCCTCTGGAGTGACATTGTTGGAGACCCCTCGATAACACAGGTCTGCAAAAAAATGGGTTCGGAATGTTCTATAAAAGTGTAGTGTCATTTCCGAAGTAATTTTTTGCGTAGAATCCGAATCCGGGGTTTAAATTGCTCTATCACGTCAGGACTTTGAGATATTCTAACCTAAAAGTGCAAAAAACGCTGTTTTTGCCCATTTTTGAGGTTATGTAGCTACGAAGATTTTGCTCTTCATAAAAAAGTAGACGTGGTATTTTAAAGCATAAGTCTTCCTCTTTTAAATGCCGTTGAGTTTGCTCAAATATCTTAATTTTTCACTGAGATTACGCATTTTGAAGTCTCCATGTTTGTGAATTTTTCGATATTCGAAAATCCATTGAGATAACATGAGACGTGATACGGTCGATTACATTCACTCAACGGCATTTAAAAGAGGAAGACTTATACTTTAAAATACCACGTTTACTTTTTTATGAGGAGCAAAATCTGCGTAGCTACATAACCTCAAAAATGGGCAAAAACAGCGTTTTTGCACTTTTAGGTTAGGATATCTCAAAATCCTGACGTGATAGAGCAATTTAAACCCCGGATTCGGATTCTACGCAAAAAATTACTTCGAAAATGACCCTACACTTTCCTAGAACAAAACGTTGTTGACCTGTGTAATTATCCTGAAAAGACAACTTGTTCGCCAGTAGATATAAAGTGCCCAATGTTTATCTTCCCCAAACCGGTAGCGTTTCACTTGTACTCCCTGATATATAGAATCAATTATTTACTGGTTGTAGGGTTGTAGCTTGGAATCAGCGCTTAACACTATGCATAAGGTCCAACTTGTAGATATTGCGTGTAACACTGCCACGGTAAGAGTAAGGCGCACTGCTTTCTGTTTCAAGCAAGAAGGAAGCAGTCGACTGCCTACCAATGTAAGTACTACAGCTTAGAGAGGTAAATATGTACTCCGGCAGCCAAGCGGAAATCAGTGATCTGGCATTACTCATGGTGCGATCGAAACTGGTCGAGGGCTGCCTGACTTCACGGCTATTTCGGTACCAGGATACAGTGATATAGCAGGAATTTTGAAGATTAAGTGGATAGTTAGGGCAACCTTGAGATAATCTCTCCTAATAGTGAGGATATAGGAGTTTCTGTGCAACATATTTATTACTACTGGGCAGATGGATTTTTGTCGGTTGAACGGAGCGAAAAACCGCGATCTGTAAAGTTGCAGTCTATTTGACCAGTAGCCGACCGAAGGTGGCGGTAGCTGTTTGGAGCAAGACAAGGTGAGATAATCTTAACATTCCTTCTCAGCTGCCAGGCTTTCGCAAGCCTAAGTTACGTCTTAAATCTCTCTAAGCCCATCCCCAGATATTTTGAAAATAAAGGACATGCGCATCTACATACATACCTACATACGTACTTTAATGTCAGGCAAATACTAAATAACTAACTTACATATTCCACGGGCTTATAAATTTAACTAAGTACAATGATCATTATCATTTGTAATTAAAATAGCGCCAAGTAACTAAAATTAATGTCAAAATGAACTTATGCCTATTCTTGGTTGCGTACGTAGATATGTACATGCATAGGTACATTAGGGCGTGTCAATTTGTTTTGACTGTGCGCGAATAGTCTAAAATCAATTAGGAGTTTGACAAATTGCAAAAATAGATTTCAAAGAAAATGTGAGAATTTTTGTTGTTGCACACTCTGGTGGAAGTTCTAAGCGAAAGATAAGCGCATAAATGGATTCCGCATACCAATAAACCAACACGGCATGTTTTTGTACAAAATTTAAGCCCTTCTTTACGACACTACAGCAAAATGCTAAGAAACTTATTTTCGAAATTTAGCAAACTCCAAATTGATTTTAGACCCATGGTTTCTTCGGCAAATTTACTTAGAATTACACGTAGAATCCTTCTGTCTCATAGGCGCATAGTCGAAAAAATCTCCCATGCAAATTGATCCACACTAATATGCATATGTATATACATGTTGATGTAAGTATATTTTCCCCTTAGATAATTAAACTTGTCATGCTACTGACTGACCTCTTCTTCAACGTCAACTGCTACAAGGGCAGCAAGTGCTTGTTTTAGCGCACAAAAGTCTTATTTAATTTTTTATTACACTTTTCTATTGTTTTCGGCTTACTTAATACATTTTATTAGCATTTAAGAGTCGTACAAAAATTAAAAAGAAGCCTAAGTTTTAATTTGCAAATGTATCTAATGCTTTGTTGCTGGCGTATTTTCATTGCTAACCTTGTAAATAATTGCATTAGAAGCGTAAGAAAAATATGTATAAAACTCAATTGGCTAGAACATCTTAGGTTTAGGCTGTTGCGTTGCAAATTAATTAACTAATGTTTGGTAACCTAACTATCATGCAGATTAAAAAAATTAAGCTGAATTCAACTGATCGATTGGTAATTGTTTCAACTTTATTCTCAACGGAGATGAATCAAACGAGTCCACTGGTGGACTTTGGAAACTAAACAAATTATGGTTTGAAATATCTAATAATCCCAAATAAAAACTATTCAATAGGAAAAACAAAATCGTTTACTACCCATTAACTATGGCAAACAAAATTATAAGCAAGTGCTGTTGCTCTTAAAACAATAACGAAATTGTGTTTAAAAATTGCAGGCCTTGCTTATGTATACCAAAAGCAAATTTACTCAATCGTAGTTGTTGCAGAGTAACAACATAATAACGTGAAATATATTCATTAAAAGTAATTAAAATCCAAGTTTAAATTAAATCAGAAATAAAATGAGAAGATAAAAATCTTGAATCCAAACTACTAGAGCGGGTCGGAATTTTTATTTTCATTTCATAATTTGGTAATTGTTTTATGAGGTCAATTCCAAGCCTTTAATATTAATATTATTCTTTTATTTTAAGCGGAAGAGCCAGAGCATCGATCCCCAAGTGTAAGAAAGCACATTGGGCGGAGAATACAAATCCTTGTTACGAATTCAAGGTTTTGGAAAACGGTTTGGTTGTTATTATAAAATTAAAACGAAAACCCCGATGTCTTTCAGTAGATAATTGTGGTATTAGATTTTAAAAATATTTGCAAATAACTTTATCTGAACATGTTTACTGAACATGATTACTACCAAACGTTATTTTGAAGTCTGCTGAATGTCAGTTTTTTGATCATAACTTACGATTTTGGGTGTGTATTTGAAATTATGTTAATGCCAAAATTACTTTTTAGACCTGTTCTACAAGCTCTACTACATACCATAAAAAGTAAAAACAACATTTTTTTGAAGTGAAACTTCTTTAGCGGCGGTTGGTTAATTGGGAGCAAATTGGCACGGAAATGACTGTGGCGGAAACAAGTGCTTCTTGAGCGTATGCACCTGGCATTAATTTAACAAAAACTTGCTAATAATAGGTTAACGACTAATAGTCTTATTCATAAGAAATAAAGTAGGTCTAAAAGATTTGTAAAATGACCTTTTCATACAATTCTCAGTTTATTAACTTTTTTTTAAAGCTACTTTACTTTTTAAGAACAAGGCCATATCACTTAGAAAAAGACCAATACAATAATGAAAGTAAAGGTGAGGATAAAGGCAATGGTAAAAATAAAAACAAAAACAAGGATGCGTAAAGATAGAGGCAAAAATTAAGATCAACACTTAAACTTATACTCACTCACTTATATAAGGGCAATCGTGAAGGCGAACATGTAGCTGAAAAAAATGATAAACATAAAAGTAAAAACAAAGATGAATATAAAGAAAAATATGAGGATGCGGATACCGATAAAAGTACACATGAAGATAGAGGAAGAACGATTAAAATAAAGGGAATTATAGAGAAAAGGATATAGATAGAGACACAGAAACTCAATCTGGGAACTATATACTTCGGGATTTTAGAGATTTTCGGGTTTCTCGGGACTTATCGATATAATAATCGATATTTTTATTGGTTTTATTTTCGAAATTTTTTTCGGTATTGTTACAGATTTTGCTATCGATATTTTCGGAACTTACCGATATAATCATCGATATTTTTAACGATTTTGTTATCGATATTTTTTATTGATATTATTATCGATTTTGTTGCCGATATTGTTATGGATTTGGCTATCGATATTTTTATAGAATTTGTTATCGTAATTTTATCGATATTTTTCGATATTCTTCGAAAATTTTTTTTTTATAATCAAAATTTAATAATATTTAATTAGTACCTAATTAAAGCGTTTTTTTCATTATCAAAAGAAGCATTTCAGAATTATCAATCAGCATCCCATACTTCATACTTCATTTCCAGTGTAAACAAATTTGGAAATTATTTGCGACTATGCTTCCACCAAAGGGTCTTCTTGTCTGGGTATAGGGGTACCTGTAAATATTTCTCCATTTCTAAATCGTTGCCTTTTTTCTTTTACGGTCGCTGCCTTGTCTACCAATCTGGAATCAATATCAGAGCCGTTGGCGATTTCCTCAAAGCATTGGCAAATATCCTGGTGGGCTCGCTCTTCAATAGAAGCTTTCACTAGAGTTCGGCCTTTTTCATATGATTCAATTGGTTTCTCCATGCTAACTGTTCTATATTTTCGAATTAATTCATCAACCCTGTTTTTATACCCGAGCGCACTTGTGCACAAGGGTATATTATCTTTGTTCAAATAACGATTGTTTGTAACAGCCAAAACGAATCGAGATAGATATAGACAAATGTATACATAGATGCTCAGAAATAAGAGAGAAGTCGATTAAGCCACGTTTGTCTGTCCGTCCGTGTACACGATATATCGAGCAAAAATTTGATATCTCAACGAAATTTGGTACGTAGGTTGCCCTTTATCCAAGGTAGGTTGGTATTGAAAATGGGCGGAATCGGACGGTAACCACGCCCACTTCCCATATAACGGTACTATATAAAAATGAAAAAACTGCGATATTTCAGTAGGATTTTGGTAAAAAATAATATTATTATGAAATTTTTGGAAAATGGGCGTGACCCCGCCCACTTATGATGAAATACCAATAGCCAATAGCCAATCACCAATCGTTACCAAACTCGGTACGAGCCTTGCCTAGGGTCTAGCTAAGAAACCTGTTGAAAATCTTTGAAACCGGGCAAAAACCACGCCCACCCCTGCTTATCATGCAAATGTAGTTTATAGAAAGTTGAAATCACAATATTTGATACCTGCGCCGGGTATATAAAGGTCTGTTTCGCCCGAACTTATACTTCTTTACTTGTTAGCTTTATTGATGTTAGATAAAACGTGACTGACAAACTATTGCAACAATGAAGCATTTAATGATGCGGGAAGGCGGACGATGTGCAAAATAGTTCGATTTTTATCACACCGCGTTAAACCATGACCATTTTGAGTAGAAGTTTACAGGTTGAAAAGAATAATTAAATTGCCGAAAATACGGGAAAATCTTCTCCCGGCGGAATATTTTAAATTTAGTGCAAACATCATCCCGGCAAATACGGAACATTTGGCAACGCTACAAGTTATTATCTGTAATTCGACATACATATGTATATTATCATGATCTACTTTTGGGCTTCAACAATTTAGTGTTAAAAAAATATAAATAAACAAAGCAAATAAATCTATTATACCTTCTCGTTGAAATCAGCGTAAAAATTTCTATCAATCGGCATTTTTGGATATTTTATAGCTAAACGGTAGCTATTCTACACTTGCTCCAGAAAATTACTCAAACGAAGGTTTAGTATGAATATTTAGTATGAAGAATTTTAGGTTTTACTAAAAATATAACTTGAAACTCTAGAATGAGCAACATTCTGCACAAGTAAAGAAGCCGATTTTATGTGTGGGAGCGTGAAGACTGTTTTATTACAAAACCTTTCTATTATTGAATCATGATATGTAAGTATGTATGTATATTAGTATGTACTCCATCTTTAATAAGGAATAACGGCATCTAGTGACCGCCAGATGACGCGTGTAGCGCATTGTTTAGTTGCTGCTGCATCCACTGCTTAGTAGAGGTCGTTGTATGTTTCCGGCATAAATTTGAAACTTTGCCAATACTATACTACTTAACAGAGCTGTAAAACTGTGAAATCATTTGAAATTAAAAATCATCAATT
>NW_023458556.1:61134239-61150819 GCF_013731165.1 Rhagoletis pomonella
TTTATGTAGTTATATAGATAATTAGATAACATTCGGTAAAAATTTCGATTGCAGTAATTTCTACATGGTAAGTGTTCCGCCAATATTTGGTTTCATAGGGATTCGGATACCTTCCTCATTGAAGTAGTAAAGAAAATTCTCTTAAGTGCCTTTTTCGGTTACGTGCACAAGTTTTTCGTGCAAAGAAGGATGTGCAGCTAAGCAAAATATACTGTATACACATTTAGCAGTAAATTCGAATTTTCAAACAGGCGGCAGCCCTTCTCAAAAACTCTATAATTTTTATACCCGAACGCACTTATGCACAAGGGTATATTAATTTTGTTCACATAACGGTTGTTTGTAACAGCCAAAACGAATCGAGATAGATATAGACAAATGTATACATAAATGATCAGGATGAAAAAAGAAATCGATTAAGCCATGTCTGTCTGTCCGTCCGTCTGTCCGTCTGTCCGTCCGTCCGTGTACACGATAACTCGAGCAAAAATTGAGATATCTCAACGAAATATGGTATGTAGGTTTCCCTTAATCCAAGGTAGGTTGGTATTGAAAATGGGCGAAATCGGACTTTAACCACGCCCACTTCCCATATAACGGTAATTTCCAGAAATACGAAAACTGCGATATTTTAGTAACTAAAGAAGATAATTCACTCAAAATTTATATTTATAATAAGTTTTAGACGAAAAATAAGAATATTATAAATTTTTGGAAAATGGGCGTAGCCACGCCCACTTATGGTTACATGTGTATATCTTGGTAACCGCTGCACCAATTTCTTCCAAACTTGGGACAGTTGTTGGCCTTGGTACAGCATAAAAAACGCCGAAACTTTTTAAAATCGGACAATAACCACGCCCACATCCCATATAACGGTACTTTAGAGAAATACAAAACCTTCGATAAATGAGTAAATATTGAAGCTAATTTATTCAAAATTGATGCTTGCAAAAATTCTTTACCAAGAAATACGTTTATGGTAAAATTTTGGAAAATGGGCGTGGCACCGCCCACTTATGATCACATATAAGTATATCGGTAACCGTTCTACCAATTTGTACCAAACTCGGTGTGGTTATTGTGCTTGCCACTTAAAAGCAAAACGTTGAAAATATTTGAAATCGGACTAAAATAACGGCCGCTTCTCATATAACGGTAAATTTCAGAAATGCTTGAAACTGCAATATTTCGAAATTGAAGGACGCTAATTTACTCAAAATTGATACACCCCGGCTTACCATCTAGCGGAAGGTTTCGGAAAGGTGAAAAAACATATATTTAATACTTGCGCCGGGTATTTAATGTTCGGCTCCGCCCGAACTTAGACTTTCTTACTTGTTTTGTTTATTTTTATCTTTTTAAACCATCCAAGCATTATAGCGAACAAATCAAAATCATCGGTCAAGCCGATTTTGAGTTTTAGCAAGACTAACGGACAGAAATTCATTTTTATATTTTTAGGGCTTTTATTCGTTGAAGGTATTGGTAATTTTTTAAAATAAAAAAATGCTTTTCCCAAAAAAACTTGTGAAATTATAAAATATTTAAGAAAAAAAAAACATTTAAAATGTAATGAAAACCTCAAGAATTCACGGAAATTTTGTACAAAGTTTGCAGCTCTTATTTTTGGAGTTTTAACGCGTTTAACCAGTGGCCGGACTTTGGTGGCCGCTACTGTAAGTTGTTTTTATAATTAAAAGCAAACTCTATTGTATTCTCACATAGAAGTATACATTGAACTCAGATTATTCACTCTAAAACTAATACTATAAACGTATGCTATGAATTTGTTTATATATAAGCTCCAATTTTTGGTCATTGTTAGCAAATAAAATATTTTTTCGTGCGATAAGCAAAAAAATCGGGTTTAACGCACTGCCCCATCACTTACCCATAAATACGAGTATTTTCTTATTTCCAAATTATTGATTTCTTTGGGTGGGAAATTTAACGCTTCATCTGCTTCTTTTAACAAAAATATTATAATGATTCTGATTTATGGATTTCAGCGGCCACCAATGATGTTTAACTATTTCGTTGGCTATAATTTACGTATTAAGATATGATGGGATAAACCAAGAGGTTATTAGATGGCAGAATGCTTGGGTGTGTCAGTCAGTATGCGCAAAAAAAGTGAATGACGCAATAAGATCAAGTTCTAAGTTTCTATATTTAGTTTTAATTATTGTTAGCAATTTTGTAGTCTAAAATGAGAAGAATAAATGTTTAAAAATTGGCCATTCGCAAAAGCAAAAGAAAGTAAATTATTGGAATCAAGGCCGTATTTAGGGGGCGTAGGATTTTAACGCACTCAAAACATGAAAAAAGTCAAAAAAGGCACATATTTTTTAATTTTGTTATGTATTTCCTTTATATATGTACACTGTGCATATCCAATTAAAGATATAAAAAATACATCTTCTTCTTCTTATTTGGCACTACAACCGTTTGTTGGTTTGGGTCGAGACCAAAAAGCTTCTCCAATTGCTTCTCTCCTGTGCAAATTTGCGCCAGTTGGATATCCCGAGCGCAGACAGGTCCTTCTGCACTTGGTTCTTCCATTGCGTTCGTGGCCGCTGTTGCTTCTGTTGTCCACCCATGGGTGCGGAGTCAAAGGATCTTTTCACCGAAGCGTCGTCATCCATGCGTACAACACTAGCCAGCGCAGTCGCTGTATTTTTATGCGCTTAATTATGTCCATGTCGTAAAAAAAGCTCACACAGTTCGTCATTCCATCTTCTCCGATACCCGTCGTCCACGAAAACAGGGCCGTAGATCTTGCGAAGAATAGTTCTCTGGAAAGCCCCCAAAGCCTTGTCATCTTTGTTCGACATCGTCCAAGTTTCTGCGCCATATAAAAGGACCAGCATGATGAGAGATTTGTAAAGCGTGATTTTCGTTCGTCGAGAGAGGGCCCTGCTTTTCAATTGCCCACCGAGCCCAAAGTAGCACCTGTTGGCAAGAGTTATTCTTCGCTTGATCTCCAGGCTGACGTTGTTGGTGGTGTTTATGCGGGATCCTAGGTAGACGAAGTCCTTCACTACTTCAAAGTTATATCTGCCAACAGTGACGTGTCGTTCACCGCTAGACCAACCTCTTAAGCTTCTTTTTCTAAACTGGAAAATGCTGCTTGTTTCAGACCTACGATATCGATATCATCTGCATATGTTCTTTTGCTATATACGGTGCCGCTCAGCTTGGCAGCCATACATACAGTGTTCAAAAGATTATAGCCGAACCGCTTTTTGCCAAGTTTTAACGTATTGTTTTTGTTGTTATTGAACTTTTGTTATTTTTTTTTATAAAAATATAGTTCATTCTTTAACAAAACCCGTGAAAATCCAAGTTTCCAAATTTGTGCAATATTAAAAAAAAAATCAACAAACTTTCGTACAAGTTTCGAACGTTTTAAACATTCTAAAAAATCAGTCGACATTTTTAGCCATTTGAAACGTGTACTTTATTCTACTAGAATCTAATGGGCTACAAAACTGCATACTCAGAATTTAATTAGGAACCTCGAAATTTTAACGAAAATTTGTTGATTTTTTTTTTTTTAATTGCATATATTTGCATATTTTGCGTATTCGATAACTAACTAACTTTTACCTAGCTATGAAAAGCTAACTTTAAGTTAGTTGCAAAGTCGTGCAAGAGTCGTGCAGACTCTTTTTTTTCTGAACTTCGCACATTCTTTTTCGTATTCAGGACAATTAAAAGGAAGATCAAAATTTTACATTATCATTTTGGAGTTATGTCTGCCTACACACGGTACTCTGGAAACAATTTCAACCCTTACCGATTCCTGTTGCTACTATTTCGGGACCTCACCTAATATTTTCCAAAAAAATTACCAAAATCCCTCGGGCGCTTTTTTTCTATGGTAACTTTTACTAATGCAAATATTACACAGGCCAACAAAAATTGGAAAAAATTGGTTTCCTAAAATGTTAAAGCTGTTTTTGATAGACTTTTTTGCGCTGATTACGAATCTGTAAGTACAAATTTTCCATTAGTTTTAGATTTTGAGAAAAATATGGTCAAAGTATCAAACAATCGCGTTTTTCGCAATATTTGAGAAGCCCTAGCAAAAAAAAAACAAAAGGGGATAGAACCTTCCACTTGGGCTTAAATCTAAAGCTAGAACTCTCGGCTACTATCCCTTTAAAAATACCATTCGTGCACCTTGACTTGATGGTTACTTAAAGTCATTTGTTTAATAGCAAAAACTGATTTTGGCGAAGTTTATTGTACACTGAACAGAAGATGGTTATGATTTGAGAAACTATAATTCCATTTTTTACAATTTTTATTGGCCCACGCGAAATTCATTCTAAAATTGTTATATACGTGAAGAAAGTTATATATATGTGCCTAAGGAATACTCTGTAAAAGTCTTCCACGCCAATATTTAATTACTTTTAAATAATATGACTTTTAAATTAAGGTGCACGATTACACTTTTTAGCTAACTGTGTATGGTACTACGGAGCGTATACGTTACTAGACAAACAGGGGTAAATGAGAGAGAGAGAGAGAGTGGTTATTATTAACCGACTTCCAAAAAAGGAGGTTATCAGTTCGTCGGAATATTTTTTTTTATATATGTTACCGCATAACTTTGGACCACGTTAACCGATTTCGATAATTCTTTTTGAATCGAAAAGGTAGTGTCTCAGAGGTGGTCCCATACTAATCTGGTTAAGATCCGATCAGTGGATCATTAGATATATATATATATATATATTTTTATACCGGAGCGCACTTGTGCACAAGGGTACATAAATTTTGTTCACATAACGGTTGTTTGTAACAGCCAAAACGAATCGAGATAGATGTAGATATAGACAAATGTATACATAAATGATCAGGATGAAAAAATAAATCGATTAAGCCATGTCTGTCTGTCCGTCCATCTGTCCTTCTGTCCGTCCGTCCGTGTACACGATAACTCGAGCAAAAATTGAGATATCTCAACGAAATTTGGTATGTAGGTTTCCCTTAATCCAAGATAGGTTGGTATTGAAAATGGGCGAAATCGGACTGTAACCACGCCCACTTCCCATATAACGGTAATTTCCAGAAATACGAAAACTGCGATATTTTAGTAACTACTGAAGATAATTCACTCAAAATTGATATTTACAATAACTTTTAGACGAAAAATAAGAATATTATAAATTTTTGGAAAATGGGCGTAGCCACGCCCACTTATGGTTACATGTGTATATCTTGGTAACCGCTGCACCAATTTCATCCAAATTTGGCACAGTTGTTGGCCTTGGTACAGCATAGTAAATTGCCGAAAATTTAAAAGCTCGGACAATAGCCACGCCCACATCCCATATAACGGTAATTTAGAGAAACACAAAATCTTCGATAAATCAGTAAATATTAAAGCTAACTTATTCAAAATTGATGCTCGCAACAATTCTTTACCAAGAAATACGTTTCTGGTTAAATTTTGGAAAATGGGCGTAGCACCGCCCAGTTATGACCACATATATGTATATCGGTAACCGTTCTATCAATTTGTACCAAACTCAGTATTTTTGTTGTGCTTGCCACATAAAAGCAAAACATTGAAAATTATTGAAATCGGACTAAAATTACGGCCGTTTTTCATATAACGGTAAATTTCAGAAATGCTTGAAACTTCAATATTTCGAAATTTAAGGACGCTAATTTACTCAAAATTGATACACCCCGGCTTACCATCTAGCGGTAGCTTTTGGAAAGGTGAAAAAAACATATATTTAATACTTGCGCCGGGTATTTAATGTTCGGCTCCGCCCGAACTTAGACTTTCTTACTTGTTTTTTTTACAAGAGTTGAAGTCGGCTTTTTTTTTCCTAAAAATTACTTGTTATTTTTAAAGTATATATTTTTTATACCCGAGCGCACTTGTGCACAAGGGTATATTAACTTTGTCCGCATAACGGTTGTTTGTTACAGCCAAAACGAATCGAGATAGATATAGACAAATGTATACATAAAGTTCTGAACACATTGAAAACGACGAACTTCGGGCCATAGCTTCCAAATTGTTATTTCCATTCTAAACGCTTTGTCGATGACGACATGATTTTTTGAACGCGGCAGCGACATCATGAATTTGTATGAGTTTGACTTAAAATAAGAGGAAGAATCTTATCTGTCGCTGGAAAAATAGAAATAGATCTAATCTGGCCACAACCACAGTCGTCGCACAGCCCGGTCGTCGCCAAAATAATTATCTGCATAAGAGTATGTGTTAAAATAATTTGACAGCTGTGATCCGTAGCTCGTCGTTTTCATTGTGTTCGGGCTATAAATGATCAGATTGGAAAGAGAAGTCGATTAAGCCAGATATCTCAACGAAATTTTGTATGTAAGGTGCCCTTTATCCAAGGTAGGTTGGTATTGCAAATGGGCGAAATCGGTCTATAACCACGCCCACTTCCTATATAACGGTATTTGCGAAAAATGCAAAAACCGCGATATTTCAGTAAATATTAGATGCAAATTGTTGAAAAATAGTATGTTGAGTAGAATTGTGGTAGAAAATAATACTGTTATGCAATTTTTTAAAAATGGGTGTGGCACCGCCCACTTATGACGAAATGCTGTATCTTAGTAGCCGCTTCACCAAACCCTACAAAACTCGGTACGAGCCTCGAGTAGGGTCCAGCTAAAAAATTTGTTGAAAATCTTTGAAATCGGGGAATAATCACACCTGTCATATTACGGTAATTTAGAGAAACACGAAGATTGCGATGAATCACCTTTAGGGGTAGGGTGCAATAAGGCCAAGGTAAGTTTTAATTTTGCGAGTGCATAAATATAAAAATTTGAAAGCTATGGCTATATGGCTTAATTACCAATTGTAATTGGAAATAAAGCCATATCGAATTTATGGCCTTATTAGCAAAAAACATATGGCTTTATATCCAATATGGCTTTATTAAGTATGGCCTTATTGCACCCCACCTATCAGAAACGTTTGAAATCGGGTATACATCCCTTACGCCCCTCTACTTATCATACAATGGTAGTTCAGGGAAAGTTGAAACCACGATATTTGATATCTGTGCCAGGTATATAAAGTTCGGTTTCGTCCGAACTTATACTTCTCTACTTGTTAAGTTTTAATTTTAAAACAATCTCGCAATATAAACTTTTTCTTTAAGCAGACTTGAAGAAAATGCATTATTTTAGACCATTTTCGACCAATGTAACGCTTTTGTCGAAAAATTTAGCAACTCGTCAGATTTGCTCATATGAGCTCGAGTGTTTATTTTTTACTTTTTTACGTGAGAATTGCTCATATGTACATATTTTAAATGGTTTCGATGCTTGCCAAGCATACTTTTAACTACTACTTTGATTGTTTTTTTTTACGCATTTTCTTATTGCTTTCTAATAGGATGACTAATATGACAAACTATTTCATAGCTCAAAGAAGTACAGGTTAGGTTGGGTTAGGTTAACGCCGCGAGCTGGTTACAAAATTTCGAATGCGGCTAATTTCTATCCCTGACGGATCAGTGTTAGCTCCGAAGAGCGAGCCAAAATGCTCCCATCTTAACCTTGCGAAGGTTGGATAGTCTAAAAGAAAGTGTGGAGATGATTCCACTTCATCTTCCTCTTAGCAGCTGATACAAAAGGGATCAGTTGAAATTCCTAGTCTTACCGAGTGAATATCAATCGCACAATGGCTTGTCAGAACCCCCATCACTAGCTCTAATGAGGTAACGTGGTATTCAGCACCTTTAAGGGGTAACGGTGGGTCACTCGTTACTTGCGCTGCAAAAAGTATTTCTAAATCCCTTATAAAAATATTTTCTGCAGAAGGGAAACGTCTTATTATCCTCTTTTATGGCACAAAAAGAGCATCGCTTTCTTTAGTCCATTTTATTAGGTATTTAGTGAATGATACAATTTCATTATCGCGAGTACGAAGTATGCGTGTTAGTCTAGCGCTCGCCGAGCTCACACTAGGCCCAACCATCCCAGAGTGTACCGGAGGAGGACAGAGGCGTCCCTAGTTGCTCCTTATCTGGAGATAACGTTTTAAGGATGCCTCTCCAACGCCAGGTCATCAGCCACGCAGTTTTCCGCGATGTCACTGTGACATAGCAACTAGAAGAAGTACCTAAGAAGTACTTTTACGCGATGGATAAAGAAGTCAGATATTCCTTTAACGATTTCTAACGCACCAACATACCCTTTAGGAGTGAGTCTACCGCTTCCTTGATGGCAGCTATTACCACCTGAAGGACACTGCAGAAGTATGGAAGCCTTAGTAACCCCGCCCTACCCAGTCTTCTCTTGAGGGAATATAGGTAGAGAAGGGGCTTTTGGGAAGCATTTCCGATATGCTGTAATCGATGTGTTCAGGGCGAAGTCAAAGCCCCCAGAACTCCAGATTATTACCACCCGGTCTCCCTTAGCCTAATAGCGTGCTGCCACTATTCTTTCTGCAATATCCTCAGGCGCCGTGTTTAACATGACGTTAAGCGCCAATATATGTATTTGTAGTAACCACTATTACTAATTTACAAGTGTAGCATTCTCTACCGGCTTCCACCAGACAAAGGTTCCGTGAAACAAGATAAGGAGAGCAGGTGAGGGAGAACACCACTACTCCGCCGCGACAGTTCTGTCACAAAGTAAGCTGTAGATAAGCCTTATTTGTTTGGTTTCAATCCCCAGATTATGAATAGACTTGACTATTGCCTCTGGAGTGACATTGTTGGAGACCCCTCGATAATTATCCTGAAAAGACAACTTGTTCGCCAGTAGATATAAAGTGCCCAATGTTTATCTTCCCCAAACCGGTAGCGTTTCACTTGTACTCCCTGATATATAGAATCAATTATTTACTGGTTGTAGGGTTGTAGCTTGGAATCAGAGCTTAACACTATGCATAAGGTCCAACTTGTAGATATTGCGTGTAACACTGACACGGTAAGAGTAAGGCGCACTGCTTTCTGTTTCAAGCAAGAAGGAAGCAGTCGACTGCCTACCAATGTAAGTACTACAGCTTAGAGAGGTAAATATGTACTCCGGCAGCCAAGCGGAAATCAGTGATCTGGCATTACTCATGGTGCGATCGAAACTGGTCGAGGGCTGCCTGACTTCACGGCTATTTCGGTACCAGGATACAGTGATATAGCAGGAATTTTGAAGATTAAGTGGATAGGTAGGGCAACCTTGAGATAATCTCTCCTAATAGTGAGGATATAGGAGTTTCTGTGCAACATATTTATTACTACTGGGCAGATGAATTTTTTTCAGGTTAAACGGAGCGAAAAACCGCGATCTGTAAAGTTGCAAAGTCTATTTGGCCAGTAGCCGACCGAAGGTGGCGGTAGCTGTTTGGAGCACGACAAGGTGAGATAATCTTAGCATTCCTTCTCAGCTGCCAGGCTTTCGCAAGCCTAAGTTACGTCTTAAATCTCTCTAAGCCCATCCCCAGATATTTTGAAAATAAAGGACATGCGCATCTACATACATACCTACATACGTACTTTAATGTCAGGCAAATACTAAATAACTAACTTACATATTCCACGTGCTTATAAATTGAACTAAGTACAATGATCATTATCATTTGTAATTAAAATAGCGCCAAGTAACTAAAATTAATGTCAAAATGAACTTCTGCCTATTCTTGGTTGCGTATGTAGATACATATGTACATTAGGGCGTGTCAATTTGTTTTGACTGTGCGCGAATAGTCTAAAATCAATTAGGAGTTTGACAAATTGCAAAAATAGGTTTCAAAGAAAATGTGAGAATTTTTGTTGTTGCACACTCTGGTGGAAGTTCTAAGCGAAAGATAAGCGCAGAAATGGATTCCGCATACCAATAAACCAACACGGCATGTTTTTGTACAAAATTTAAGCCCTTCTTTACGACACTACAGCAAAATGCTAAGAAACTTATTTTCGAAATTTAGCAAACTCCAAATTGATTTTAGACCCATGGTTTCTTCGGCAAATTTACTTAGAATTACACGTAGAATCCTTCTGTCTCATAGGCGCATAGTCGAAAAAATCTCCCATGCAAATTGATCCACACTAATATGCATATGTATATACATGTTGATGTAAGTATATTTTCCCCTTAGATAATTCAACTTGTCATGCTACTGACTGACCTCTTCATCAACGTCAACTGCTACAAGGGCAGCAAGTGCTTGTTTTAGCGCACAAAAGTCTTATTTAATTTTTTATTACACTTTTCTATTGTTTTCGGCTTACTTAATACATTTTATTAGCATTTAAGAGGCGTACAAAAATTAAAAAGAAGCCTAAGTTTTACTTTGCAAATGTATCTAATGCTTTGTTGCTGGCTTATTTTCATTGCTAACCTTGTAAATAATTGCATTAGAAGCGTAAGAAAAATATGTATAAAACTCAATTGGCTAGAACATCTTAGTTTTAGGCTGTTGCGTTGCAAATTAATTAACTAATGTTTGGTAACCTAACTATCATGCAGATTAAAAAAATTAAGCTGAATTCAACTGATCGATTGGTAATTGTTTCAACTTTATTCTCAACGGAGATGAATCAAATGAGTCCCCTGGTGGACTTTGAAAACTAAACAAATTATGGTTTGAAATATCTAATAATTCCAAATAAAAACTATTCAATAGGAAAAACAAAATCGTTTACTACCCATTAACTATGGCAAACAAAATTATAAGCAAGTGCTGTTGCTCTTAAAACATTAACGAAAATGTGTTTGAAAATTGCAAGGCCTGCTTATGTATACCAAAAGCAAATTTACTCAATCGTAGTTGTTGCAGAGTAACAACATAATAACGTGAAATATATTCATTAAAAGTAATTAAAATCCAAGTTTAAATTAAATCAAAAATAAAATGAGAAGATAAAAATCTTGAATCCAAAATTATATGCATACTAGTGCGGGTCGGAATTTTTATTTTCATTTTCATTTCATAATTTGGTAATTGTTTTATGAGGTCAATTGCAAGCCTTTAATATAAATATTATTCTTTTATTTTAAGCGGAAGAGCCAGAGCATCGATCCCCAAGTGTAAGAAAGCACATTAGGCGGAGAATACAAATCCTTGTTACGAATTCAAGGTTTTGGAAAACGGTTTGGTTGTTATTAGAGAATTAAAACGGAAACCCCGATGTCTCTCAGTAAATAATTGTGGTATTACATTTTAAAAATATTTGCAAATAACTTTATCTGAACATGTTTACTGAACATGATTACTAGCAAACGTTATTTTGAAGTCTGCTGAATGTCAGTTTTTTGATCATAACTTAAGATTTTGGGTGTGTATTTGAAATTATGTTAATGCCAAAGTTACTTTCTAGACCTGTTCTACAAGCTCTACTACATACCATAAAAAGTAAAAACAACATTTTTTTGAAGTGAAACTTCTTTAGCGGCGGTTGGTTAATTGGGAGCAAATTGGCACGGAAATGACTGTGGCGGAAACAAGTGCTTCTTGAGCGTATGCACCTGGCATTAATTTAACAAAAACTTGCTAATAATAGGTTAACGACTAATAGTCTTATTCATAAGAAATAAAGTAGGTCTAAAAGATTTGTAAAATGACCTTTTCATACAATTCTCAGTTTATAAACTTTTTTTTAAAGCTACTTTACTTTTTAAGAACAAGGCCATATCACTTAGAAAAAGACCAATACAATAATGAAAGTAAAGGTGAGTACATACATAGATAAAGAAAAGGATAAAGGCAAAGGTAAAAATAAAAACAAAAACAAGGATGCGTAAAGATAGAGGCAAAAATTAAGATCAACACTTAAACTTATACTCACTCACTTATATAAGGGCAATCGTGAAGGCGAACATGTAGCTGAAAAAAATGATAAACATAAAAGTAAAAACAAAGATGAATATAAAGAAAAATATGAGGATGCGGATACCGATAAAAGTACACATGAAGATAGAGGAAGAACGATTAAAATAAAGGGAATTATAGAGAAAAGGATATAGATAGAGACACAGAAACTCAATCTGGGAACTATATACTTCGGGATTTTAGAGATTTTCGGGTTTCTCGGGACTTATCGATATAATAATCGATATTTTTATTGGTTTTATTATCGAAATTTTTTTCGGTATTGTTACAGATTTTGCTATCGATATTTTCGGAACTTACCGATATAATCATCGATATTTTTAACGATTTTGTTATCGATATTTTTTATTGATATTATTATCGATTTTGTTGCCGATATTGTTATGGATTTGGCTATCGATATTTTTATAGAATTTGTTATCGTAATTTTATCGATATTTTTCGATATTCTTCGAAAATTTTTTTTTTATAATCAAAATTTAATAATATTTAATTAGTACCTAATTAAAGCGTTTTTTTCATTATCAAAAGAAGCATTTCAGAATTATCAATCAGCATCCCATACTTCATACTTCATTTCCAGTGTAAACAAATTTGGAAATTATTTGCGACTATGCTTCCACCAAGGGGTCTTCTTGTCTGGGTATAAGGGGTACCTGTAAATATTTCTCCATTTCTAAATCGTTGCCTTTTTTCTTTTACGGTCGCTGCCTTGTCTACCAATCTGGAATCAATATCAGAGCCGTTGGCGATTTCCTCAAAGCATTGGCAAATATCCTGGTGGGCCCGCTCTTCAATAGAAGCTTTCACTAGAGTTCGGCTTTTTTCATATGATTCAATTGGTTTCTCCATGCTAACTGTTCTATATTTTCGAATTAATTCATCAACCCTGTTTTTATACCCGAGCGCACTTGTGCACAAGGGTATATTATCTTTGTTCAAATAACGATTGTTTGTAACAGCCAAAACGAATCGAGATAGATATAGACAAATGTATACATAGATGCTCAGAAATAAGAGAGAAGTCGATTAAGCCACGTTTGTCTGTCCGTCCGTGTACACGATATATCGAGCAAAAATTTGATATCTCAACGAAATTTGGTACGTAGGTTGCCCTTTATCCAAGGTAGGTTGGTATTGAAAATGGGCGGAATCGGACGGTAACCACGCCCACTTCCCATATAACGATACTATATAACAATGAAAAAACTGCGATATTTCAGTAGGATTTTGGTAAAAAATAATATTATTATGAAATTTTTAGAAAATGGGCGTGACCCCGCCCACTTATAATGAAATGCTGTATCTCATTAGCCAATCACCAATCGTAACCAAACTCGGTACGAGCCTTGCCTAGGGTCTAGCTAAGAAACCTGTTGAAAATCTTTGAAACCGGGCAATAACCACGCCCACCCCTGCTTATCATGCAAATGTAGTTTAGAGAAAGTTGAAATCACGATATTTGATACCTGCGCCGGGTATATAAAGGTCTGTTTCGCCCGAACTTATACTTCTTTACTTGTTAGCTTTATTGATGTTAGATAAAACGTGAGCGACAAACTATTGCAATAATGAAGCATTAAATGATGCGGGAAGCCGGACGATGTGCAAAATAGTTCGATTTTTATCACACCGCGTTAAACCATGACCATTTTGAGTAGAAGTTTACAGGTTGAAAAGAATAATTAAATTGCCGAAAATACGGGAAAATCTTATCCCGACGGAATATTTTAAATTTAGTGCAAACATCATCCCGGCAAATACGGAACATTTGGCAACGCTACAAGTTATTATCTTTAATTCGACATACATATATTATCATGATCTACTTTTGGGCTTCAACAATTTAGTGTTAAAAAATATAAATAAACAAAGCAAATAAATCTATTATACCTTCTCTATTTTTTACCTGCGCCAAATAAATTTGGTATCGTTGAAATCAGCGTAAAAATTTCTATCAATCGGCATTTTTGGATATTTTATAGCTAAACGGTCGCTATTCTACACTTGTTCCAGAAAATTACGCAAACGAAGGTGATGCCAACGAATATTTAGTATGAAGAATTTTAGGTTTTACTAAAAATATAACTTGAAACTCTAGAATGAGCTACATTCTGCACAAGTAAATAAGCCGATTTTATGTGTGGGAGCGTGAAGACTTTTATTACAAAACTTTCTATTATTGAATAATGATATGTAAGTATGTATATTAGTATGTATGGAGAATAATAAGGAATCACGGCATCTAATGACCGCCAGATGACGCGTGCAACGCATTTTTTAGTTGCTGCTGCATCCACTGCTTAGTAGAGGTCGCTGTATGTTTCCGGCATAAATTTGAAACTTTTCCAATACTATACTACTTAATAACTTAACAAAACTACTTATACTACTTAATAACTTTTAAAAATCCTGCAGTAAAATTTAGAGGCAGTCCCATATAAAATATGTGCATGGAAAACTTTGAGCTCTTTGCGCAATTTGTAAATATTTTTTTAATTCAAAATAAAACAATAGCGGTTTTTTTTCAGTATAGAACAATCCTAGAGGGTGGTGGTATTGAAATTCCGACTTTACTTTTTTTTGACCACCCGAATATATGTAATCAGTGCGTGCTTCCACTCCGCTGCGCCTGGGTTCAAGCCCTGGTCAAAACAACACCGAAAAAATATAGAAAAAAGGTTTTTTCTTAACAGGAGGTCGTCCCTCGGCAGGCAATGGCAAACCTCCGAGCATTTTTCTGCCATGAAAAACAGCTTCTCATAAAAATACGATCGCCGTTCGGAGTCGGTGTAAAACTGTAGATCCCTCCTACGCTTTGTGTGACAACATCAAGGCGCACGCCACCAATCGGGGGAGAAACTCGACCAAACACTTACATATGTGTAAGCGCCAAGTTATTATTATTATTAATATATGTACATTAGACTGCATCAGCAAAAAAAATTGCGATTTTACTGGCGGGATTACAAAATTTATTATATTTCAAAACGTCCACCAAAATATTTCGGAAAAAGTATTAGGACTTAAGCGAACTGGGCCGATTTGAAAATGCCTCCAAAAATGGAGTTTTTTATGAATAAAAATTGTTTCTTAAGGAACTTTTTGAAAAAGTCACCTCAGATTACAAATCAGATTAGGCTTAAAACATCTGCATAAAAATCTTTTCTACGGACTCGTAATAATGAGACTTTTGATGCTGTTTTTTTACTTTTTTCAAAGATTGATTTACGAAAAACTTAAATAACTTGGCCAAAACTATCCTGATTTAGACTTTTGCGATTTCGGTGCACAAAGGTCATTCGTGTCCCACTTTTTTTTTTTCAAATACCAACACATCCTAATTCAGCTTTGAATGATGTTCGTTCATCCTACCTTTCTCTTTCATCCTTTGAATGAGCTTAGTAGCAAAGAAATGAAAAGGGTGAGAAAACACGTTTCCACTGATACCTCACAAGTCTAAATCGGAATAGTTTAGGTTCAGTTATTCAAGTTTTTCTTATACCAATCTTTGAAAAAAGTTAAAAAAAGCCGCATCAAAAATCACATTATTACGAATCCGTTAAAACTTTTTTTAATTTTTTTTTAATATTTTTATGTACATTTTTTTAAGCTTAAACCGTTTTGTCATTTGAGGGGATTTTTTCAAAAAACATCTTTAAGAAACTATTTTTATTCTTAAAAAACACCATTTTTGGAGGTATTTACAAATCGGTCCAGCTCGCTTAAATCTTAATATTTTTCCGAAATATTTTGGTGGACGTGTTGGAATATAATAGATTTTATAATTCCAATGGAAAAACAGTACCGACTTTTTTTTGTATGGGGAGTGATGCAGTCTATTGTACATACATTAGAGTGGTTCAACGAAATTTCAAAGATAGGGTGGGGTACTTTCCAAAATGTTTCCTCTTGCCGAAAGAGGTGCTGGTACCACACCTTACGTTTCTCTATATATATTTAGATGATGCTCATGATGCTCATATTTTACTCTAGAATTATTGTGTACATATATTAAAAATTGGACCACTCTAACATACATACATATGTACATACTTTTTAAAAACTGGAGTTGATATTTATTATACAAATTATGGGAGTTATTTCTTTACCGGCACCCTGTTTTTATATCCAATGCAACTGCTAACTGTTCTTATGTAGACTTTCTTTCCAATGCATTTGCTGTGCAGGCCACCGGCACTTTTGCTTTGTGTGCGGAACGTCAGTCAATTTCGGCTAAAACGCGCTAAAGCGCGGCAAATAATTGTGTCGATCAGGAAAAGCAAATTTAAATATTTTTATGTCGTTGTATGTGTAAAAGTAACTCAGTCTATAAAAAAAACTTAAATAATTTGTGTAAAATATTGTGTAATAGAAGTTATATTAATAAGTGAGAAAATAAAAACAGAAAAATATTTAACTATAAAGCGTATTTAGACCGCTCGCTGGCATTAATAGTATTTTAAAAGGGCATTCAATGTGAGTATACATGAAAAATATTTTTAACAATTCTTTTTAACGTAAATTTTATGGAAAAAAATAAAATAAAGTTTTATACAAAAAATTCTTCAATATCGATTTTGGGATAAATTGGTTCCGATTTCGTCCGAACCGGAAATTTAAAATTTATGTATAGCGAATTATGCACTGGAAAATCTACATATTTGTGGCATTTTGATAAAACAGCTTATCTCGAGTTAGGTCAGTTTCGCTTTGAAGCAATATTAAA